>NW_020454316.1:1782927-1891702 GCF_003342845.1 Nothoprocta perdicaria
GCTTTTCCAAAGAGACATCTAAAGAGACAATTAGTATGAGTGGTCTGTTTATTTGCTCCATCATATAATTCCATACTGCCCATTAGAGTCCTTCCTTCATCACTCCAGCTTCCATTATTGCCACAAGGAAATCTGCCTCAGCCTGATCAGCAGAGGGCAATAAATAGGGAGGAAAACGGATGTTTCACATAAAACTTTTAGTTCATCGCAGTGTGAGCTGAGCTGCTAGAAGAACATGACACTAATCAGAGCTGGCAACAAGCACTGGAAATTATATTTGTAAGAGCTTTGATTAAACTGTCAGCTGGAATTTTGGAACAGATGCAAAGCATTTAAACATAGGCTGCTTAGTGGTGGGAGGCCTATTTTTTTAATTTAAATGTTAGTTTAGGGGAAAAGCAATGGAATGTATTTACTTTTCAGTGCATACACACATCTTGTGCTGTGACACAAAGTGAGAATTAGGAGCCTTTGTGTGTATAATCAGAAAAACTTAATGCTGATGCTCTTTGAAGGATGCTCTTTTGCATGCATTAAAAGCAGTTCCCCTTTCTTCAACCCCCAAGTACTATCCCTGAGCACTGTTTGATTAAGGAAGGTGTTACTTGTGCCGAACCATGGCTGTGGCTCACGTGGCCTGGGCTCAGCCTTCAAACCAGTCTGATTCAAGGTGGGAATAACATGCAAGCTAAAGTTGGGAAAAAACTTGGGAGGATAATTAGAAAGCATGGGTGATTTCCTGTGCTAGTCTGCTCCAAACAAGGCAGAACTTAGAGGTGGAGGTTATTATGATTTAAACTCACAAAAGTGTTTAAGTAGGACTTCAATACATGATAGGAACTAAGCCCATATTGAAGAACGCTCTTGATAAGGCCATATAATGAAGTAAATTTGCTTACATTGAAGGGATCAAAAACTAAAAGGAGAGGGAACCTTCATGCTTCAGGGCTGAACTAGTTTCTAATGAACATGGTAAGAGGAAACTGCTCCTATGGGTGTCTGTGATGAGACTTTTTTAATAGTGCCCTGGGACACTGATTGGGTTAGGAAGCAGTTTGCTGTTGCTCCTGGGTTAACCCAAGATGGGAAGGGCAGGGAATAGATGAGGACAAGCCCCTGGGAGATCAGAGTATGGCACTGAACAGCATCAAAGTACATTTGCTCAGTACCTGCTTGCTCTGTCACAGGCTTTGGCGAGGAAAAGCATTGAATTTGCCTACCTTTAATTATTTATTTTATCAAAGCAGACAGCTGGGAATGGTTTTGCCTCATCAGCTCCAGAGATACAGAGGCCTTGTAAAAACCATTCCTGCCTGTAAAGCAAACTGAGCGTATAATAATTGCAGTGATCAAATATTACTGTTGCAGACAGCTTGGAGTGGAAGACAGTAAATGGTGTGGGAGGAAGGCAAGGTTTAATTCCCCCCAGGATGGGTTTCAGAGGAGGCAGTGCAGGCCCTAGGGAAGTTCTGTTGCAGAACCGCAGCTCCCATAAGGCAGGAAGCAGTAATCTGAAATTAATTACACATTCAAACCTGCTTGCTCAGCTTTTCCATCTCTCAGCATAAGCAAGGCTGCACAGGCAAAGTCCTGCTCTCCTGTTTTATGGAAACCAGGAGAGAATTAACACAAAGTTTTATAGCTGTGTGCTTGTTTTTATGTGAAGATTTCCATATTTGTTTCATCAGGGTTTTTGAGTGAATGAGCTAATCTGAACTCCTGGGAAGATAAGTCTTGTGGTTTGGGTTTGTTCATGATATAGAGCTACCACCCAGGCACTTGGTGGTGGTGGCTCATGGAAAACAAATTTGCCTTACCTGAGTTTTGGGCAGCTCACATGCAGTTGCTCTTAAAATATCCTCAGAGTCTGGCTCTTGGTCCATCATTTGCTGAGAAGCCTCCAAAGCTCTGCAACTCTGCTGTAATTCAGATGTGTTCCCAGTGCCAGAAACAGCGTGAGGATGGTGTCCTGCAAACAAGGAATACTGTGTTGAAAGCTCATAAAAGCTGTTTGCTGCCTTTAGCAATCATGTAGGCCTGCCAGCTCTCTGATTTTTGGCAGTAGGCTTTGGCTTTTAATGGTAACCTACTGCCAGGTTTCCAGACAAAYGGCCACTGTGCACGTGCAGAGAAAGTTTCCTAGACTTTCGCAGAAAGCACAGAGCAGGTTTGCGACCAAAACGGCCTTCAGCAAAATAAATTGGAATTTGCAGACTGAGATAGATGCATTCAGACCCACATTAATCTATCACATGCTTGAACCCATTTGGATTTTAAAAGCCTCTCCTATGAAGAGCTCATACACTGCTGCAATCACAGAAATGATCTCCTATTTACAAGGCCTGAAGGCAATCCTTAATCACAAGCCCACATCTGAGCAAGGTACTCCATCATCATGGGCTAAGTGTATGAAATGGAAATTCAGCCGAGGACCTGTGAGGATTTCAATTTATCCCGTGTGTAACCCTTGCCTCCATCCCAGGGGAAGCTTCCACAGGGAAGCACATTGCYCATGGCTGGGACGGCAGGTGCCTGTGCACGACCAGCACGTGGTCTGGGCTCTGCCCAGAGAGCTGGGCTGCAGGACAGGTCTGCCAAGCTCCAGCTGGGCCACATGTGCCCCAACAGGGTCTCAGGGACCTCCAGGTCAGGTAAGAGGGAGAGAAAAAAGGACCGTGAGTACCTTGAGCACAGCCACTTGCAGGACTCGCACTGCAGCAGCTCATTTCCTTGCTCTGGCAGAAGAAGCAGTCCCCAAATCCACAGCTATCACTCACCTAAGCTCCCCTTTGTGAGGGGCAGCTACAGGTTAAGCTTGTCGCAAGTCCCTGTCTCGAGTGTCTCCTTTCACTCTGCCCGTCCTGCCTCCCCTGAGCTGCTCAGGAGCCTGGACTCAGTTCTGGCTGATTTAATTCCCTTCAGTAATGATTCAGCTCATTAATAGGCTCTTGAAAGGAGCTAGTTAAGGAGGGAGAAAATATAAACATTTGCAAATAAAGAAAACAACATACACTCAAAAAATACTCTTATATTTAACCTCAGTGGTTTTATCACCCTCTTCTGCCATTCCATGTGGCTTGCAAACATCATAGGTGACAACCTTTCTGGGACAAAAGCAATATTTGCTAAATCTCTGAATGCAGTTCAAAAGGCGTGAGCACTTTCTGATGGATGGCCACCCTGCTATCCCTGTGCACACTCTGCCAATCTATCCTCTCTCAAAGAGCATAATTGGCAAATTCAGACTTTTCAACACGTGCCCTGGTGGCTTTCAGCCTTCTGCAGGTGGCTGGCTTTGATCCAGACAGTTTAAGGTCAACAGTCTTACGCTCTCTGCTCAATCCACCTCCCACCTGTCTTTTGACAGTGAAGCCAAGAGCATATGAGAAGCTTGCAACTTGAGTTTGTTTTGCCAGTACAAAACTTGTTGTTTACAGCTCTTGAAATATGTAYACAGAAATCTAAGATCTCTCTCACGACTGACAGCCTGGAGCTGATTCATATGTACAGGAGTTAGAAAGTTCATGATCATGCCCTCAGTTTTACAGATCTGAATCTATCCTAAGGCAAAAAMTGGTGTCACAAAATGTCAGGGATCTTGGCTCGAGATCGCCCACGCTTTGTGCTGTCTCTTCCTGCAATTACTGGGCAGATAATGTTCTCAGGCGAGGGAACGTCCATGGGAGCAGGGCATGGCTTGACTAAACGCCAGCAGAGCTGATGTAATTGCTCCCATGCTGAAGCTGTGCTCGTAAAATGTGCTACGGTCTCAAGTACATTATATCTATGCAATCCCAAACCGGGGAGCAGTGAGATGCAGAGGAGAAATGACAGCTGACTGGTTCATTTTCATGCTTTTAGGGCCTAGTGACCCATCTCATGGCTCTCTGTTTCTGCACACAAGACTGAAATACTAAAAAGACAAGGGAGAGAGCAGCACTCTGGATAGGAAAACAGTGCCTTTCCCATGCTGGGAAGGACAGAGGTGTTAGCACTGAGTTCATTCTACAAAACCCAGGACTTTTCTTTGATGGGGTATTGAACAGTGCTGTTCCTGCCCCACCTCGTGTTGTTTTGATGACTCAGGGTGACTCAGGATGGAGATTTGATTTGGGTCTGTCCTTTCTTTATTCATATTCCAAATGTTAGGATAAAACTTGAAGTTTCTTTCACTATAAGAAGAAGAATCATAAGCACAAGCATAGTATGTTTTATGCAGCTGAATAGCAAGAAGGAAAGGGGGAGTGACCAGTGAGAAATGTTCAGTTTTCTCGGGCAAACTGTCAGGCTCCGCACTGCGTGCYGGAGGTGCACAAGCACCCAGCCTGTCTCCAGTACAATTAAATAAATCGCATGCAAAGAGCCAAAGTCATGCCCCTGTTTCCAAAAACAAATCATTTCCCAGCATAGTCTGCCTGTCAGGCAAACTGAAGCATGTTCCATAAGCGCCGTGGGGAGCTGTTATTGTTGTAAGCATTTGGGTGAAATCTGCCTCTGAAGAGCTGAATTCTGAAGATTCTGAATTCTGAGAACGAAAGAATTCTGAAGAGCTTTCCTCCTAAATTTGGAAGAGCTATCTACTTACTTTATCCTCTTCTTTCCCTTCTAAAGAAAACTTAAGAGGCACTTCTGGGACCAACGTGCATGTTCCTGGGCCACGTAACAGGTAGTGGTATTCAGAACCTCTCTCTCCACACACGACTTCTTGAAATAAGGATGCTAGAGTGAGGTTGTCATGGAAACGCCTTCATTCCTCATCCACCGAATGGTAAAAACAGGCTGTCCTTTCGAGAGGGAAACAGTGTGCTCTGCAGCCTGCCCGTGATCCGGACGCAGCCGTCACTCCTTATGAGAGAGCCAACGCTAGTGGGACTTAAAGGCACTCAGCATCTCAGAGGATCCGTTCCTATTCTGCAGTGCTCTGAGTGCTTTAGGTCCTGATGAAGATATCACCAAGTGTGATGCAAATTCCCCTGGGCAGGCCCAGTGTAGGAATCCTAGCACAACCTTTTCTGGCAAACTTTGAAGGAACTGGATGCCAAAGCATTCAGTGAAAAGCATCCGGTGGGATGGACAGTAGCTCTCAGCCTCCCTTAATTTACAGTATTCTTCTATTTTAGCTGAACACCTGGAGATGGACATGGTACCAAACAAGCAGCACTGTCTAGAGGTCGGAAAACTGGAATTCCCATTTTACCTATCTGGTACAGTTTACATCAATTTTATATACAAGTGTGCAACGGTGAAGCTGTATACAATGTGTGTGAAGCTCTGCCAGGCTGCAGGGTTTCAGCATGAAGCATGGGCTAAAATACACTGCTTTAGTAATAGCCACCTTTAGTAACTGTTTTAAGTTATGTGCACTCGCAGAGCCATTTTTCCTTTTTTCATCTATACACCATCTCTGCCTAATTATGATTTGTCCTCTGGACTATGAAAATATAATTGCCAAGAGGAAATCTATTTAGAAAAGCAAAACAAAACTCTTGAACAAAAACCCTGCAAAATGGAGGGCTGGGTCAAAAGCCCTCACTGATGTGGTTGGTTTTCAAAGAAACGGTAGTAGCTTTTAACAAAAGGGCAATCGCTGAATATTGCTGTGCACATCTTGTGTAGAGATGATACAAATAGCTGTCTGTGAGCAAAGCACTCGGGCTAATGGCCTCTCCTGCTCTGGTTAACTGAGCAGAGCCCTCTGGAACTCCACAGTGGTGGAGTGGGATTTTTTTCCTCTTTGGTCAGCTGCCTTTTAAAAATAAAAAGATGTAAAACAGGAAACCGCAATGGAATTCTGTTACGTGTCATCTTTGCCYTTTGTTGACGCACGTCACAAATTCAACCAAGTGGCCTCCTGAGCTAATGGAGGAACAGCAATTGCTGCATTCCTCCACGGGCACAGGTGAATCTGATGTGTTCTCCTTTCTGAGTAACCGTGCAGACACATGCTTTGCTTCCAGGGAAGAGCTGGAACAGATCAAGAGCTCAATTCAATAACCAAGTGCTTAAGTGGAAAAGCACAAGTGCTATTCACAAGCTRTTCAGTTTGTTTTTTTCTTTCTTTTTTTTTTTTTTTTTCTGAAAAAAAACCCACAAACTGAACTGCATTGAAAGTTAAAAATCTTTGCACTCATTTTCAGATCAGATAAGCAGGTGTCACGGACTCCATGAATGAGTCCATTCACRAGTGCTTTTGCCAACAGTCAGATTGCCATCAATCCTGTGCAAAGTATCTTTTTCCTATTAATGTTTGAGCAGCTTAAAAGTCTTTTATTTCCTTGCTAATCAGGTGTTCTACCGTCAGGCAAGAACTTGTATTGCTCTCATTTCAGGCTACCTGAATATATCAGAAAGCTAGAAATGTTCTATGTCAGTATCTACATCTGTATGTGACATTATTATTCACAATACACACTATTCACCTTTAAAACATTTTTTTTTTAAACTGACTATAAATATCTGCACCAAGGAGAATGGAATTTCAAAGGCAAGACCCAAAGACAGTCAAATTAGACTAACACATTTTGACCCAAATAAAGGAAATGCACTATTTTTACATATAGTATAATCCTTGTATTTTATATGAAAGATTGTAGACTACACTTTTCTTCCAAACTTTATATATGCAGCACAAAGATTACTACTGATAACCTGCTAATTTAAGAACAACAGGGTAGTGTGTGCGATGGGCCATACACTTTTGCTTATCAATGAAAATGCTGTTTGTTTTCACAGCTATTTCCTTCTCTAAATTCATCCGCGTGTCTTCCAGGTTCCTCAGAGACTGTTCAGATTCTAGMAGTTTTTTCTTCAAAGACTCAATGGACTCCGTTAGCTCTCCAACTTCACTGATCAGCCTGAATGGAATTACATAATGCAAAGTTGAGGGGAAGACAGTCCCAGAGACAAACGAACTCTTATGGGAATAAAGATCAGTAGCACTTGAATAATTATGCTCTATAAAAGGAAGAAGGTTTGGATCCCAAAACATTGAAGAGAATCTGATGAGTGCTGGAGACCTTGGACTGCAGGACTCAGAGGTGTGAATGACAACCTGCCTACTTAGTTGAAAGCAGCTCACTTGCACAGTTCTCATACAGAAATCTCCCATAATTTAGATAGTATGAGGAATGCCTTTTGCCACTAAGCACTCTCCCATCGTGCAGGAGGTTTCTACTAAGATTACAGAGCAGAAACTGCTGGAGGAGTCACCCAGTTCGACTGCAGCAGCATCTCTTTCAGCCTAGACTTTTACACCTGTTCAATGGTATAAAACTCAAGTATTAACGATGACTGCATTAGGCCAGATTTATGTCAATGTACCAGAGATCAGAACAAAGGCTTTACTTTAAAAACAGAGGCTGTCAATAAGAAAGCAGGACATCATTTTAATTGAAAGCCTATGGGGGATTGGGGCTTTATTGCATTCTCTGTCTTTAGAGAATGCACGAATTTCCTGGGAAAACAAGACCCAGATGCACTACAGAGCACCGAGTAACTTGACACTATGTAAGCAYGGCAATTAAACACATGCCCATTCAGCAAAACCTTTACGTTTGCCCTTAAATCCCATTAAAGGCAATGTACATACTAGAAAGCTGTGATGATTTGCTGAATCAGGACCTAAATGAGCATGCCTCAGAAAGCAGAAAGCATTCGGAYTAATCGTAGCTTCCTCCTCAGTGTATGAAGAACAGCGTATTGGCTTTGAATGGGAGGCATTTTTGCTACCAGCATGTTGTAAGCTTTTATCCCCTACTTTTCATAAAGGCAGGAATTATTGAAGAGGGAGAATCAATTATAAGGCCTGTAATGAGATCAGAAGTGACAAATRTGACATTCAGACCTTTAATTTGGAAGGATTTATTGACCTCCAGTTTTAAAATGGATTATTACTGAAAGTCAAACACCCATCAGTCCAATACTTCAGAGGAACTGAGGATTTTTCTCAGTCCACAGGTTTGCCCCTACTCTTTACAATCTCAGCACTTGAACATATTTCATTCAGTGCATATGGTCCACCTTGTGGTAAACTTTTGCTAATAGCAAAGGGACTGCAAATTATCCACATGCTGSGGATAATCTAAATCAGAAATCACATAGTTCAAAGGAGAAAATGCAACCAAAAGGCAGTYGTGTCTATAGATTCGTCAATACCTTAGGTTAAAATGATATTTTCCTTGCAGTGATTGCAGTCAGCGAAAATTATTACTGACTTAAATACCAGAATCAAGCTTAGTAATGAATAGCTGAAGGGTATATGTTGCAAATAGAAAGCTCAAAAGCTGTCTGACTGCCTTTGGATAGAATGCACATCRTGGAGGAATTTTTTATTAATCTTTACCTGAATTGTGCTGGATCTCTGCAGAGCTCAACATTGGGCCTAAACGATCTGTCATAGAGCCGTGTTTGAGCAACTTTCATTGGGGTTTCTTTGTCCTTGATAGCTTGTTTGAGAGCAGCAATGTTAGCTTCTTGATCTCCAATCTCCTTAAGTGTCTGAAGAGGATATCCACGAAAAAAGAACTGTTTAATAAAATATTGTTGCCTCTGTGTACACTGTGTACCTGTTTYGGGGTCTAATTATAGCTTTGATTCCTTATTTGGCCAGAATAGAGGAGATATAGAAGTACAAAAGCATTTTTAACCTTTTTCTTTCTACTCTTATTTTGAGGAGAATGGATAATCTGATATCTGGTTTAAAAACAAGCAGCAATATTTTGAAGTCTGTTCAAAGTCTCTTCCAAACCTGCTGATAAGACATCCCACTTCCATGACTTACTTCTGGTGTTGTAAGTTATCCAAGATTTTTTTAAGTTATTTTGATTGAGATGATTCAAATGTCAAATCTCTTCTCCCTTATAACCACTGAGACACATATGAGACACACTGAGAAATATGAGGCTATCAATCTCCAATAAGTGCTGAGGAATGGCTTGTTCTTGCCATACTTGCAATTGAACTAACACAGACGTGGAAGCAGCTCCACGTAAAAGGAAGAACTGAGGCTGAAGAGGCTTCATGAGGTAAGAAGCCGTTGCTGCTAATACTATTGCAGCAAAGCACAGCTTGTTTTCCATAAGAGTGATAACCAGGCTAGCCCGGGAATCCTGGCTCTGGGAATCCGGACCCAAAGATCAGCTCCTTGATCTCAGAGTAAGTAAAGCCTCGTGGCTTTAGTTCAGCAACATGTGCAAGCATCTGTCTAAATGTCTTTATATTTAAATCCATCTCTTACTTGCAGTAGCAGAGCAGAAAGTAGAAGCTGAAGTGCAGCCGTAATCCATCACTGAAGACCCCTGTCAGATACTAAGCTGACACAAAACACTGTTCTATACTCGACATGGACTAAGAAGTTTTTCCTAGAGGCCAATTCTACTGCGCTTTTCTCCAAAGAGATTAGCACATCATTAGGCAGCATTCCAACAGGAACACTTACATTTCTCAAATGATACTCTAGTTTGTGTTTTGCATCTTCCAGCTCCTCGCAGCGTCTGGCGAAAGCCTCGTTCACAGCAGCGCACTGCATGCGCAGGTCCTCAGACACGTCGTGAAGAATACTGTCAATCAAGGCACGAAGATTGATCGAAGCCATTTTTTCTCGTTCTGCCCTATAAATGTTGTCATGACTGAACTTTGACCATGTCTCTGGTGTCGAGGCACTGCAAGAAGAGGTGAACAGCATAGAAAGAGAAGATTTTTTTTCTTTTATTCAAGTTGCATTTGGATGGCAATCTGAAGCTGGTTGTTTCCCTGGAAAAAGGTGTTCCCAAACCACTATTTCTTTTTCTCTTTTTTCTTTTTCTTTTACGATCTTGTAGGCTGTCTTGTGTTGCCATGAAGGAATATAAGAAAATCAATATAAAAATAATAAACTCTCATTCACCCTGTGGCTTGAGGGAAGTAATGCAGCTGAAGTTCCTTCCCTTTAGCTCATACAACTAGGAAGAGTATATAGCTACTAACTACAAGCACTGTTAAGTCATCAGCAAAGCAAAACAGGAATATAGTGAAGCTTTACAGTGTATGTATACTTCAAAACAATGAGAACAAGATATCTGATTATACCTTGCAATGCTGAGCAACAGAAGAAACTACGGACTCTTGGAACAGTTTGTCATGTGAATGTTGCCTGAAAGGAGAGGGTGAAGCAGCAAGATTCACTGCAAGTAACAGTAATCCTCTGCAGGCACCTCTCCCAAAAGAACGGCCAACTGATGTCAAATGGCAAGTCTCAACAGGATTTAGATTACCTTTCGAAAGTATACAGGCAATTATWTCAGGGGAAAACTTCTACAGACTCGGGCTGCATACAGTGGGCACACTTTGCCATCAGCGGAGCTGCATGCTGACAGGAGCATTGCCATTGCTATCCACGTTGCTGTTTTAAAGCTGTGACATTACATGTCCAAAGGAGCTGCAATCACAACTTTAACTCTGCAAGCATGTCTTTAATTCAGAGCAGCATTCTGGCATTCACTGACACCAAGGACACATCCTGCCTCACCAGGATTATTGGCAGAGGGTAGTAAGAGGAAGTACCCACCTCTCTTCAAACTTCACCGAGCCGGGATGGAACTGGATGTTGGTACTCTGGTTGTTGTATCTTCCACATTTCTCATCAATGTTGTAAGTTTCTACTTTGTCTGACCAGTCCATCTCACAAACCTCTTTGTGATCTCGATTTAATCTACAAAAGGCAATGTTATCACACATTTCCAGTGGAAAGCAATACAATTCTGCAAAATTATCACAGATATTTATAAAGCTAGGCTTTAAGCCTCAGTCTGTCACACAACACTAAGTAAACTTTCCTTTCTTTCCCTGCAAATCCTAAACAAACTGTCTCTCTCATAACCATCTGCTAGGAGAAAAGGAAGTTTAATGTGTTAACCATTGGCCTGGACCTTCAGTCCTGTTCTGTGCTTACTGAAGGCTTAGAGCTCTTATAACCTGACATAGAGGCGTTGTTGGACCTTGGATTTGCCAGATTAATCCTAAAACAAAGAGGATTTTAAAATAGTGGCTACAGCTGCAATTACAATGGGGAGCAAAGGAAGCAGGTTTGCCCAGTGGAACACTCATAGTACCCCAAGACATGAGGTGCTGCTAATGGGGGGTCATCCTCCCCTTTCCCTAGTATTTTGGTCCTGGTACAATTTGAGACCTCCATAAAGGCACCCTGTGACATTCTCTGAGGCCACCTCCCCAGCCTACCAAAGACTGTGGCAGGGTTTGTCCATGGAAAATATAAGAACAGTGACATTCAGGATTCATGTCACTGCCTTGTTCTCTCCTGAACGAGCCAGATAAATCAGAACCACCTTAAGTTACCGAAAACAGTAGGTCTTTATCTCCTGCTAACAGCAGATGTCACTAGCACCTAAGGAATTAAAAAGACTCAGCTGGGCAAAGCTGGTACAAAAATGATCTTAAAGTATGACTTACAAAATGCGAAGCCTAAACGCAGTTGATTACTCTTCTACAGTAATTACCATTCTACTGTAACTGAGCCACTTTAAATTACTATGTTTTTATAGACATTCTTTATAAAAACTATATATWTTTTTTTCTAGTATCACAAAATAGGAACAATTTAAAACTAAAAATTATAAAATACAAAGGTTTCCATCAGTTAATTCTACCATGTTGATTCAGTTAACATCTTCTTTGTGAAGGGTTCATTATAAATTAAAAGCAAATACYCCTTTTGAAATGCAATGAACATTCATATTGACAGGGAAGTTGGAGCGAGTTTCGGATTTTACATTCGTACTGACATCTGGTGGCAAAAAGCTCAGGTCAAAATGGCCTTTCAGTCAGACAAATYGTCATAAAATATCTATATTTTACTATAATTTACTATACCATATATCAGARAAGTTTAAATGCAATTCATGCAGCTCTTTGCATTGGTATAARCTTTACCCACTTTGGGTGCAGGGGGTATATCTTATTGCACTGCTTTATAGAAGGAATTCTTTGCCAATATAAAGAGACTGCTGACAAACAGTGAAAACCAACTTACCTCATCTGGTTAACAGCTTGCATCAAAGTTCTCTTCAAAAGTTCCTGGATATTTCTAATCAATTCAGCTTCCTAGATTAAAAAAAAAAAAAAAAAAAAAGAGAGACTTCTGTGATACCCAGCGCAGAGCACAGATCTTGCAGAGCTGTTTGATTTCAACGGCTGTGGATAAACAGTTAAATCCGGCACTGGTTACTCTATCATTGCAAGACAAGATCTTCTTAGGAATCAGAAAATACTGAGGAYGCTCAGGTGTTAGTCCAAAAGGTCAGTAAACCTTGAGACACTTCTAAAGCCTGGGGTTCATTATCYTCATGTTGCATGGATACTGGTCTACCTCATCTGAACCCTGTGCATTAACTGAAAACAGRAGTTGTTGCTCTATGATTTAAACAGTAATTGTCTTCCTCACCAGGTACAGGAAAGCCATCCTCAGACAAATCCGATGACATTTACAGCTTTCCWTTTTTTATTAAACCAATTTACTCCAGAACTCATTTTGCCTCAGATGATAGACAGTATCACAGACCATGGAATAATCTTGTATATGCAATTTGGTATGATGGATTAATTTTCTTTCAATCGCAAAGTGTGCACTGGTCAAAGTCATAAAGCTTTGCCTGACCTTGATAATGCAACTGGTGTCTGAAGTAGCAGCAGGAATGTAATTTCTACATGAACACGACCAAGCCCAAAAGGCCACGGTTTCTAATAATTTCTCATCAAACAAAAAATATCTGTTGCTTATCTTGGACTGCAGTACTGTTGCTTTAGGGATGAAGTATCAATACCTCATTAAGTGACTTTATTGACCTGAGGATTATAAATTATTCAATACAAACCAGTCCAGCATGCATTTTGTTATTATTATTATGTAAGGGGATTTAGTCTTTGAAGCTCAGATATTAAAACAGCTATTGTATATGAAAAGCTCTTAATTAATTTGCCTGTTGTTCAGCAAAGACAGACACACAGTGACAAGAAATGGAGCATATATTTGCTAATAAATGTTAATCCCAGAACTCTGCTGGCACTCATTGGTCCTTGGACTGTTTTTGACAGATAAATGGATGAATATGCCACTGCAGTGTCATTTTCCCCATCCTAACAAGCCAACAGGGAGCACAAGAAAGATCATTTTACTCTAAATGAAAAGGCACAACTGTGATTGGAAAAAAATATTATTTTAAGACTCTAAAAGAATGCAATTATGATAAATACATAGCTGAAGGTGTCATTTTACAGACTGTAAATATGAACACTAAGACTCACTTTCTGCAGAGAGGAAGTATTACAATATTACAGTTTCCAAAATAAAAATTCAAAAGGATTTTAAAAGGTTAGAAAGGCCAACAACTTGCAATTATATTTATAGTAATTGATATCATTTTGTGTTGGGTAGTCAGTCATGTAAATAAAGAGGCAATCTTTTTCCTGTGAGTAATGTGTAATTGAGCTGCACAATTTTAAATGAGAAAACCTTTCCTTTGTCAATGAAGGGCTCTTACATGGAAAAAGTGAAACACTGCAAAATCAAAACACGATTGCTCTTGCTGAAGGACCTAAAATGAAAAAGATAAAGGTGGATTCCACACAGAGGAGACGTCATCAAACAGGACTGCAGGAGCTCACAGAGCAGGGCAGGCAGCTGGCAAACCACAGCCGTGGCCATCGCGGGTCCCCACGAGAGACAGGCTGCACATCAACACTGCATAAATCCCTGACACCCCAGCACCTGCAGAGGAGCAGGAGGCGGCACCTGCATGGGCAGCAATCTCAGACTCCTTGCGGGGCCTTATAAAATGCCATGTTTGCTCTTTCACATTTTCTCGRCAGAGTAAATTCCATCCATATCCATGGCGCAGAGCGCTGCAGCCTGGAGCTCAGCGCTCCTACATCACCTCTCCTTGGTGATTTGAGCACTAACAACCTGGGTGACTCCACAGGGAAATCCGTGGCGGAGGCCTCTGTTTCTGCAAGCTGCACAATATATGACCCTTATTTACTCTGTGCACAGAACTCTGTTAGCAATGCATTTGAARATCACACATTAAGAGAGGAAAAGAATCTGAAAGTGTTCTAGTAACTAGCAGTACCTCTGGGGTTCAGAAGAAAATATCAACATAGATCTGTATTTTTTCAGTTCATGAGAGGACTTGTTGGACCAAATATCTTTTTCTTTCCCTAATTTTCCCAAATATCTCTTCCTGTGCATCCATTAAAATGAAATACTGTGAATCTGAAGTGATCTTGGCTTGTTTTCAGTTGTCTTCTGCACAGTTAATAATAATAAACCTCTTTGTTGTCTTAAATGATTGTCAATGAAAAGTGGAGGGCACATTTTATAGTTTAGCATGGCATTTATTTTATTACAGTATTTAATGTTTATGGTGCCATAGTTGGATTCTCCTCAAATCTAATGATAAATCTATCTCAATTCATGACCTTATGAGAGTCTAACTAATGGTGCAAAGAAGAATCCATAAGAATTTTTTAAGAGCAGATGTTTGCGCCTGCTGTGAATTTAAAGATTCATGGTTTTGCAGATTTCTTTCTTTTTTGCATCTGTAACTTGTTGATGTCAGCAATGTCTAAGTGCTGCACTCAAGGTCAGAGAGAGAAAATGAAAGAGCAGCTAAGAGGAACTGGTAAAACGCAGAGCTCAGTCTGTATCATATGATGCGAGAGGGGCTGTGCAGTTCCCCTGATTGCAAATCCAGCTGCATCCGTCGGGAACAACAGGCTAGCAGGTGTCCTGCACATCAGTGTGGGCAATGAAAGGAACCGGCCTGCAGATCTCACTGGGTTTGCGCCTCTGAGCAGAAGTGTCACAGGATCATGGTTATTTATGACAGCTAGGAGTGAAAGGAGATAAAGGTCTTCAAATTTGCAGCCTGGCAACTGGCCTTTATCCTACCAAACTGCATGGTCTCCTCAYGCCACTTGGGAAGTCCATGCCCTGCAGATGTCAAAAATGAGCACCAAGTTCTTTACTGCMTGTGTTACAGGGTCGTCTTAATAAGCACATAGTTAGGGCAAAGCTACAGGTTACCGTGTTTGGAAATGGTTTTCTGCTGATTTYCTTGTCCCATTATTGTATTTCACAGGTATACATACGACAATATCCTTTCTCCGCTCTTCTAGATTTKAATTTTTCGACAGGTGACAGGATCCTGGCTAATGCCTTTGTCTTCAGCATCAGGGCATAGCTGTGGCTGACTTCATTGTTGAAGCAAATGCACAGCAAATCAACACTTGGAGTCCAGTACAGTTTTAGGATAAAAAATGGCATAAATTTAACAACATCTGCTTACTGCAGGGTCATTTCCAGAATCCAGTTAATGAATCTGGACACTCGGTATGTGGAAATAACCTTGGCATGCAGAATGCACACAGCTGAAACATGATTTATTGACACTCTACCATCATGTGACAAGTCCTGTACTAGTGCTTATACTGTAATATGAAATGCATGCCCAAATACTAAAATGTCATTAAGCTGACGCAAAAGGGATTCAGAAGAGACGTCACAYGGGTTATGGGAGTCAAGGACCTCAAACAAAGCAGATGTCTGTCTTGCTTTTTCTGAGTTCTAATGTTTCTGATGCAGCAGAAATAAAGCAATTCTGACTGGGATTGTATTTTCTTTTTAGTCATCAAAGATCCTTCTTCTAGAAAGCACAGTCGTGTAATTCAGCTTGATTTTCTTAACCAGAACTGCATTAAGAAAAGGTTAATTCACTGTTAAATAGAGTCAATGAAGTTCTGATTAACAGCTGATTTTGCTATGCTTTAAATACCTTCATTCCTCATGGCAGCAGTGGTTAAACAGCAGTGCTATCTGTCACAGCAAGTGATCTAAGTACAACTCCAAGCTGCAAAGCAAATAGGAAAAATGAGTTGAACCCAAAACTCCTTAAGAGAAAAAGATGGTGTGCCAAAATATATGAGACTCCCAAATCTTCCCTGGATGCATAAAACCTTCAGCAAAGATACTTCTTTTTTCTTTGTCAGTCATCTGAAATGGTTCCTGCTGAAAGGATAAGGAAAGTTCAGTTACATGGAGAGTTTCCTCACTGCTCGCGGAGCTGCACTTGGTGCTGTCTCTTTAAACGTCCTGTGCCGGGGCGGCTGGAAGGTGCTTGTCTTGGCAGGATGCTCTGGGAACTGGGAAATGTTCCTCATTGCTGCAGAAAGCCAAAAGCAGCAATAAAACCTATGTCCTGTGAAAGGCCACCAGATGCCAAGCCGTTCCAGGACGAAATGAAAGGCAGGCCCTTGCCCAGCCGTGCAGATTTCCCCGTGCACCTACCCGTGGGATTAGGCAGGGATGCAGCAAAGGTACCAACGAGTGAAGCCGATGCATGCCTGGGCTGCTAATAAGAGAGGGAGAATTTCAAATGAGTGAAAATATCCTTGAATATAAATTAATTGTGTAGTTAAAACTTCCTGTGCAAGGAAAAGGATGCCTGCTTCCTCATGCAGCTGACTGCTGGAATTAGTATTTCTTCTTTTTCTCAGTTGTTGCATGGACAGAGAATGAATTACTCCTTATCTCCTTTGCATTTCCAAAGAAGGGTGGGGAAACAGTTGAACAGTTCCGTCATTTATTTTCTTGAGAGAGTTAAGATTGCAAAGTGACTGGATAGGGAAGCAGCATTCAGAAAAAAAAATGTAACTACTTGAGTAATAAAACTTGAATAAGTCCTTCAAATAAGCAAATGAACATATAGCTAGCAGTGAACTGGGCCATTAACTTTGAAATCTGAGCAGTGAACAGTCAGAATTCATGGAAGAGCAGCTTTTAGTGTCAAGAATTATTACTCAGTTTTGGAAAGAGAAAGAAATACAAGGTTTGATTTCCTGTAGTGAAAGAGAAGTACAGAGAATAACCGCAGCTTAAAAAGCTAGCAAAGCCAGGGCACATTTCAAAATCAATTTGCAAACATTTGTACTGGAAACTCTTTTCCACTGTAAAAATGTGAGGAGTTTCCTCTTGTATTATGTACTTCTCTCCCTCCTTTCTGAATTGCAAAGGTCATTGGCATAGCAACAAAATCTTCATTTCTCAAGAGTCCATCTGCTGCCGGTACACACGCCTCATCTGAACTCACATCATTCTTTTTTGATGACACCCCACTTGGCTGTTGATGCTCTGTCGTCACAAGCAGAGAATCACAATTTCAGGTGAAGAATTAGCAGAAGCAAAAGCAGATGAACTTAACAATGAACAAACTATTCTCTGGAACAGAGATCAGGAGGAAAGAAATACAGGAGTAAAAACCTGCCAGAAAATTATTTTTTTTCCTGTAAATCTACTTTCACAAACTTCTCTAAAATATTGACAACTGACAAAAATACTTTTTTTTTTTTTTTTTTTTTTTTTTTAATCTGATTCACAAAGCAGACTCGTACTCTTGTAAAATATCCTTTACACTAATTCTCACATTTCAAATAGACTACAATGATCTCTTAAATATTGACTATAGTTCAGCATTATTCTTGTTAAAAATATTGCTCAAGAACTATCACCCCATGAAGTATGAAAGCTGCTTCCAAATTGTTTTAATAACTAGTATTAATTGTCTGGCTTTAGCAGTAACTCATCATGTATCAACCTCCACAGTATTTCGGAGGCTGCAGCAAATGATCATTAATCTGTTTGGTGGATACTAAAATATGTATCATGCAAGAATGAAAAATGAATGCATTTTGTGCAACATCTGCAACCACAATTATTACATCAACTTTGAAGGCAATCTACACATCAAAAACAGGTAACAAAGTGTCTGCTGGAGCGAAGACTCTTTTAAAGTAAGAGTCAGGAAAAATTCAGGAGCGTTTTGCGTTTGTTGGAGTCACACTGTTAAAAGCACCATCTGTGTGTGCCTTGCACAGCTTGCCTGGAGTTGTCACCTCGTGCAGGTGCCTCGCACCTACACTGCAGCGCTCCAAGCAACGCTGCTGTCCTGCAGCAGCATTAAACAACCGTGTGTGCTGTGGTCACCACCCGGTTGTGAGCCCTGGCCACACAACAGCACCAAGACTCGTTAGTAGAAGGTYATAATTAGGACTACCAGATTTGACCTGCGGGAGCATGGAAACGGGCAAGCTGCACTGTGTTTCACTGCTCCTGAATGCTGTTTTCTAGGGGTGCTGCACTTTTTAAGTGAAAGCTGTGGGGACTACTGGACTTTAATCCACATGGAGAATGAACATGTSCAATGCCAGAACAGGATGACCAGCATGCTTCAGGAAATCTCTATTTTAAGACTGTTTGGGTCCAGGCTGAGAGAGGATCCTCAAACTGGGGATGTCTTTTAGTCACATCCATGTGCTTTTAACTACTTTTAAAATACCAGAAGCATTTTAGGTAAGTTTTCCTATACTTGTGAGTGACAGACGTGAGTCCAGACTGCTGGGAAAGGGAACCAGACCTCTGGGCATCACTGGAACTGACCCTCACCAGGTGCCACGTGCTCAGATATCACTTGTGGACCAACCTCTTCCCCAATTCAGACACAGGGGCAGCTCTAGGGCCYGTGGACCATCCTCAACCTCCCTCCTCACCTTCAGCAGCTCTATCTCCACCTGGTCGCGGACTAGGTCRGGGTGCTGCCGCCTCTCGCGACACTGCAGGTTGTCGGTGGCGATGGCGTAGGGCAGCTCGGTGGCATCGAGCGCCCTTTCCAGCCGCACCTTCTGAGCTGCCAGCAGCCCCGTCTCGGCATCGAGGTCTTTGATCTCCTTCTGCAGCTCGGCCTTCCAGAAGTGAATGTCGTGCAGGCGCTGGCCCAGGGCGGCRGTGGAGTCCTGCTGGGCACGCTGGGCAGCGGCGGCCGTGCTCCGGGCCAGGCTACGGGCCTCGAGGCGACACCGCTCGGCCTGCTCGCAGCCCACGGTGGCCTCGAGTTGCAGGCCGTGGTGGTGCTCGTGCCACTCGCATGGGCGGTACTTGGCGGTGCGGAAGCCGGCTGTGGCCAGCCCGCAGGAGGAGTCGAGCCCCGTRTTCAGGGCCACCTCGGCCACCTTCATGGGCAGCTGCGTGGCCGGCACGGTCTGCGGGGCCGGCTCCTTGGTGAGCAGCGCGCGCTCCCCCACCATGGCGCCCTCCGTGCAAGCCGCCATGCCGCCCTCGGCACACATCGCGTCCGCACGTTGCCGCGGCAACGGCCGCAGCCAATCAGAGCGCGGGTCCCCTGGCGGGCCAAGGGAAACCCGAGGCGGCAGGGGAGCCGCCTTCCCCTCCCACATTGCCAGGGCAACGGCGGGCCAACAGTGGGAGCCCGCGGGGAGCCTTGGATTGGTTCGGACCAGCCGCCGGTCCCGCCTCCAAGCTGCTTGTTGCTATGGCGACGGTGCCGCCCAATGGGGAGGGAGCGCGGGGTTGAAGGGCGCGCGTGCTGGGTTGGGGGGGGCGCGCGCTATCATGGCGGGCGGGCCTAGAGGCCCCGTTTCTTCCCCAAATTAAACGGCTCCTTCCAGAGCGCTGCTTTGTGCCCTCATTCAGTAACCCGTTTCTTCCCCAAATTAAACGGCTCCTTCCAGAGCGCTGCTTTGTGCCCTCATTCAGTAACCCGTTTCTTCCCCAAATTAAACGGCTCCTTCCAGAGCGCTGCTTTGTGCCCTCATTCAGTAACTGAGTGGAGCTGTGCTCCAGCATGATGCCACCCGCCACTGTGGATGGCTTTTGTAGTTCACCTGTGTGTGTTGGTAGGAACACGAGTGCATTTAGATCTCTSTGTTGCTTTCTGGCTCCCATTTACACCCTGTAACTGATGAATTTATGCAATAGTACTTTCTTTGAAATACAATGTGATCAAAACTGGACTTTCAAAGCCAACCGTGACAGTATCAATGTTTTTCTGACCAGGATGTGGCTTTGTTGGTCTCTTACCAGCAAAAGGGCATCCACAGCAAGGTGCAGGGCCTAGGATGTCCACTGCTTCTGGCYGCTCCATTTAACACCTTCTTGCAACCCAGTGCCCTTCCCATGCCCAAAGGTTCTTGAGACGCTTTGCCTTGCTCCGAATCCCCTCGCTTGTGAAATCCGACTACTGCAGCATTCCAGGGGAAATACTGACTCGGGTTGAATCGAATTCCTGTGCTGGGGCTGTGCCAATAYGCCACAAGTGAAGGAGATGAGGCGGGAGCCCCGCCGTGTGGAGAGGAAGGTGCTGGTGAGCACAGGTGACAATAGAGGGCACTCTTGACTTTGCACTGCCAAAAAAAGCCCCCAATCTCCTTGTCTCCAATGTCATTTTGCTTTAGAAAAAGAAGGAAAAAGCCATGTGCGCTGCAGTGTGCCCAGCGCTGTCCGGGCTAACGGGCTCCTTGGGTGCWGAGGAGAGCCATGGGTGCGATGAGCGGGCTCTGTGTGGCCAGCATGCACCCAGGAGACACTGGCATCCCACGAACTTCTGCAGAGAAGCCTGAATTTATATAGAGAGTTTACTCCTCGTCCTCAGCAAGTGAATGGTCATTTGTCCTGTTTGGCCTTGCAAGCCTTGGAAAGGACACGCATGCGATAAAGCAATGCCCCCCAGCACAGAAACTGCTTTTAAAAGACATGAGTTGCTGCCTCCGTGGCTGCCGGCACATCCAAGGGAACGTTCGGATCCAGAGCCGGTGCTGCAGAGGAGACCGAATCCCAGYGGAGATGAGACATCCTTCCTCTTCCCTTGTGCAAACATCTATCAAACAGCATCAGTGGATGATCTCTTTGCTCTGCTGAATTCCCTGGAATGACACTCATTGCTTTCCCTTTACACTTCGTTGCTCCTTCTCCCTTTTCTTCTGTCCATCTTTCCTCTGTCTCATCTGTTCCTTTCCTTACATTAACCCCAGCCTGTATCATCTTTCATTCCCTTATCTCCGCGGCCTTCTCCGAAAGGTAATCTGTGCACATTTTGCATTTCTGAAGTACAATAAGTCTAYAGGAAAAGCCCTGCTGAGATACTCAGAGAGAAAATCCATGGTCTGGAAATTCATTTTTTGAAAATAAGAGCAGGAACAATTTGCTCTCAAATGGCATTTTCTCTGAAGCTTTCCCAGCAGTTTTTATTAGTGGCATCTCCACCCGGGCAGTATGCAGTCCATAAATTGAGGCACAAGGCTGTGATGGGACGTGTCAGAGGTTGCAAACACAGTCAGCAGAAAGCGGCTCTCAGTGCCAGTACAAGTTGTAACTAGCAGTAATAATCTGCTAGTTATTACTATGAAAATACATATGGAAACTACCCAAAATTTATGTAAATTCTACCCGATCCAGTGGAAATACTACTTCAATGAGCACTTTTATGCCTAATGCAACTGGCCACTGTTTCCGATTTTGAAGAGTCTCTTGGTCAGGGTGTTTTTTGCCAGTTTGATCCTACTTGCAAGTGTTTACAGATGCACCGTGTGCTAGCAGGCTGCGTAACACATGTTTGCAAGAAAGCAAAGCAAAACCTTTTGGCACCTGGCAGATCCCGGGGTTCCCTTCATTATCCGGGACAGACCCAGCAGCTCTGTATTTCAAAGCCATTTGACAGCCCAGTGATTTAAAATGCCACTGTAGCATATAAATTATTAACAGCTATTCAAGATGTTCCCAGAGATGACAAAACGTACTGGAAGAAAAGAGAAAAAAATGTGTTTTCCAGCTCAGATCTTTTGATATGCAATAGATGATGATTTCTCTTGGCTGGAATCTGGTTCCTCTTCCCACAGCAAATATTACCCTTTTATGTCAGGTGCCACGTGAGTTTTCTGGCTTGCTGCTGCTTTTCTTGCTCTCTTTTTTCTTTCTTTTTTTTTCTTGCCTATCTTTCTGTTTTTTATTAGATGTGTGACCAAAGCAGTGTAGACATCCAGATCCGTTCTTTATGTCTGTATGCAGTTCATACTGCTGTCTGTGGGACAGACTGAATTATTCTGTGGGGGGGGTTAGGTCTCGTGCATGGAGAGGGTAAAAGGTTTCCTCTCACAGCAYGGCAATGCACAGGTACTGGAAACACTTCGTCCAGGGAAGGTCTGGCTTCTTTAAGATATTTCTTCYAGTCGTAAAAGCAAAGAAAAGGTTGTAAATGTGACCTATTTGCATGCAAGTACCTCCGCAAGCAGAGGCCAATATGGGATACAAAATTCTGAAAAACCTCTTGCTTTTCAAGCCATTCGGATACCTGGCAGCTCTGTTTCTGGAGACACTCATAGCTCCGGAGAGCTGCTTAAGGGATGAACCGGCTTTAGTGCCTTTCCTCCTTGGGAATGATGCTCCCTAGCCCTGGCTATGAGGCCCTTTCTCACCTCCTTTCCTCTTTTATCTCCTCAGAATAGAAAATCTCTGCCCCGTTACCCATGTCTGCTCCCTGCATTAGTTGCTTGGGGCACATGGATCCATCATATCCACACACCCGTTGGGCCAGCGCTGATGGGGACGGACAGAGCGAAGGTGGGAAGGACAGCGGCGTTAAAGAGGAGAATCAATCAGTGCCAGGCTCAGSCAGCCATGGCCATGGCTCTAAATGGCTTTTTAAGCTGCACGYTTGTTCTCTACTCTGCTGTTTTTGCACAGATAAAATAATGGCTCAGGGTGGCTCGACGTCCTGAGCATTTTCAGAAGGAGCTGGGATGGAGAGGCTCTGAAAAGCTCTCCCAGTTTTGCAGCACAATCTCCAGAAAACTTCTTGAGTGGGTCCAAAATCCACACAAACCATTTTGAACGAGGGAACTGAATTGACGGGTTTTGAGCCTTTGAGGAGATTTTATTATTGTGATAAAGCACTGTGGCTTTGAACATTTGCCCTTTTTGGGTGGAGGATAAGGGGGAAATGGGAGGGCTCTCCTGTTTCATTTTCTCTAAAAGCATTACTTTCCGTTCCTGGGACATTTATTTTGTTGTTCTAAGCTTAAATCTCAGCACAGGGCTAGATTGTGGCTGCTTTCTTGGAATTAACAAACATAACTAGTAATTAAATACAGTTCCCTCAGCAGACAGATCAGAAGCAAAAGCAAGAGCAAAACTGCAGCTTCCTGCCATATATTTTCTTGGAAAGAGGAGCTTTGTTCTCATGTTTGACATTGGGAAACCTTCCTAGGAGTGGAGTGGGTGCATGTCACAGACCTTCAGCTGCAGGCAGCCTGCAGGCTGCTCACCTGGCATAAATCTAATTTGCTGGGCGCTGTCCTGCCTGTGCAGATACAGGAACTCAAGGGAATTCAAGGAACAGGAACTGCCAAGAAGGGTCATTCTCCGATTGTGGGGCCAACAGCTTCCCATCCTTCAGCAGCTTCGGGAAGGCAGCAGAGACAGAWGGATGCTCCAGCACGAGGCTTGAATTCATGCTCTCCCTTCCCATCTTTGCCCCAGTTTCYATGGGAAGAAAATCTGCATGTGCTGACTGGCAGGGAGATGTCTCTACATCAACATCTGCATCAGTCTGTACATCAAAGTCCCTTTCATATCTCTGTTGTGAGGCGCCAAAAACGTTTCCTCTCTCTCRACTAACCTAGTGGGGTGGTCAAAAGGGAGGAGATGCTCTTTGCTGTGCGGCTGGGCTGGCTGCTCGGCGCTGGAGCCCTCCCTGCTCACAAATAACCAGCCATGCACAGAGGCGACCAGCCACACAGGCAGGAAATACCAGCCAGCAGCTAGCTGTAATTCAATATTTGCAACGAGGGGGAAAAAATCGTTGAAATGGACTGGTAGTACCATAACATTAAAGGTTATATGGTACATTAAAAGGGGCACTGCACTGAGCTACCTTTTCTCAGGACAGACTTGCTTACAAAGTTGGTCTCCTCTTTTGTTTGCAGTGGACATTATGATAAATTCTGTGCGGAGCAGCCAGGGCTGCTTTCTGTTGCATTTTGGATCCAAGTCCCCAGTTCTGCAGTTTGGATGGGGACTCACATTATATAAAAACGCCTAGCAAGGGCCCTAGCGGGTGCAGCATTTTCTATCCAAAATATCACTGGGCACAAGCATCCTGACTGGCTTTTCTTATCTCTRTAAATCAGGCAGATATTCACAAAACCTCTTCCTAGCCTTGTCATATTTGCTACTGTTTTAATGGTTCTTTTTCTTAAGGCATGTAACTGCACCTGGAGCCATGGGTCTCCCTTGATCCCTTTGGAAGCAGATTTCTCGCCCGGATTCCAATCAGGGAGCAAAACACACTGGTAAATACTGGCCATGTGTGAGCCCTTCCAAGCCCAAGAACCAGGCACTGGGCCTTTAAAACTCACCAAAATACTCCTCATGGCAACCCACTTGTCACAATTTGGCTCAGTTTTGCTCTGAGTGGAACATTGATTTTCTTTATTTAATATAGTGTCATTATACTTTTTATCTACTGCCTGCATACCACAGTGATGAGCAGCTTAGCAGTGTGATAGATAGAAAACACGGGGCATTCATCTAGATGATAGATAGSGGGGAAATGTGGTGAATTAGTTCAGAGGAGAGAGAATATAGTCAATTATTTTACATAAGGCAGCGTCTGGTACTCTCAGTCTCTGCCTGAGAGCGACCGAGCACATGAACAAAAAGATTAGAGGGTTCAGAAGTGGATTTTTTGTTTCAATAGCAACATATGGGCAAAATGTTGTATTTCAGCTTAAGAAGTAAACATAGGSTAGCCTTGGGAGCACTGGTGTTCAGCAAAGCCCTGCGGCCAAAGGTCCCCGAGAACCCAGGCGTTGTTTTGATATTGTCTTACATCACCGAAATGAGAAGCGTGGCTGCCTCGTCACCCCCTCCTACAATTTGATAGTTGCAGATAGCRTTAATTATTTGTAGCGGTATTAGCCTCACTTCTTCAAAAGTGGTTATTTTGCACAAACCAAATACAAAATGAACCGTTCCRGCGTGGCTGGAAGCACCATTTACAGCTTCGTTTCCCAGCTTGATTAGACCCTTGCAGAGGGTGACACCGGCGTGAGTGACAGCTCCCTGTGCCAGAGGGACACTCTGTTTCCTCGTGTCTCCCACCAGCTCCGCAACTTGGAGGTATGCATCTCCGTTCCAAAATCCATCTTAATGGGGCTGCTCTGCACAAATCATGGTAATTACCGCCCAGGTGATGGAGGCTTGTCAGGAGGTCAGGGACCTGATGCCAACAGGTTTGATTAGGACCACGCTCAGGAGAGGAGACAAGAGTTTGCCGGAGCGTGGCAATTCTGGACCAAAAAGGGAGCGTGATGGAAAATAGTGTTTGCTGCCCTGCATGGCCCCCACGTTGTGTCCGTCCTCCTGGCGGTATGAGCCAAGTTGGGTTATTGTGATAAAAGGGAGGCCGTTTTGGCTCGCAGGGATGTCAAGGTGACAGGGTACAAGTAGGGGTGCTTGGAGCTGACGATCATTAACTGAAATCACCGCCTTTGCCTCGCCAGCCCGGCTCAAAGCTGCCACATCCTCTAGAGGTGATTTGTGACCATGGAGATCTCCTACTGTCCTCTCGCTTTAGGCTGGTCGGGGAGAAAAATCAGCGGCAATGCTGCCGCAGCTGCTCCTTGGCATGTCCTGTCCTGGCTCAGGGATGCTCCGGATCCGCTGCCTGGTGCCAGCAGCAGCGCTGGCAGGAGCCGCTCTCGGGCTCTGCCCTGGCACCCTTGGCAAGGCGCTGCTGAAACACATTTGTCCTTAAAATGGTCCATGGCCATGCCCCCTCCTGCTGCTGGCTTCTCCCCTTACAAGCGCCGAGCGGGGTTCAGGCTCTTCCAAGCAGTTTGGCGAGTCGAGCTCGTACATTATTTAGAAAGACACAGCAGGCAGGTTGCTCAGAGCCTCACTCCAGTGAACTGGTTTAGTTCCAGTCAGTAAATGAAATTAGACTGGCTCCGTACCAGCCCGGAATCAGCTCTCGCGCTTGCGGCAAGACAAGATTCGCTCTCTTTAAAAATACCTCTGCTTTCGACTTTCAGATTCTACTTGGATATTTTCCTTTGATACCCTTTTGTCTCGTTATATTGCTTTGGGCTCCCCCAAACCTTATCTTGACATCTGTTTTTGGAGCGTATCTTCCTTCTAAATCCCAGGACATGAGGACGGGTCCCATTCACAAGCGTGTGGGTGTGGAAGCAGGGGAGTGAACCGTCATTAAGTCTGATGAGTTTGTCAAATATCCTGGMGCAATTTGCCTTCCAGCATTAAGCATCTATGGTGCCATGTGCCCTAGACTCGTGTGCATTGAGTCCTGCGTATTTTTTTGCTTTCCAACAATTGCTCGCTGTCGGGAAGCGCTGGGAAGTGCATCCTGTGAGTCTGCAGATTGGCCTCAAATTTGCCATCCCCATACAGATGGACCGAGATGTTCCGTGCAGGGCAAGTTTTGGGCTTTCTTGGTTTTCTCTCTTAATTTCCTCTGCTTAAGAGAGCCACGTGGCGATAATTGGACAGGGTGTTGCTGACCTTATGGAGCTCAGCAGCCATCCGTAGGAAATGGAGATGTGAGGAACTGTCCAAGGAGTCTTTTGTTACTCTGCTGTTCCAAGAAGATCACACGAGGAGTTCTCAGCACGGGCAGCGGATTTATAGCACTAATGAATTCCACAGGAAAACAATCCATTTATTGCCCAAGGCCGTTGCTTTCTCAACAAGGAACCCAGAGGGTTACTGTGGTTTGGAGCAACAGGGCCTCAGTTTTAGTCAGCTTTCCTCCCAAGCTTTGTTCACCTTTGCAGTTGAAAATAAAGTCTCTCCTTCAGCTTCRTTCTCTCTGCAGCCAATATGCCTTTGCAGGCGTTGCAGAAAGGAGGGATTTTGCTCCGACAGCCTCAGGCCTATTCAGGATTTTGTGTGGTACAAAACAGGGTCCTGCACTGAGACATCCTGGGAAGATCCTCGTCCTGGCGTGGAGCCGCATCCTGATCGTCCACCCTTCCTAGAGGCTCAATGCAGGCAGAGTTGGTGCCTAAGAGTTAGCTTGGATAGCTAAAGTAAATCCAAATAATGGGGATAATTGGCATAAATTATGCATAAATATTTTCATAATACCCAAATTTTAGCCCTTTATGCCCCACTCAAAGGTGGGCATGGTCAGTCCGTGGCGTGCAGCCTTCTGCACCACAGTGAAGCGAGGCAGGTAAAGGGCTCAGGGAGCTGATACCAAACATTTGGTTGCATTTTTGAGTGTCTAAAGCTGATGTTAATCGTTTCTGAGTAAATGAGTGTGCCTCATCCAGGRTATCAGTGCTTAAGAGAACTTCACTGAAGGACCAGCAAAGGGCTTTGAGTTTTGCCCTGCTTTGGAGGGATATTTCAGAAGGGAAATTGCTATTTTTTTTTTCCAAGATGCAAAATGTGCATATTTGCAAAAAAAAAGTTGAAAGCCTGACCCCGAGGATCTTTGCAACTCTTCAAAGGTTGCTCAGTTTCAGTCACTGAGATCCATTTCATAAGGCATGAGGAAAATGGAAAAGCAGTGTCCTTGTCTTAGAAGGGAACTTAATCAAATTTGCAGTTTTAAGTAATGCTCATCATATGTATTACTCCTTTTTTATTGCTAGCTGATGTGTCATTAACAGACCTTGGTCCTCTGCAAAGCTATTAGGAGACTGTAAATATTTACATAGCAGCATCAGGACATTTTAGCTTATTTCTTTTCCCATGAACCGTTTGTCCTTAATGTCTTTATAATATTATTCCTGATGCCTGATCGGGCCCTGAAATTGCCAGCYCTGCCTCTGGTCCCTGTTTCCCGCTGACACATTCTAGACCGTTGACTCTCTGGCACGTGGTTTTGCCTTCATTAAAACTGGTTCTAGAAGCCCAGGAAGCAGGGCTGAGCGGTAAACAGTTTCCATGCCCTTGCAATACTGATGACTAAATAATAGTAATAATATAGTAATAGTATAATGTTCCCTGAAGGAAGAGCAACGAAAAAGGGGGTTATTTGCAAGTTAACTGGTCTTCTCACCCTTGGGAGAGAACCCTAACCCTAACCCTAACCCTAACCCTAACCCTAACCCTAACCCTCACCCTTGGGAGAGAAGTGGGTTTACCTCTGTTGGGAAAACAGGGGTTGAAGATGGGTTTGTTGGGTTCAGCGAACTCTAGGGCTCTTTTTCTCAGACTGAATCTGAGAATGACACCCATTATATGACACCCGTAGGGCAATTCTGGCTTTTGCCCCGTGCGCCGTGCCTGCAGCGCTGGCCAAACGGGCACCCYGGCAGCCGAGCTGGCCCCACGATCCCCACAACGTTGCTCACGTGTCATACCCGGCTCCAGGTGCCCCTTAACGTGCTTTGAYGTTTCAAGTGCATCGGCACAACCCGAGCCTGTTTCATTCATGGCCGTGCCCTGGAGCATGTCCTGCAGCCGCTCGCGTTTCCCTCRTGTCCCGCAGGGCAGCTTGTCCTCGCGGCGAGAGCCCCAACTGGGAGCCGTGGCCGGAGGCCGTTCCCGRCTGAGCCGCTCCTGCCTGGCCCGGGCCCTGGCCCTGGCCCTGGCGTTTTTGCTCTTCAGTTCATTCAACTAAACAGTGAATATTCTGTCTGGAGACGGTTGAAAGAGGCTCTTGTCCCTGCAGAGAACTATGCAAGAACCACTGGATAAATGGCCATGCAGTGGAAGTGAAAATTTAATAGAAATTGGATTCAACTTGTAAACAAAACTTTTTTTTWCTTAAAAAAATGCAGCAAGACATGACTTTAAGATCTTTGATTGCTGACAATGAGTACCTCTTTTCTTTTTGTATAAAATAAATTCTGTGGTTTTTTTTCTTTGGTTCTCCTGTGGCAAATTACGCTTTGTGGAAGGCCAGCACTTACCATGCAAATATTTCCTTCCCTCAGAACATTGCCTTACACAGAAGTTTTGCCCGTCCTTAATTATAATATTCTCTCCGTAGGTTTGCTTGCATTGCTCCCACACAGAAATGGAATTTCCTGCTTCAGACAAGGAAAGGGTTTTGCTCCTGGGACAAGTCTCCTTTGCACCATCATCCTCCTGTCCCTCCAGGACCATCATCATCCCCCTGTCCCTCCAGCTCTGCCATTTCCCCCTTTGCTGYGATATTTGCTGAGTTTTCCAGCATCCGAAATTCCTGGCAGAGCTGCCATCCCTGCAGCTCCATTTGGTTTTGGGCTGCTCTGAAAGAAAAGAAGCAGAACTGAGGGCTTGGCCTTGCCGTAAGATGGGGCAGCCGGTGCTTTCATGCACCCCTTCTCCTTGGGCGACACAGGAGCCAGCAGCAGCGCTGCGTGTGCCTCTGCTTCCCAATCTGCAAAGTTCAAAGCTGCTCATTTCCGCTGAGCTCTGGATTGTTCTTTTTATTCCTTTTTATATATTTCTTTTTTAATTTAGGACATGCTTGCATGGGAAAATCAGGAAAACTAACTTGAAGTAACCCAAGGCTTGTATTTAAAGTGGGTTCATTCAACTGTATTCAACTTCCACGCGGACAGCGTTTCAGAGACCTTAATTTGCTTTGTTGTAATTTGCCTCCAAAATGCATTAAGATAAACCAAATTAAGGCCATCTTTGTTGCAGAGAAATATTTTATGTATACTCATTAATTTTAAAAGTTCTAAGATTAATATTCTAGAAAATGCCCCCGTGTAGACACATCAACATCACTAATAATATTTGGCTGAAAGGCAAGATAATAGCRAAGTCCAGGCTCAAATAAAAGAGATGAATCATCTCAAAATCATATGCCACAGTATAACAGGATAAAGGGCAAGTGTTTTGCTGGAGAGATATGTGCATGCACAGGGCAGCTGTGTGCCCATTTGAGCCTTGGAGATGAGATTGTCCCATGTGCGTCCAAAAAGGGTAAAACAATCTGATTTCCAGGCGTATCAGCCAAAACTCACRGTTTCCATGAATCCGGACTAGCGAGGGCGACAGCGGCAGTATTGGACGTGTCAGGTTTGTCTCTGATGATGGGTCATTGAGTCAGACTTGGTGCAGACACCTTTGAGACCTTCTGAACCGCAAGGTGCCCAGACGCGCTGCCATGGGGCTTCCTACATCCCGTAGGACAATCTAAGAGACAAGGGCTCCTCAGCTGTCCCACAAACACCTTTCAGAAGCTGGGGGCACTCTTTGGAAGCCCCCAAAGTCACTTTGCACTTGCATCCATGTATCCCGGAATAGGAGCCATGAACATTGSCTGGAAGGATATAGGAGCCATAGTGGAGGTGACTCCCTCTGACAGTGAAAACGTAAAACAAAGAGCTTAACGCCTACCCATTACTTAAGCACACATGGACCCGTTTTCACAGCCTTCATCTCCAGTGCCTGCTGGAAAAAAGAGTTCCTCGGAAATTACCAGTAATTGTTTTATTCTCTTTGATCTCCACTAATAAAGCTATGGAGTATCACTCAGCAGGAGCTGTTTCTCCTAGTTAGAATCTTTCCAACAGTAGTTACATTAGGAAGGCTCTGGGGAAATTTCCGTAAATGCACTCAAAAAGAGCTCTGCAAAACTGCTTAGACTTTCTATAAAAATATTTCCCCTACATTTGCTCTTTGACTGCTCAGCACACTTCTCAGCCTGTTTGTTTTTCCCTTCACTGCGGTTGTTGTTGGACTGGGGTGAAAGCTGGAGAAGACAGTTGTGACGCCTTGTCAAGAAATCTTATAGCAGCTGGAGAACAGAGCTAAAGATTTCTGAATTCCAGCTAAGCTGCTGTAGAAATTGAGCCTGAAAATAACCTCCTTGCCAGCTCCTGATGTACTTTCCAACTGTAATAGGGAAGATGGAGGAGGGATGAGTATCCATCAGTCCTGCAGCAGGGATCCCTTTGTGTCTGGTGTGATGTAAGAGCCTCCAGCATCCCTGCTTATATCCCAGAACAGGACATGTCGTTTGATCTCCCCATAGGACAGCACTGGCCAGACTTAAAAATAGCTTAAAAGTAGTGAATTCTTTGGAAATCGGTGTAAACTGGGCCTGCAGCTTTAAAAACTCCCACTCTGTGGTAGGAATGGATGCACTTGGGTGCTGGTAGCTAAGTGGATGTCAGATATGGTGAGATGTGGTGGTTCAGTGAGTTCTGAGCTGGTGGCTATGGACACCCATCTCTGTCCTCCAGTCTATTTGGACAGCAAATGTTCTGTTTAGGAAACAAGGAGAACGATAAATCCAGTTACCATTCCCAAAGGTTTAAGCAGAAAATACAGCCCGTAGAGGGTGCACAGCCCATTTGGGGCATTTGCTGGGCTCGCTGGTGCCTTTGCCCTGGGCTCAATGGCACGAGGCAACAGCTCTGCACTCACCTTGTGCAGAGCTGACCCAGGTACGGATGTGTGGGAGAAGGTGCAAAGAGAAACGCAAATGTCAGAGCCTCGGGGTGTTGATGGAAGAACCTTTTAAAAGCCATTTCACCTTTTCAGTGACCAATGCGTTCCCCAAGCTGTGAGCTCTTGTAGCTGCTTCTTTACTGTCACATATTCTCTTGAAGGGAGCAATGGTCTTCAAGCCAAAGGGCGGCTGATGGCCTTCAAAGGAAGGCCTGATGTGTATCAGGCACCTGCCTCTTGCATAACCGGCATTTGGAAGCGAGACTAATTGCAGCGGCTGGTCTAGAAACTTAAAAAGCTCCGAGAACCAAGAGCCCAGCCTTACAGTTGTGTCTGCTGCCTTTGGCATCCTGCCACGAGCGTCTGGCAGCCGGGACCTCCTCTAGCCTCAGTTGAGACGGGAGGATAAGAAGGGAGAGGTTGGTTCAGCCTTTCATTACCAGTTAGTCATTCACTGCAAAAAAAAATTGCTAAAACACCTTCTAAAAACGCTACTAAACTACGCCAGAAGAAACATCTGGGAGATAGGACTTTTTACATTAACCTGGCTAATTTTATTATTTATTTTTTTTGCTACAAATGAGTTCTCAATGGCTTTCTTTAAAGGTGGCCTTTTTTTTTTTTTAAACTACGGTGCCGRGAAAGTGCTTTTAAGTTTCATCTGCTTTGTGTGTGTGCATTTTCTGAGCCCGGGGTTTATTTCTTATTCGAAAAATGGTCTTGGATAATGGCTGAGTTGGGAGTTTTATTTTATTTATCAGGTGTATATGAGACAGTGTTTTTTTTTTTTTTTTATTCTTTGGAAACTTGTATTTGCAGTAGCAACTTGGCAGCTGCCTTTGGAGCTCAAAGTGTGGAGCTGCCTTTCCTGCCTTCGGCACCTCTTCCKCCTCTCTTCCCAAAGCTCTTCTGGGGCCCTGAACTGCCCTGGTTTATCTGCTTCTCTCTCTGGCACATGCAATGGGTTAAATGGGTATTTTTCAGCTCTGCTTGATTACTAATGAGCTCTTGTTCCTCTTCCTGGCACTGTCACCACGAGCAGCTCCAGGAGGAGCTGAGGGCCGAGGGCTGAAGGAGAGATGCAGCCGTTCGCACACGTGTGCTCCTGCCTGTAATCAGTCTGTAGCCTCCGGATGTGCAGGGCAAAGCGTCCAAAATTTGATAGCAGATCCAAAGGGTTATTGCATCCTTCCACCCCTCAGAAAAAGAGCTCTCCGGAAAAAGAGCTCTGTGCTGAGAAATAACATCACGAGGGGAATAGTCATGTAGGAAGGTACCAGCTAGGTTTGCAGCCATAAATCCCTATTAGGGATTAACTCTCTGGCCAGAACTCATTGCCCGAGGATTAACCATAGACAGRTTTTCAAAGGGAGCCCAAGTCAACTCAGATGATCCAGACTTTGCCCAGAYTCAGCTGCACCTTAAACCACTCTAATTCTCATGAGAAGTTTGGGCTTTACRTGGGTTGGGAAGAAACTAGGAAGAAGAACAGGAGGACAAAGGTCCACATAAAGCATATATATATATATACACATATATATATATATATTTTTTTTTTCCTCAGGGCTCATCATTTGTCCCAAACCCATTTGCCTGATGCAGGTGCAGAAGCTGCCAGTGATGTTGTGTCATTGCACAGGGCTTGCAAAGACAGGGGCAGAGAAGGCTTCAATCCCCCAGCCTTAACACTGCTAATACATGGAGTTGGACCCAAACTGTTACCAGTGTGAATGGGCTTTAAGTCCTGGAYGTAGCCCGGCAGCTTTGGAGAGCCCGTGTGCTGGGCACTGACTTGCGGTRTTTTGGTTTGGCTTTTCAGTGCTCTTTAGTTAACAGTCCTGCCTTTATAATCCAGTCCATCGAGATAAATAACCCGCCTTTCTCACGGATCGAGATAAATAACCCCCCTTTCTCAYGGACCAGGTTGCAGGCTTGTCGCTGCCCGGCGTGTTAAGGACGATGCACACAGCTTCCTAGCAGGGCAGCTGGGCAGCATCTGGCACCCACGAGCTCGCCCTGGTGCCCACGGCCGCTGCTCCCCGACGGGAGGCCAYGCTTGGCACACGTCCTCGCCAGCCTCCTGCCGCCACCGCCACCTACTTACTGCTTCCTCCGCTCCCTTATCCCTCTCCTCATCCCATCCATCCCACAAAACCAGCCTCACGCTGGTGTAATTGCAAGAGGACAGGTTGTAAAGCAGAGGGCGAGGTGTAATGCAATTAGCAGACTGTTTCGCCCTTCTTCACCTTTTCCTGCCAAAGAGCTTCGTTTTAATGAAAGGCATCAAACAACCGTTTCATTGTGCTCTAATTGAGTCATTACCTGTGCTGTTACAGGCATGTTTTCCAGGGATCAAGGGGGAAGGTAACACATTGGATTAGCAAAAATATAGGCACAGGGGGACGAATGGGCCCGTCCTACCCTTAAGCCAGCTTGTCTGTTTGAGCCTTGCCCAGCTAAGCCTTCCTCCAAAGCAACGTGCCCGGCACAGCACCCAGTGCTTGGGCTGCSGGTGCCACCTCGGAAGCGTTTGCAGAGCCAAAACAACATCTTGCCCCCAGATCACACTGCTGGCTCATTTCCTGGAATATATTACCTAGGCCTAGCTGACAAAAATAAACAGGAAAAAAAAAGGCCATTTTGTAATGCAATCAAACCTCAATTGCCCATTTGTTTTTGTCCTTTAAAAGAGCTAATAACTTGGTAATTGGTGGAGATCTCTCCTGGGCTCCATCAGGAAAAGACATTTTCCCACCATGAAATCAAGGGGGATGTTCTTCTAATGAAGATCGGGAGGTATTACCCRAATTAAAGGAATCCATGTGGATTTCCACCTGATGCCCAAGCCAGAGAAACCTTGTTTCTTTGAGTCTTTCCTTTGAACAGCTTGGAGGTTTGGGGTGATGTTGCTGTAGTAAAACCTTGCTGGAATTCTCCTCTTTGCAAGGGTCTCAGCACACTGAAGGGCAGCAAGGGTTAAAAATTCATGGAAGGGTTTTCCCTGCTCTGTGCCTTAAGGAGCTTTGCTCTGGGACACTGCAAAGTGGCAGGTCATGGATCCATCCTGCAACTCCTGTCTTCAGTCCCCCTGCCAGGAAGACTCCAAGGTATATAGGAAGCATAAAGTTTTAGTCTTTCATTGCACATTAATTAATATTAAGATCCTGCTCCATGCTGCATTTATCCTTTGCAAAGTACTTGTGGTTTCTTCAGGATCCAGGAGTTATGTAGCAGCAAATTATCATTTTATTGAAGTGTTTGGCTTTATCTTAAAACAGATTCTTAAAGAAAAGACTTCAAAGGTTAAAATCTGTGCCAGGGTAATATGTATATCACAGTCCCAGGCACCTTTTGTGTTTGAAAACCTTTCCATGTGTAAAGAGAGGAATTTAGCCATGCTGATGCTCTGACATTTAAATGTGAACAGTGGAAGATAAACACGGCCTGACATGAAGTAAACGGCTGATACTGGGCAAGGAGTAAAGGGATTCTGCACTGAAATTTCTATGCCCATCCCTTCCACCARCAACTTAACCTGCAAAACTTGCGTTCGGGAATATTTTCCCAAATCTTCCATCCTTCCAGGAGCACCACTCCCCCCAGTTGCACGTGACCAAACAGCTTTGGGGATTCTTGCCTCATTTTCCCTCTCCACAGTTCCCGACTTGTGTAGGCAGGTTAAATAATGCAAAAGCAGATGTAATTATCCTGCACGGCTTCTCTGGAAATATTTGAAAATATTAGGGAATTGGTTTTTGCAGGGCAGGGCTTTTTGCCTGCCCTTTTTCAAGCGTCTAGAACAAATCTAATGGTTTAATGAGATATATGACAATACAGGACATGAAGGAGATTTTTAGCGACTTTCATTACCCAAACCCAATTAGAGGGGAGCAATCAGCAAGTCCCCTGCTGTGCCAAGCGGGAAACAAAATGTTGGCAAGATGGGACAGAGCGGAGAAGTGGGACTCGGTGCAGCAAGAGCCCTGAGACGYGCCGTGTCCCCCAGCACGGCGCTCCGGAGCAGCGCACATTGCTCCTTGATGTGCRCCTCGCCGCTTAATGTGCACCTCGCTGCCCCTCGCCTGCTCGCTTCCCTCTGCATTGAGCCGTGAGACATAAATAGCCCCACGCTATTGTTTTAGGAAACATGGATTGGGCATCAGATAAAGGCCTTTGCTTGTTTGTTTCTTGGGAGGGGAGGAAGGGGAATCCAGGGTGGCCYGGCTCTGTTTTCCTCCTTCGGGTTGCTCGGCAAGGTTTGGGCCTGGAGGTTTAGTTCCTTCAGCAGGGGCTGGGCCCAGCCTGGTGCTCAGCACAGGAGCGTCTGTGAGGCCGCCTTGCTCCGTGCAAGGAGAGGACACGCTTCGGGAGGCTGCACTTCTCATGTTGGAGGAGAATCTCAATTAGCCAAATGCATCCCTGTCTGCTGCATAAATCCTTTTCCTGGGAATGTGTCATCCCCCAGTCAGGTGGCTTCTGGAGGATTTGCTCCAGCATGGGAGTGAGCAGAGATCAATGTGGACACGTCCTTGTGTTACTGCGGGAGGGCAGTGCCACAGCACCGAGTCATTATCTTCATGCAACCAACAACATGTGCAAACGAGCACCTGAGCTTATTAGGAAGGAGCCTAATAATTTGCCTATGAACCCAGTAACGTGCCTATGTGAGCAAATCTGCCTGTGTTGCAGCCATGTGATGGATGTTTACAGGGCCCCTGGCACCTATGGCAACATCTTCTGGGCTGRTGTCCCCAGGGTGGGAAGAGCTGGGGCTGCTGGAGTGACCCAAGGGCTCRGGCTGGTGATGGGGCAGCCAGCACACAGACACGCACGCGAGGGTTCCAGCCAGACTGCAACTTTAATGCTCCCCCACAAGATAATTTAGTGATCTTAGCAGCTGGGACATCCATCCCAGCACTGCCKGAGAATCCTGGACTCCTGGGACACCGCGAGCTTCCTTGGAGGTGCTGGCTCGATACGGAGCAACGTGGCAGAGCGGACGCGGCGCGAGGCTGCCAGGTACTCGTCACAAAGACCTGCCAGATGAAGGGGGGCTTTGGGGGAAGAGCTGGCTATCGAAGGGGTTACGCAGGCTTCTTAGCAAATAACAGTTATTATTATTAAACTAAATTTTCACTGTGGGACAAGTGATGCTCATAACAACAGCACTGAAGTATCACCAACTTTTGCACATTTGAAATGTGGACATTTGGCCCATCTGGAGAAAGCTTGAATAGAGTTGAAAAATAACCTCTTTTGAGCACTCCTAGATTCAGGCTATGAGTTATCTGCTCCCTATCCATTACCCCTGGAATGGCCCAAATTCCATCCCAGTCTCTGCATTCAGGGCCTGAGAAGGACTTTGCAAAGCCACTCTGTGAAACGAGGGAGGAAAAAGCTGCGCTCACCAAGACGAGCGTGCTTGAAGTGCAATGAAACACCTACTTAATGGAGAACAGCCTGTCTGGTCCTGCGCTCTGCCCTCTGCTCTGAGGCTCCTCACAGGACTTCGAGCAAAACCAAATACTTACAATACGATTTGATGTCTGCCTCTTTGCAGAGTCTGCACGCAGGGTTTGGAAATTTCCTGGAAAAATAGAATCCCTTTAAAATGAATGCTGAGGGCATCTGTAGGGGGTTGTGTAGAATATTCTTAAGTGTATACATAGCAGTGCATTGCCCCGAGCTCAGCTTTCCATCAGTGCCTTAAAGCAGTGGCTATTACTAAACAGCACCGAACACATATTTGACATTCTCTAGCCATCCCCTGCAGCGCCTAAAGGGATATAAAGACAATATTGCAAGGTAATCTCAGCTGGCTGTCTAATGCAAACCTGGCAGGCTTTCAAAGCTAGTCCAGATATACGGAACAGGTGGAAAACATTGGTTAGCTCTTGCCACTTTTCTGCTTCCTCAAGAACACAATGGCAGCGTTATTCGTACAGGGCACGGTGCAATTTCCCTCAGCACGTCTAGGAGTCCTTCCAGTGATCGCAATGGGAGCTGAATTGGAGCCTTTGTATCAAACACCCAGGGAATAACCGTGAGCCTCGGCCTTAGTGGGGTGCTGGAGCACAKGGGGTCCCATTAAGAACCTCATATTCTCACTTCAGTGTTGCCAAGAAATCCAGGTGATATTTGCCTGCACCTTGGCTTTTGGCTTTTGCACGGGAAGAGCAGTTCTTTGAAAGCAGTTGGCATCTTCATCTGTCATCTCTACAAATAGATCTACTGTTTGGCAAAAATTCACAACAAAATGCCAATGACGAATGTCAGGTGAAGCCCGTCAGTGTGAGCGTAGACTTGGAAACGTGAGGGAATGGGGGGATTGGGTTTTCAAGAGGCAGGAGGCCCTTGAATGGGGTTTGGTTCCTAATTCTGCTAATTCACAACCCCTTTGGGACATCTTTTTCTCAGTTGTCTTTTTCATCTTCTCCATTTACACCTTAGGGCACCTATTGCTTTACCATGTTTTTATTCAATGCCCAACATTCTTCAATACCTTACACATTACTGAATCTCTTCATCATTACTGTGGATCCAACTTGTGATTGTTTTCCCAGGCACGAGAGTCCTTCTCCCCGATGAAGAAACCACGATAGTGCCAGAACTATTTGCAATCTGGGTCCTAAGTGGCCGGGTTTTAACCGTGCTTTGCTATGTGTCCACAGCAAAGAAACAACAAATAACACCTAAACATTTCAGAGTCCTCATCTGTATAAAATTAGATGCCTCCACTTTCCTCCTTGACAAAACTTCAGCAAAAAGGGGGATCTCTTTGCCCTGGGAAGCTTAGCCATGAATGCTTAGAGCTATCCCATCACTTGTGCTATAGTCCGGTTCCATACAGTCACAATTAATTAATATGTATATGCAATATCTCCCACTAGGCTGGCTGCAAAAACGCTTTCTGGCTTGGCAAACCTCTCTACCTCATTTGCAGTKGCTCCCAGCCTCACACTCTTTCTCTAACTATAATATATGCTGATGTAATATATTTACAGCTAATTCAGATGCCAAAAGATGATGAGGTGGCCCAGGGAAACCAGTGGAGAAGCTGGTCCTCTCAACATGCAATTACTTATCCAAGCCACACCAATATTGATATATGGGTATCAAGTCTATGCAGCTGTGTCATTTAGACATGAAAATGATAGTTGCCTTTATAAATACAGTGAATTGAGGTAGATGATTGATTAGATTAGACTGATAAATGATAGATGGTGGTAAACAGATTTGGCAGAGTATCCCAGATTTCTTTTTCACAGCCCTAAGTGTCACTGTCAGTTGTTTTTAACGTAATTCTGAATCTCCAAGTCTGGTAATGGATAACAAATCAGTTTGCATCCCTTGGCTGGTGGCCTTATCACTGCCTTCTGGTTTGAAAATAGCTCCTCTGGTTTGAATATAGCTCCTATTCTAGGAGATACAGAARGAAATCTAAACACAATAGAGAAAGGGAAACAATCAAGTGTCTCAAATACAAGTATGAGAATGAACTAAGCTGCAAGAAATAGACATTAAAAGCTGCCAAGAAGATGCAGCCAGCAAAGATGTATTAGGTCACTGTTAATTTAGGGACACTAAGGACTGGAAGCCACTTGGAGTCCAGGTTTTTGGCCCTGCTCTGCTCATCATGTTTCTTTCCCTGCCCTGAACCTCCAGGCTCCGGCTCCCGTCAAGTCAGTGTAGAGTCAGTGCAGAGATTCAAGGAGGTCCATTCAGGTGGTGCCCAGGACTGGTGGTTTGGAACAGCTTCAGGGGACACCAGTCCTCTCTCTAAYCGCTTTAGGTGAGAGGTTTGACCTGCAGACGGCTGATATCAGGTAAGATTAATGCTGTGTGATGTTAAGGCMGGCATTTAGGCCTGGTTTCTGAACTGTACAGGCACTCGGTGTGAGTTTCAGAAGTACCTCCCCCTTCAGCACCCATTCCTGGGATTTAGTCTTGCCTGGCAGGTACTGCTTTGGGGGATTACTCATCCTTTTGAAAGTACAACAAGGAGATGCTTAGGTCTGCAGAGATAATTGTTGCTTGGGTTCGCACTCGCTGTCTGTCCCAGCTTATCCCAGTGCTGCTGAGTTTTGGGGTAATGCCATGGCAAGGATTAAAGATTTCCCTTCTCATTACARCAGCTCTAGCAGAATCTGAGTCATCAATCATGCTTGCTCCAGAGTCTCTTTATGCTCTGAAGCTGATTAGCTGTTGAAATAATCCAGCTTTGATGGCAAGCAATCCTTTATTAATACCGCAACTGACTGCCTTCCTCCCATCATTTGCTTTTAATGGATCCCGCGCTTCTTTGTTCCTTCTGCCTGTGGAGCTCTCGGGATGGTTTGGTAAATAACCATATGCTTAGACACACGCTCTGCATCGAAACAAAACCAAAAATGCAAATGATGCCGTTTGTGTTCYGGTTTTAGGATCTTTTCAAAGTGCACGATCTGACAGTCTTGCCTCTGTGGCTGAACACGCGGGATTTAGCGGATCCATCTGCACAGGGAAGGGCTGGGTCCTAGGTGCACTGCAATTCCCATGCATGGTCTCCATCTGTCCCTGGTCTGCATGGAGAAGGAACATCYCTGGAGCTTGGAGCTGCCTCTCATGCACACACAAAGTTTGACCGTGGTCCCCAGATGTGAGAAAAGCATCAGGGGGAACCTGGGATCAGCTCACGGGGTCTGAGCCCACAGAAATGATGCTCCAACTGCAGGTCTCTCATCTAATATGTGCAGAATTGGGTGATGACCCCGCCCTACAAACTTCTCTATGATAATTTTACTGACTTTCCATGACTTTGGCATGACTTTCCATGATAATTTTACCTTCCGGGAAGGCCAAAGCACTTCCATACAATTACTCGGTCACAGAGGAGGCTATTTGGTCACCAACTTGTATTTGGGGAAGCTGYGGATTGAGGTGACGGCTGCTTCCACAGGCAGCAGGAATGGTCCGGGATTCAGCTCAGCTAGGCAAGCTGCTCTCCAAGCACCTCCCACCTTTAAATCCCTTCCTTCTGCAACTGATTCCTGAATTACAGGGTTTTTGAAGCATTTAAGAGGCTCGGAGCTTTGTCAACAGACCTGAAGTGTTTTAGAGTAATAAAACTACCCAGCGACAGGATGGCTCATTTATATGTAAATTGGGGAGAAATTAGGGAATGCAAAGGACTGCTATTACACGCATTACCTAGATAATAAATAGTTTGCACACTTGCTTTCTCAAATTCCTTGTTGCCTTGTTTTAGCTGAGATTATAAAAGGAAATGGGTGTTTTGGGTGTGCAGCTCGACGCAGTTTCAAAACTGAGCTCTTTCCATGTGCACCAGGCTGGGCAGCTGGGATCATCCATCATTTTTGAAAATCCAGCTCGCTGATTTTAAATACATATTCAAGTATTGATATCAAGAAAGCCCTATATCAGGAAAGATTGCTCTTGCATACCTTACAGTAAAAGAAAACTCTAAGCTACCTGTGCCCCATCATTCTGCATCTGAAGTGAGACAGCTTTGACATGTACTGAGGTGAGGATCAAACATGAAACGGGATCAATTCTCCTCTTTGGTGGGATATGAACGTGTGTTTGCAGAGGGGAAATGCTGGCATGTTGTGCCCGCATTTGTGCCCGCACAGGTTGCTTGTGCCCCGCAGTTATGAGGCTCCTTTGGTTAAGAGGACATTTTTTTTTAATGGCATGAAAGGCAATTTTATTTTGATGCTCCATAGTATAATAAAATTCTCTGTAACACAGAGGATTTATATAATTATGTAACACAATCTGAAAAAGTATTAAAGTACTAAATTAAGAATCGGGTGGAGACAGTCCCCCCTGAGATGCTGAGATAATGCCTAAGCATATTAATGCTGGATATCTTATTTTCCTCCCAATATCTTGAGAGGATCCTATTGCACATTTTCTTTATGGGGGAGACGTAAAGAATGGAGGAAGGAACAAAGACAGCGCAGCATTATCAGCAGGATTCAATGGATCCAACGGGYATGATGAAGAGGCTCTTGTCTAGCCAATGTGGGAGAAATCTTTGTGAGCTATTAGGGAATAAAATCCAGATCAATTGGTGACCCGTAGTTTCAGCTGTCTGAAAGCAGGTAAGTGATCGAGATAMGTCTGGCTCTCTGAATCTGTGAAACCAGGCAGTTCTCAAGAGGCCTGGGATTTATCTTGTTCTTTTTGTAATGTCTGCAACCTTTGAMGAGTTTAAGCAAGGGATGGGTCCTGACCATATTAATGCACGTTAGGTCATCAGTGGCCCCTTCTTGGCTCACTGTGGGGCAAATATCATGCACGTTGTGTTCACAGCCACTTACCTGAGCCTAGATGATGAGCAGTGATCTAGGTGAGTCTTGTAACTCAAATGTTTAAGGGTTTTGGTAAGTCTTTAATAACACGGTCTTTGAAAGGGTCTCAGACTCGGTTGCGTTCCCCAAATCCAACGAATGCAAAAATCACCCTATTTGTAATGCCCTAACACAAGGGTTTGCACGGTGCTCAAGATTTTTCATGGTAATGATTAAAAAAGATCTTGAATTTCCCCTCCAGTAATTGCAATACTGCAGCTTGAAAATGAACATTGAATTTTTTTGTTGGTGATGGGTTGCGSGCTGTTGCAGGTGGCCGCGGGCACGTGGAGTGAGGGCGCTCCGGGCAGCCCTGGCTCTGACTTCAGGAAGTTTTTAACCATCTAAGTTAGTTTAAAAAAAAAAAAAAACTATAAGAAATAACTAATAATTAGGAGAGATGGAGGTATTCCAATTTACTAATGAAATGGTATTCTTTGTAGCCAAGAACTGAGGCACATAAGGATGTCAGAGCTGTGAAAGGAACAGAAGGTAGATGTCTCAGGCAGCCTAATTTTCTATGCTATATTGCCTTCCTTATCACTAATAGCACCATCCTACATTTAAAAAGTGCTTTTTCTCCCCCAAAGGATGTGAGAATGCATTATAACAGTCAGCCTCGTCCTGAGGGCAGATAAATTGATAATAACTTTAATAAGACATTAGTGAGATGCTGCAAAGCCACCCGGGTAGCAGGGGCAAAGTCGGGGCTCAGTCCCACCGTTCACAGCCCTTTAGTGGAGGCTGCGGGGGAGAGGCTGGTCCTGCCCAATATTGGCACAAAACGAAGCCAAGACCTTAACAGCCACTGGGCAGAAAGAAAATATATTGTCCCGAGGTCCAAAGTTCCAGCATTCTCTTGTGAATTTAGAATAAAATATGTCTTTGCCACCTGTTCAGCTCCAAAAGAGCCGGGTCTCTGGAGGACCCGTTTCCCCCGTTTGCTTTGGGTGGAGGAGGGCCCCTTAACAAATGTCTCTGCTCTTCCTGCTTCTSTTTTCCTTGTCACATTTGCCGTTAAAGCAGCGTGGATGTTTCTTTGCCAGCTGGTTTGGGACCTTTTTCTCCCTCCAGGGACTTGTGGGGAGGAAGCCTCCAGGGTGAAACGAGATGTTTGCGCTGCGGGACCAGCCRTCGCGGAAGCGAACGCTGCAGCGCATTGCCAGCGCGCTCCAGGCTTCGAGCAGAGGTTTTACCCCCGCAAAGAGGAGAGGAAATCCCTGCCCTCGGCGGTGGCTGCTTCTGGCATGGCTTGGACATGATTTCCACAGCAATTGCTGCAGCAGAGAGGCCCCACGGTGGCCCTGGAGCTGCTGATGTGGAGGTTGCTCCTCTCTCCAGAGGCCAAGAGACATCGAGACAAATGAGCTCATCTGCTGTAAGGACCAGGAGGAAGTTCAGAGCTCCCCACGGACCAACAACCTCTTGCAGTTACAGGTAGGGCTTGGTGTGTTGATGGATGAGGTTCCTGTGGAGGGAGAGCTGGCCGTGCTGGCCAGGACACTTCCCTGCTCCTGGAGCATCCATCAGCCCTGGCTGGGATTGGACAAGCCTGGGAAGTTCCATTTCCCATTGGGATAAAATCTCAGCCCAAGTGACAGTAAAATAGAGTGTCTGGAGAGCTTCCTACAGACAAAGTGTGACACTTATACACTGCAAGCATCTGTGTGATACAATTATCACACTTCCTAGAAACTTCATTTTTTTTCCCCTCTTTTAAACCAGACATCTTAAAAATCCAGGTTGCTGCTGCTGACCTTGTGCAGCTGAGGAAGGAGGTTGTGGCTGCAGGGATGTCAGGCAGCGAGTGTGGAGTAAGCAGAAATTTATACTTTTTAATTTGGTTAGAAGACTATATCAAACACTCAGAGAAAGGACTGGGTTGGCGCCCAGCCAGTTCGTAGCATTCGGAGTCCCTTCCGTGGGGACAGGGCTGGGGGTGACAGCAGCCCGGCTGCACAAGGCAGGGCTGGCCACACAGATAGGTCGTGGGGTGACAAGAAAAGGAGAAATGAGCACTGGAAAAGCTCACCTAGGAGCCCTTCATAGGATGCTAATTTATGTAAATAGCCCCGATGTGCCCCTGGCATTCCCTCCTGGGCCCTTTGCCTCCCAGGTCCCTCGCGGCGGGCGGGCTGTGATTCCGCATAGCAAGAGCGTCTCCCAACTCCACGCACAGATATTTGTTTGCTTGGCGGCGCGGGCGATTTAATTACCAATTCCCAGGGCTAATCTACAATACCGGGCAATTACACTGCGTCGTATCGTGCTTGCTGAATAAGATTACATGCGATTTGTATTTAATTTCAGCTCCGTTTCTAATTTTGCCATAGCGGGGCTACGTGATGGAGCAGGGGTGTGGATGCTATCGGCCGTGCTTGTGCTGTGCTGGAAGGCTCCTTGTTCATCCTCTGCCTGTATCCCCTCAACTCCGCTCTGCTGCTTGTGTCCACACAAGTATCTCCAGGTAAATATTTGTTAATCGATGTTCTTTGTCTCTCACAGGATAAAATGAGGCTTCTTATTCAACCATTTCACAGCTAATTAAACTACAAGCAGCTATGAAGGGATTTAATCTTTTCCATCCTATTGCTGTTTGGTTGTCCTAGAAGGGCACGCAAAGAAATATTAGCAGCCTGAGGCTTAACCTGATGCTTAAAAAGGAGAATTTGTTAAACTACGTGTGGYGGAGCATTATCCAGGCTCCTTAAGAGCCAGAGGACAACGCAGATTCAGAAGACCTGACGCAATGTCTCTGTCTGCTGCAGGCTACCTCCRTGACCTTGGTCCCGTGGCAGCTTGGAGAGCTTTCAAGAACAATATTGCTACCAAAGAGTTCATGTCTCCCTGGAAGTCAGGGGGATTATTACCCTAAGCCCTAATCCTTCATGGACAAGACATCTAAATTGCACTTCTTCCAATGGGACTGGAAATGTTTGCAGTCAACWGGATTCCTGTTCACATCTCTGGACATGAAGGTCTCATGGTCCAATTAATGTGGGGCTTATAGGAGAGGGCTAGTGGCAGCTACATCTGGCCATGGGAAGGGAAGGAAAGGGATGGTGATGAGGTGATCCTCAAGGCCAAGAACCCCGCTGTGTGAACCAAATAGCCTGCTGTCTCCAAGGAAGGGGAAGCCTAAGCAAATAGCATAGAATAAATAGGGAAAAATAGTCAAGGATGAACTTCTGCATGCTCAGTGCTGCCTGTGGGTGCTGCACTGCAATCAGGTAGATGCAGGTCTTAAGGTCCTCCTTTCTTTGAAGAATCCTCTCTGGTTTCATAGTCTTGGTGAAACCCCTGATTTTCTCCTTGTTGATTTCTCCTTGTTGATTTTCTCCTTGTTGGAAACAACATGTTGATTCATGTTGTTTCCAATCTCTGTGCAAGGGAAAAATGTTGGTACTGGACAGGACAGGAGATGGGTGATTGTTGAAAAGGCTCCTGCAAGTATTAACAATAATAATGTCTTTTATTTCTAACCATGGCTATAAAGAGCACATTTGACAAACACTGGACTTGGAAGGAAAGGCTTTTAAAGCCCCAGCCAAGCTATCTGCAATTAGAACAGAGTAATGTACGTTCATTTTGTATGTAAGTTGAGCTCACCAAAATCTCCTTTTTTGTCCATTAACAAAACCACAGTATCCCCATGAACAAGTCCCCTTAATCTCCCCAGTGCATAGTCTGTGATCTTATCTGTAGAAAAACTGTGCAATGTCATGCAGCTCCAAGAGAAACAGCAAAATGGACTCTCTCCCAGAATAAATAGCACTAATTTGGGGGCACAACAATATTTGAAGGCTCTTGCAATTTGAATGAAGCATACAATGCACTTAGATCGCAGCAAAGTGCAGAGAGCAYGAGTTCCTTGTGCTCCTGAATAAAAGCGAACAGAAGTCAAATGGAAGGAGTTTAGCATGAGCACAGCGGTAACTCCATTACCTCTCCCACTCTGGAGTGTCTGCTCACGTAGGCTCAAAAATAGACCAAGAGGCAGAATGCACAGAGAAAAAGGCTTATTACATTGCTGCTTTTTTGGTGCTTCACTCTCCTTGTTACAGGATTGATATTTTTTACTGATGTCAGTGATAGGTGCCGCGTCTATCTCTGCTCCCAAGTTAAGCACTATCCGTAAAGGCATCTGCTCAGCCTGCCCTCCAAACATCTGTGAAGAGGCTCTCCAAAAGTCTGCTCCTCTCATGGTAAAAATTCCTCATTTCCAAGCTAAGTTTCTTCTTTCCTACTCTAACTCTTCTCACGCGAGGTGCACATGCACACAGGGAGGCATCAGGAGCAATTATATTCTGCCTAAGTGTCCCCTTGAATTGCTCAGTGCTTTTTTGTCTTGTCTTGGGAAAACAGGCTCTCCATTCTCCCTTAAATAAACTAAGACCATCAGAAAAAAAAAGAAAAAAAAAGAAAAAAAGGAAAACACCAAAATATAAGATCAGCAGAAAACACMGAGGTAGATGTTTCACAAGTTGGTTTGACTCATAGCACTGTGGCTGGACATTCAGGATGAAGAGCCGGTCAGATGGGACCAAAGCGGGTCACAGTTGTGGAACCCCATGTCCCAGACCTCTGTGATAAGGAGCCAAGACAGCAGAGAAGGCAGAGGAGAACTGAGTTATTCCCATTCTTAAGCAGAACATCTCTCTTGCCAATGTCAGAGATAGTCCAATGTTTGCTTCAGTGCATTAAGAGAAACTTAAAGAACAATTCCATGTAGGGAGGGCTGCAAGCTCGCCAAGGGAGCTATGAGGCTGAACTTAGAAGATTTATGGCAATAAGGGCTTTAGCAGCCCCTAGAGCATCATACAGGCCCTAGGGTTGTTCCAGTTATTTTATCTGGCTGCTGTCACTGGTATTCTGCATAATTTACCTTCACAGCCAGCCTCCGAGTTGCTCTTTTGAATGCAATTGCCGTTATTTGTGAAAGCACCACTCCTGAAAGCAATATTTCATCATTACCATAAAGCATCATCCCTGCAATTATCAGAGAGAGCATCTGCAGGCATCTGATGGGAAACACGGTGACTCCTGAAGCAAATCCCAACCCGGCGCTGGGTCTTGGTGATGCTGGCAATGACATGTCAGTGTTCCACCATGTGCCTTTGCATCCAGGTGGTGCTCAGGGACACCACTGGGCTGRCTCAAATGATGAATTCAGCCATTTAAAAATCCAGCACTTTTGGAAAAGTATGTGGCTTTCTTTCCAGCATGGCCTTCCTTTTATTGGGAAAGAAAAATGGGGTTTGCATCAAGTTGATTCCCAATTGTGAGATGTAAAGGACAAAGGAAAATGTGTGCGTTTGTTTTCAGATTTCCTTCCCTGTCCCCAATGTCCTCCAGAAACAGCAAATGGAGAAAAAAAAAGAGGAGGAAGGCAACATCTCAAAGAAATCAGAAAAACGAGAAGATGTCCATCAAAACGGAAAGGAAGTTCATACTTTAGGAGAGAAAATAACAGTTAAAATTGGAAAATCACCTTGACAAACGTCGACCTTCCAGAGCTGCTGCACGAGGAAGGAGTTTGCAGGAAATCCTTTGCTCACTCGCAGATACCTGTGCAGAGAGGTGAAATCAGTTAAAGAGCTGTTTGCTCTGTTCTCATCTGTTTGCTCTCCAGAAGCCTTAGCTGGCAAAGGGCTCCGAACGCTGCAAAGCTGGGCTGACCTTCCCTAAAGAGAGGGCTTGTGGATGCAGATATCTCGTTTTCAGGCTTCTTGTCATTTAATTTTGCAGGAAGGCTTTGCCATACGGGCCGTGTTGTCCCTGACCAAGTGAGAAATGCAGGAGGTGCTGGCTGCACYGTGCGGTGGGTGAAGGTTATCGAGACATCGCTGCTGCCGTGACGTCCTCAGCAGCTCCTGTATGACACGAGGACAAGATGTAGATACGGGAAAAGCTCCTGGGTGAAGGCAGCTCCTGCCCAAATCTCCACCGCGTGCACGGGTGAGGTGTCTGGCTCGACTGGTCCTCTCCAAGCAACTTGCTGCTTGTTTGCATGCATAGCTGTGAAACTTCAAATCATTCTAAGGTGCTAAGAACAGGATGAAATGTGAAGCTTCCCAGGGCATTTATTCCGAAAAGGATATTGTTTTCTGGGGCTGCTTGGTTCGTGTATCTCATTTCTGAATGACTGTTGCTCCTGTGGCCCGCTGAGCTCACAATTGGTGACGACTGCGGCAATTCCGGTGCCCCCGCAGCAGCGCTGCTGTCCAGAGTGGCTAAGGAGGGGCCCTATTTAAATGGATGAGGACACCCTGAATCTACAAAAAATCTTTATGGATGTTGAATCATTGAATTTTCTGATTACAGTGGGGAAACACAGATGATCCCCTTCATTAAAGAGGACGGAGGAGAATGGAAAAGGGTTTGCAGCCGCTCTGGGAGGATGCAGGGATGTTCATCCCCTCTGCAATCCATATACAGCCCCAGGGCAGRACTATAGGGAATGCTGCACCAGAGGAGGTCACCACCAGCTTTGCATCAGCCCTGCTTTGCTTTGGGCACATTTTTGGGTTTGCATGTGCTGCAGAAGAGCGTGCTGGAGGCTGCCCACCGCTGACCACCCCAGCTGTGCATCTACCACCAGGTCAGGCTCCTCCTGCATTTCTTCTCCCTGCACCACATCGAACAAGGCTTTGCTCCAAARGAGAAGGTCAGAAAGTGCTTCCCTTAATAACCGGCTTCTTCAATGTGCTATTTCTCATCTCGTAGCGCTCTTTACTCTTTTCACAGCAGTTTTCCAGCCCTGAGCATGGCCCGTGTGCCTCCTCTCTTGATGGATATTTGTTCTCGAGGTCGTGAGCTTTTAGCCGGGATTTTACACGGAGCCCTTTTCTTCCCTTGCACCTTGGTGTTTTAACAAGGAGTTGCTGCTTGAAAAAGAAGGGCAGGAACAATTCGGCAGAGTGAGTTTAATAAAATGAAGTGCAGCAAGGGCGCTGGAGGACACGGCCGTGCCGGAGCTTCCGAACGGTGCTGAACGCCAAGCCAGGAGAGTACTCTGGATGGGTCCCCTTGATTTCTCGCCGAGGTCAAGACCGTGGCTTTCTGATGAGGAAGTGGTTGCTTGAGTTGCTTCATCAACTATTTACTCCGGGTTTAATGACATCTCGGTGTTATTTTTCCTCTTTCTGGAGTCATTTGCTGCTTGTCACTGCGTCCTCCGCAGCGGAGGTCACCCGTGTAGCTCTGTGGGAGGTGACACATATTCAGGGATCTGGCAAGGCCACATCATGCTTTGCCTCTTAATGTTGCCATTCCCTTTCAGTTTTAAAATAATTCTTTAAGATACTTCTCCCTCTCCTTGACGGTGTTTGGTGCTCTCTGCTCTGTTCTCTGCTTCCCTTCTGTGGTTAAAAGCTCCCGCCAAATCCAGACCTGAGCAAGAAAATTATTTTTTCAAAGATAGGTTTGGGGAGGAGTCTGTCTTTTACACGATCTGAACTTTTGCCTRGTTTTATTTCCTTGCTTGGCCAAATATTAAACCAGTTCTAAGTCTCTAGTTTCAGTATTTGTCATGACTGGAGGGGGATGTTATTTAGGGGGCCAGTCAGGTCGCCAGAGTCTTCTTTCTCTTGAGCAAGACTTTGCCTTGTGCAAAACTACCCGATTTTGGCAGCGGTTGGGACTCTGCTGCTCCAGGATCCTCACCAGGTGACACATGGACCTCTTGATTCTTACCTGGCTGTGAAGAGGAGGAAGCACGGGATGTCTTGGAGATGTCCTTGGTGTCCCAAAGCATCTGTGGTTGAGTCCCCAAAAGGCAGTGAGGAGCTTCTCTTGGCTGGGGCAGGGAGAGGGTCCCTTCCTTAGGGAAAAGACAACCTTAAATACTGGGCCTGATTGCAGGAATAACAAAGTAAAGCCGGGCCAGCYGGAGGATGCAAGGAGGTGGTTGCACTGCATCTGGGAAAGGGTAATGCAGAGGGAATCCAGGACTACGGACTGATTAAAGTGAATCGCAGGAGAAGACTTGTCTTGTGCTGAGACTTTCCTGTAGCAACTGCCAAATTTGAGACCTTTAAGAGCAGTCCCACTTGGTGCCTTCAGTGACATTTAAATAAGGCTTGTAAGCCTTGATGAGACATTGTATTTTCCACCAAAGTGCAGCTCTCTCTGAGTTAGACCRTGACAGTAAATCTGCCACCAAATTACCACTCGGGCTTCCTGCTGCTGAAAGGAGCCTCTCCAAATCCGTCTTATCTCTTTCCTGAATCCCAGACAATTTCACAAAAAAAAAGAAAAGAGAAAAGGAGCCAGTAAGGCTGGGCATGTGGCAAGGCAAAGGAGAAGACTGATTTGATGGTTTGGGTCAGGAGCTAATAGTGTATTAATAAACTCCTCTGAATTAGCTGCGCCTCTAGAAGTTACTTTAAATGTTGCTTTGCTTGAATTCAATAAGGACTACGCATTGACCTTGTCAAGGTTAATAGCTCAATGATTTACTAAGACAAAGCACATGCAAGATCAGATTGATTCTTGTATTCATCATTTCTCTAGCCAGTATAAAATGGAGCTTGACACATTTTCCATGATAACGGGAAGGACGTTTTGCTCTCCAGGTTGCAGGAGGAGGGACCCGCTGCTTCRGCTGCATTGCTTCCCCTGTGTCTGCAGAGGGAAAAACCAAGTGGAAGAAGCAACTTCCCATGAAACTAAATGCAAACTAAATGCTTCTGCCCGGCACTGCTTTCCATGCAAAATCTTCTTGAGAAAACTCATCACAGTTCAATTTGTGCAGCCAAGGGTGACAGCTCCCATGGATCTGAGTTTTACCGCCCTGGAAATCTTYGTCAAAACCTCTGTGGCTCCTAATTAGCAAATGCAAATAGGCATCAATACAATCTCCAGATACAACCCCTGCCAGAGCATCCGTGGTGATGGAGGATCTGCCCTTGCTGCCTTTCAGGATGGCTTCTCATCCCACTGCTTTGTCAATACTTGTGTCAATGACCTGGAAGAAAACCCCAAATCATTTCTRATAAAGGATGCAGACAACTGATTGGGAGAGTGGTAAATAGCGATGAGGATGGGCTACAGATGCAGAGGAAGCTCGATCACTTGGCAAATCAGATGCAATCAAAACACGTCTTTTTTAATGCAGCTAAATATATAGGTATGGGTACCTGGGTAAACATATGCATATACTCATGAGAAATCAGCCTGGCTTGTAAATGCAATGTATGGGTAAATTATGCATTTTGCAAACATAAATACATCATTGCTGCCAGAGTGGTAGGGTAGCATTGCTTGAAGGAGCATCACAAGAGCRTTCAGCAGCCTTGCAGGGTGTCTCCTGCCACAGTCTGGGGTGGCTGGGATGGCAGGAGCAATTGCTGGGTTTCATTAAAGGTTAAGAGAAGTAGTTACCATCACCTTAAGGTAGGTGGGCCCCAGGGGTCTGGTTTGCCATGCTTTCCCCCTAGGAATTCATTGCACAGTGCAGTGGATGGCAACTAGGGATGAAATCTGTGGTCAGGGCACTGCAGTGATGATGGACAAGGGGGGACACCCATCACCATTCCCACCACTTGCCAGGATGACGAGAGGACCAACAAGCATTGACCTCCTCCCTTAATGCATTCAAGACCTCCTCCCTTAATGCATTCAAGAAAATGAAGCCTTGCAAGGAGAATCCCAGGGACACATTGAGATAAAGCAGGAAAATGGGTAGCAGAAAGCCAGGCAGGTGGCACTGAGATCCCAGAGCCTGAAATCTGGGGTTGAGCCCTCACTGGCTGAGGCTTCTGCTCAACTGGGCCAGGAATAGCATTTTTTTTATCCTCTTTGCAGCCTATTTTCATGAAAGTTATATCCAAAGTTGCAGCTAATTTGGATGCAACTCATCAGCAAGTTCAAAACTTACTAGAAGGAAACTAACCCTCTTTCTCTCACATGTGCACASAAAGTAATCACGTCAGCCTTGTTTCCTCGGGAAACCAAGCTAAAAAATAGCAGTAACCGAGTAGCACGCTGCAAGACGTGCAAGACCAACAAGCAACAACCCTTCCAGCTGGGGGACACGAGCGAGGCCCCCGGGCTCGCAGGGTCCCCGCGCGTGGGCTGCGCTCACCCCGGGGAGCGCCGAGCACCGCTCCCAGGCTGCGGAACCAGCTCGTGAACATGCAMACGCTTCGCTAGCTGCTCTCTTCAAGCTCAGCTGATGGCAAAATTGCCGTTAATTAATGCTTCTTTGCGGCAGCAGAAATGAAACTGTGAGATTTGCAAGCTAGGTGTGAAAGTAAACTGAGGATGACGGCAAGTGCCCTTTGCATCGAGGGGTGGGGATGATGGTGCCCAAGCCAGTGAGCGCAGGGGTCTCCTGGGGCTCCCAGGGACATCCCGAGTTCTGCCCGTGCTGATTTTCTGCTGGATTTTGTCGACCGCTGGATTTTGTCGGTGCTAAAGCTGGAAGTTTTGACATTGCACTCCTTGAGTTCTGCCTGCTGTGTGATTAATCCCACGGAGACGGCTGCAAAACGCTCACGAAGCGGGAAGGGGAAGAGGACTCAGGGGGAATCCTTCACGCACCGAGCCCTGGCCTCGATATTTTGCTTTCATCATTTATTTGGCTATCTCCTTTCAACACACGCGCGCACCCCGTATCCTGTTTAAGTGTACACAGCGTTTTCCTCAGAAAACAATAATAGAAATCGCTATCTGAGATCAAAGCAAAGGACAACTTACAAACAAGCTGAGATAAAAAAGAAAAAGGCAAAAATATTCCTCAAATGTTTCATCTGAGATGTTTGCTGCATGGGGGACTGATGGGATCCCCACTGCAGACTGTGCAGATCTGGCTCAGAGAGGAAATTTTGGTTGAAGCAAATGGTATAAGCTCAGCCAGGACCTGACCTCCGGGAGATGATGAGGGGCTGTTTCACCTACCAGCATGAGCCCTGCAGAGCCACAATTGCTCTTTATATGTATATATAAGCACCAGGTAGGGAGAACGACTATGTGGGAACAATGAAATGGGATGAGCTGCTCCTGTAACATAGGCTGGACATCAGGCAGATGTTTTGAGCCATGGCAGAGCACACAGAAATGAGAAGAGCAAGAAGTCCATGTAGTGGACTTCTTGTGTATAGTGGAGCTCAGCACGGTTTTGGCCAGGAAACTGTGAACTTTGAGCAGGACCAGTGATCCCAAGGGTCTCTCCCAGTACGATGTCCTACTGTTGTAGTGGTTTGCTCACTAATGTTTTAGCTACAAAAGTCTTCACTTCTGGCCATGGTGGARGAAGTCAGCAAGGCTCCAAATGTAAGGAATAAATGAGAAGTCTGTAAAATAACTGTAGCAGGGAAGAGGGCAAGACCTGAGCAAGGGCAAATAAATCAGCGAGGACTCTGCTACCCGAAGGTATTGATTTAATTGGTCCACAAATGTCCTCTCTGGATATAAGACACTGCTGAACKCAGGGTTGGATGCAACCATGATGGGGGCAAGGAGAAAGAGAGGAAACCACTATCAAATGAGTTGTTGCTGTGAGGAAAGAGCAGAGGAAGGTGCTACCTCCTCCTGGAGGACTCTGCAAGGCGTGAGCTCTGGTAGACAAAGCCCTTAGCACATRCTGGAGTCACCACACCACTGCTCCCCCCACGCTGCCCCAAATCAAAGGCCATTAGAGTCTTCTCAAGGGAAAAATTGGGTCAGCTGCTATGAATCACCAGGCCGCCATGGCAGCCTGTGGATTCCTGATTGACACCAGATGGACAACTCAGCCGGGGTTGATTTGCACTGGGTTTGCCACTTTGATTCTCGTTCCTTCCCCTTCCRTAAGAGTGCTTGTGATCCACTAGGACCCACCCAGCAATCTCCAACTAGGCTTCCCAAGCTGAAGGTGCTCTTGGTGTTTTGGAGTTGATCTCTTGCTGGCAGCATGATTCATGTTTCCAACAGCAGGTATGAGGCTGGGCTGCAGGAAATGAACTTATTTTTAGCTGCTGCATTTGCTGGAGGTTTGTGCAATGACTTTTTTTGGTGGGTGTCCTGTTTCTTAGATAATTATGTATAAAATGTTAACTTTTGCTTTCAACACACTGACAAAATAGTCACTAAGTGGATCCAGGAAATTTCAAGTCTGGGTAAATATCCAAAGCTGGAAGTGAAGCGTGGACTCCCAGCYCTGGAGACAGGTGAATTAGGATGTCTGTGGAGCTTCCCAGAAGCTAGTGAGTCTTGGGCTAAAAAGAATGATGAATTTGTTTGGGCTTTAGCTGGATTCTGCAGAAATTGCCTCATTCTGATTTTTTTTCCCATGAGAATCTGGAAAAGGATGGAAAGTGAAAAAACAGTAGTCTTGTAGAAGTTCATTGCAGAAAAACAAGCGTTTGGCTCAAAAATCCTCTAAAAATGCTGATGACAGAAAAATGCCTGTCCTTAGCGCRCTGTCCCCTTCTGTCAAAGAACCCCTCTGAGCCTGTGGGTCCCAAATGGGATAAATCTGGTCTTATGAAGGTGCCAAAACCTSCTCTCTGAGGTCCTTAGGGCAGAAACGTGGGTGCCCCTTCCCTCCGTATGCCTGTGCCAGGGAGATGAGATCTGCCCTGCTCGTTTCACGTGGATCCCTGCAGCTCGTTGAAGGGAAGGGGAGAGGATTAGCATGGAGAAGCAGCTTTTACAGGGGGAGCAAAGCGGCGTGCAAAAACACATGGCTTAAAGCAGCTCCCCCCTCAGCCCCCTCTGCACCTTCAATGAACATTTTAAAGCTCCTTTTGGGGGACTTTTGTGCAGGAGGAGGATGGAAAATGGGGAGCATCTTGCTGGAGACTTGGAGGAGTGGAAAAAAAGAAGGGGGGGATGGTCTTAAGGCTCTGGGCATCCTGCTCCATTGCTCCGGAGGGGAAGGAGCAGCTCCCATCGCATCCCGATGCCCGGGGCAGAGCAGCAGGAGGGCGGACGCTCCGGGCGGCGCGGGCAGCTCCAGCGCGGTGCAGGAGACATTCGCCCACGCACGGCTCATTAGCTGTCTCGAGCGGGGAAGGGAACGAACATGACTGGGAAAACCTTAACCCTGCCGGCTTTTTCCTCTCTTTATTTCCCTTTCTCTCTTTATTGCACCCGCGTGCAGAGGGAGGACAGAAAAGTGGGGGGAGAAAAGGGAAGCTTTTTGGCAAGGGGTGACAAGTGCCACTCTGTTACAGGGAGTAATTTTTCACCTGCAAACTAGCAGCAAATAGGCATGAATTAGTGCTGTAGATTTTAGGGTTTTGGGGCTATTGCTGCCCCTGGGTTTGGTGCAGCGTGCTGGGGGCAGCAGCAAGGCGCAGGGGCTGGAGGAGCCGTGGGCAGGAGCAGATCCGGACCTGGTGCCTGCACATCTGCATGCAGCGATGCCAAGGGGAACACTGCGCAGTACGCAAGGGGCTGCAGGAAGGGGCAGCACCCAGCAGGGAACCCGGGATGAGGGGAACAGCAGCGGGAATGGGACCCAGGGTGAAATCCTGCTCTAGTATTGAGCAGTTATCTGGAATCAGTAAAAAGGAGGTGCTTTGAGGCTAGGGAGGCAAGCGGCGGGTATTGGCAGGAAACACGTTTTGCAAAAGTGTCTTTAGCCCAGGCTGTAACCGCACAGGATTTTGCAGGATTTGGTGGCAGCCTCATGTCAAGTTGCTCCTTTGCAGCCTCACCCCTTCTCAGCCTTTCGCCCAGCGCAGAGCAGCCYGCACGGAGCACGTGCCCGCGGCTGCCAGCAAAAAGCAAAGCAGGGCTTATTTTTTCTAATCCACATTATAGCCAGCCCGTGGGAAATCCTGTTAAAAGATCAGTGAGGATTTTCTGAGTCTAGGAAAATGTTACGTCTTGGGCAGAGAGGCCTTTGCATCGGGAGGGCACCTGGAGGATGGGAATGCTGGAAAACCTGCTGGTGAGAGGTGTCCATGTGCTCATCAACTGGGTGGCCCGGGTCCTTTGAGCGCTTTTCACCTGGACCCTGGTGAGGACACTGGCCTGGGACGTGGCTGGTCCGCCTGCTCCAGCTGCAAACAGCTGCTTCCAYGCGCTGCCTTTGGGACCAGAGCAGGAGAGTTTCCAAGCAGCTTCCACACAGGAGCCCGAGGTGGGCAGGGTGTTTCTCCTGCAGTGTTTTCTCCCCTTCCTATTATTATTTCCTGATTTCCTCGCTTTCCAAGCTTCCTCAGCAGCTTCTGCTCTGCCATGGCCCCCTGTGGCTGGTAGTCCCATGTACCAAGGCAGCAGCTTCTCCTTGCACCAGCCCTTCTCAGCACAGCCCTGGTGCTACATGGTGACACAATGGAGCATCCCTTTGTTTTCCGCAGCATCCCTTTGCATCCCTTTGTTTTCTGGGAGGACTCCTTAATGCTAAAATAGGCAGTGTTTCCCTCCACAAAACAAGTAATTAGCTCAAGAGAGGTCACGAGGAGCCACACAGAGAAGGGGGCTCCCCTTATGAAATATTTACCACCTCAGCCAGCACCTCCTGAGGAAACTTGGAGCAGGGTCTAAGGAGGCTCCTGTCTTGGCTTCTCTTTCCTGCATCTTCTGTGCTCCTTGTGGCTCCCCTGCTGTCGATGGGTCTTCATGAACATGGCAGGATGCTGCTCTCCAAGGGTGGTTTCTGTCCCTGCGTTCTTGCTCAAGAAGGGAAAATCCCATTCAAGCAAGCAGAAGGAATTCTTTTTTTTCCCCTTGAGGGATGTGCGAAAATGTATTTAAGTACATTTCTATAGCCACATACATGTACAATGGTGCAGCACCCCCATATTTGCTATCTGTCCCTGCCAATTGCTGCCGGGTGGCCCATGGGGATGGGGAGAGCAGGGTGTCCTGCTTGGTACTATGTGACAGGCACTTGCAGGGCCATCACCTGCCCTGCTTTCACCCCCAGGCCCCATTTTTTRGTACAAAAAAGAGAAATCCAGTACAAAAGGCCTCATTTCCCACATCTTTACTCGTTAACTTAAGACATTCCTTTCTGGCAGCATCATAGTTTAAGGGTAGAGCATTGGTTTGGAAATGCAGTACGTCAGGGCTGAAAAGTGTCCAGCAAAGTCTTATGTGACTTTCAATCTCTCTAATGCTAGAATCGAGTAATTGTGTTATAAAACCAGAATTTGCTACAAGTACTTAATGTATTTTTTAGTAGGACTGACTAATAAAGTAATTGTAGATTTATTGCCCTTCTTAAACATCATTATGGGAAAGATACATTGGTCCGCCTGGGACCAGTTAAACATATAGTGTTTTTTAAGGCTGCARTGGGGCAGCACAGATTTATTAATGTTTAGAAAGGTGTCGCTTCCACTTGTATTTCGCAGAAGGGATTGGAGTGGGCAGACGGCTCGTCCCCATCACAGCCTCCTGGCATTYGCTCCCCTTTCCTTCTCCTTTTCCTCCAGTGTAAAGTGAGGCCAAAGACTGCTCCAAATTTCTTTGCGTAGCGAACAGACTGCTGGAATAATCTTGTCTGGCAAGCTGCTATGTATTTTTTATTACTAGGATAGTAAAATATTGAAATGACTTCCGACAGAGAGAGGCGAGCAAAGGAAAACACCCAGGAGAAATGATTTTTATCTCGACGGCTTTAATTGAACGGTGTAAAACACTTTTATGGGAAAAGAAAGATGATTTATTTTGCTTTGTAATTCGGCTGCGTGCTGCAAGCGCGGCGTTTCTGGAAAGCCTTCGTGGCCCCCCATTCACCTGCTGTTGTGCAGGGGATTCTGCTCTCTGAATGATTGCTGGGGATGGTTTGGTGCTTTGCCCCTCTGCCTCTTTTCTCTGCTCCAGTTTGAAATTGCATTTGTCAGCATCCTCGAGCCCGCAGGGGCTCTGCACCCTTGGGTGGCATCGCATCCCGCCCAGACGAAGGGGATTTTCCATCTGGCAGCAGCTCACTGGCGGTTTTTGGTAGTTTTCTGGGGAATTGTGGAGATGCGAGGGCCGTTTGCTAAATCGCAGCAAGAAGAGCCATGCAGCCCGTTCTCCTTCCTTCCACGTGGCAATGTGCACCACTGGATAGCAGATGTGCTGGAGGGTCAGACTGGCTGGTGCTGCAGGGTGGGAGCTGCAGAATTGCATGGGAAKAGCCAAAGACACACGGAGATCTTCCATATGCTGCAAACTGCAGGTCCTTATTTCCTGTAGCTAAATATTCCTCTTCCAGCAATGCTGGCAGGAGGTCGAGGGGAACAGAGCGGGCACCAGGTTGGGGGTTACCCCAAACCAAACCCAGTGCAGGGAAATGCAGCAAAATCCATGGAYGCGTCCCATGGCAAAGGACTTTCCCCTCTGGAATGCACCAGGGAAAGCCGGGGTGCGAGTGGCCTCCTTTGGAGGCTGTAGCAGCGACCCTGCTGGGTGAGACCCTGCTGGGTTGATGCTCCCGACTGGAATTTTGTTGGCTATCAGTAGACTGGGGCAATTTGGGGCTACAGCTTCCTTGTGCCGGCCCAGGACGACATCAGTAAAATGCAACAGGGAGAAAAAAGAGTCAGAGAGCACCCGCCGGCGAGCCTGGGACAGCCCATTGCTCTGCACACATCCCCATCCCTCTTTCCCAGATTGTGGTTCTTCCACTTGCTGGGACCCTTGCTGGCTGGTGCAGCGTTGCATGCATGGGAATAGGCAGCATTTGGAGCAATTTCCATTTTTGTTTTTTAAGTTTTCTGTCCTTTTCGTGCCCTGCTGCAGGGGGGCTGGCTGCCGGCTGCAGCGGAGGACGCGCACGTGGCAGCAAGAGATTCCCCCACTTCATTTCTCTTGGTTTTTCTCTTTATTAAGYGCTGCCATTAAAACTCCCCCGCCGGCGTGTGCAATCCGTGCTCGACATTGCCATAGCGACGGGGCTGCCGGCTCCGGCTGAGGATTCCCAGGCTGACCTCATCGGAGCTTCCCTCCGCATCCCTCCCGCTCCCGCCTCCCCCAGGGCAGGTCCCTTAATCCCGCCGTGGCCCCCGGCTCTGCTCCCGGCTGTCCCAGCACGGACGAGGCTCCCAGCACAACAGCTCTGTGGAAAACYGGGCAATTCCTATACTCAGCAAAGCATCCTAGCTGTTGTAGGAATGATTTATGTTCCCTTTCTTCATCTGACAGTTCTTTGACATTTACTTGTTGCCAAAGGAAAATTACTCCCTTAAAATGCCCTGGAATGGGTTTCCATTTAAATATCCCACTTGAGGATTCACGTATTCATGTTTTAGGCTCAGTAAAAAGAGAATCCCCGTGACTGTGTCTGCCTTCCAAGTGTGAAATCCGTGCGTTTTGCAAGCGCGTGGCCTCTTAATTGGCAGGAATCTGCACAAACCCCAGACTGCTCCTCCATATCCTATTCCCTGCAACTGGACTTGTGGGGTTCTGGATACGCATCCCAAGGGGAGATATTTTATTGGATGGGGTGAGCTCGCTGAGCTGGGACATCTCAGCCCTCTGCTCTCCTGAGCTGCAGTGTCTCCCTTTGCCCATAATCGCTTGTTCTTCTGGCTCTCCTTGGTGCAAAGGGCACTGCAAAGCTTGCAGTCTGCAAGGCAGGTGTCCATCCCCCTCCTTGACCACCCTCTCCGGACTTCCTCACTCCCAGCCGCTGCTGGTACTTCTTTCAGCCCATCTGGTTTTACCAAAACTCATGGCAAAGGGTGATGGAAAGGGCAGCATCCCCTTTCAGAGCAACTGACAGGATTATTGGCACTCCTGACTGGATTTTTCCCCTCCATCAGGAGAAGCAAGTGAAACAAGTAAGGTTTATTTAGAGAGGCACCATGAAATWTTTCTGCAGAATTCCCTCAAACAGCAGCTGCCATCCCTCATTCCCATTCCCAGGCCTGTCTCTGTGGCCGTTTCTGCACCCTGAGGAGCTCAGACTCTCAGCAAGTCCAAGCTGGGTCTGCACAGAGCCTGGAGGAATCATCCCGGGCCCRTTTTCCTAAATATTCTCATTTCCCCATGGCCAGGGGTGCTCTGGGTGCCAGGGTCACTCTTACCCATTTCTGCCTCTACCAGCTGCTGATGGTTGATAGCTCCTAATGGCAGCAGGACCCTCCCTTAGAAAGGAAGAAGGTTAATTGCCTTTACTCACCTGCTTCAAGAAAGCTAATTAACACCCTCCCTGCTTGCCCGCTTGTGGCTGATGGTGCCTCTTGATAGAGCTAGACCTGGGCTCTTGGCTGAGCAGTTTGTGTTGTAGGAAGGCAGGTTGGTGGTAGCAGTAGGAACTTTGGGTCTGTGGGGAAAGGACAGAGGATCCTAGTGCTTGCCAAGGAGGTTGGTTTTATTTTATTACTGTTATTTTTTTTAATTGGGTTTATTTGGTTAATTTTGGCAAGTGAGAGCTGAGCTTTGGCAACTGCTCTTTTCTCCTTGTTTCCCTCTTGCCCTGAATTTAAAGCTTTTTGATGTGTCTTTAGCCTTTTAATCCATGTAAGCCATCAGCTGAAGCCAGACCTGCTAGATCCGTGCTACTGGAGCTGCTCTCCATGCTGCTCTCAGGGTACCTGGAGGCAGAAGTTGGGAGGCTCTGAAGGAGATGCCATGAGCTGCTGCTTGGTGCACGTGGGCTTTGGGTTCTGCCTGTCTGTTCCCTGCTTCTTCCATAGCCCCATTSCCCCGATGGAAAAATATCCTCTCCCTTCTCCTGCCAAGCTGGCTGCAGGTACATCCMTCTCCTCTTATTGCTTGGGAGAATAGATGAAAAGAGATTCGGTGGTAAAGGAAGTAATAAACAGCTGAAAAGGAGGGCTGCCCTTTGAAAGTCTTTTAAGAACTAAAAGCTTTTGCTATTCCCCAGTTCTCTTTAAAGAAATAACACTGAAGGTCGGCTCTGCTGCTTTTTGATGCCATGTACGAGCACAAAGCTAGCGGGTGGCTTTGGGCAGGAACAGGAGCGCGGAGCGACACTGAGATCAATATTGAGCAGAGTAACTGTCAGGAGAGAGTGAAACGACCTTCCGGGGGGAAAAAAGGGCTTTATAGGGAGGAAGCCAACCAGGAAAGACAGCTGATGGGGATAGGCTGGTAAAGTGGACTAGTTGTTTGAATTGTGGCAAGAGTTATAACTGGGGTGAGAGAGGAAAATTATGAAAATGGAGACAAAGGATGAGGAGAGCAGATAGACGGATAAGGGAGAAAGGTGAAACGCAAAGAAAGATTTTGTAGGAAGGAGACAGCCCATGGAGTAAATACAAATCAGGGTAATAGATTGGCAATAGATGTTTAGAGGAGGGTCAGCTTGACTAAAGTGCTGGCATGGAGGAGCCCGCGGTGTTTTAAGAAGCTCAAAGGAAGATTTAAGAGAGCGCGAGAAGAGCTGGCCTCGTGAGAAAGAAGTGGGAGAGCAATTGCGGGCTTTAAGTACCTCAACCATGAAATGAAAAATAAACAAATTGGAGAAGCGGCTCATAATAATCAGGCAGCGAATTAGAAATAAAGCGGCTTCCTCTGCTGTGGGTCAGGGCTGCCTTATCGCTCCCTGCTGCAGCAAGGGCTGCACGAGCAGAGCGCTTGCTGCACTCGCGGGGTGCAGCTTGCACGAGCCAGGACATTTAAACAGAGATAAGCAAAGTTCRGAATAGCGAACCCATAAATAAAAGGCTTTCTGCACAGGAGTCCGTTTATCATGGAGAAGAAACACAGAGCACCTCCTTTATCTTGGCTTTCAACCGTCCTGCAGCTTGTGACGGATGCTCTTGTCGGAGCTGAGAGCCACCGTGCAGGAACAGACCCGGGATCCCTGGAATTGCCTTTCCGAGAGGCTTGGACAAGAGACTATCGCCCAGCGGCTGAGTTGAACCAGCTGGCTCCCCGTCAGCAGCTGCAGGGCTTGACCTGAACTCTGCTACTTGAAATCCATGGACTTTTTATTTCCAAAAAGAGATTCAGCTTCCTTTTTTTTTTTTTGTTCCTCTGTACAACAAACCCAGCTGTGGAAATGCTGGAAAATTAACATCTTATCACATCTGTGCACACGAAAGCTCCTGGAAATGCTCTCATCAGTATGCCACGGGCCAGCCGCGAGTGCTAATAGGCAGAAATGGCCAAATATATTTTTGCCCGTATTCTACCAACTGTGCTGTATCAAAATGTCAGCCCCACGCCAGTTTTCTCTGTCCTTTCAGACCTACAGGAGTCCTGCTGCAGAACACGGCAGGTAGTGTGTGAGGTGGGCGTGGAAACGGGCTGTTTGAATAGTCCCTTAGACTGTGTTGTACGAGCCCGTGTTTTTGCTCTTGCAAAAACTCCCGGGTAGTTGGAAACTCAGGATCCAAATTCTGTGGTTATATATCACTATGGGCTGCTTCGTGTGGTCAGAGAAGAGCTTTTTGGAATTTTATTTACATAGTGGGCCCAAAGATGCYGTTTGGAGAGCGCTGCCTCCATGGAATAGTTGATTGGATTTCCTATTAACCTGGTTTTATTCTCATCCCCATAAAATTGTAGTTTTTGAGTGTGATCTAAGTCTGCTTTCAGCTGGAGATGTGTTTCAGAGCCCGGCCTAACTCTGCTTCCTTTTCCCATTCCTTGCTGTCCGGTGTGGCATAAAAGGGATTTATCTTTATAGTAAACCCATATTTGAGCATAAAGTCCCACCTGTTACTTAACACAATGTATTTTGCTTTTGTGTCAATTAACTACCCTTTAATATCATGAAGCAATGCTGATCTGCCTCATGCCTTTTGATACCGGACAAAACYGGGGAGGAGAAATACTTGTTTAATTTAAAGTGGTCTCAGGGTGTTGTTCAAGGGGAATGTTTTACTAAGGAGAGACTGTTTCAGATCAGATTACCAAACGTGACCGTGACGGCKAGGTTAGGTATGATTATTTTTTATGTGAAATGTGAACTCAATTTGCTGGTGTTCTCAAGGCAGAGGGCACGGTGCAGTCACACATTGCAAGAGATGCCGGAGTCTGGAGCAGCTCCTGGAGCAGACAGCCCTGCTCTGGGACAGAACCRCATCCCTGCTGGCTGGAGGGAGAGGATGGAGCACCAGCAGGAAGATGAACGGGAGAAGCAACCCGGGTTTGCCAGGCACAAGTTGCTCAGCATCCTCATATTTCAATATTTATAGAATCCTCTTGCCTCTCCAATGTGAAATTGTGCTCTTATCTCTTTATGTGCAGATTTGCTATAAATGCAGATATATTCCCTTCATATGAGAACTCCTTAAATCCCTTCCATTACTTCCTCTGTAATGAAAGCAAATTCCTCAGGAGCTTGTCTTCAATTTCCCTCTTGCATTAAGAATGGATTTTTTTTAAATTTAAAAATTTCTTTTTTTTTGCTTCCTCCTAGTTCACCAAATCCTGGGTACCACATCCCAAAGTGTGACCTTCTCAGGGATATCTGAGAGATCTGAACTCCTCGGAGCCATCCCTATGTCTGCTAGTGGTGAGATTCCCATCCTCCTAGTTGCTAAGGGCAGCGATGCCTTTTCCTCTTGGTCCTGCCACAGATTCATGAGAACTTCCCCCTGGAAAGCTGAGCTTCCTAAAACTACAGCTCCAAAACGGGGGCTGCAGGGGAAGGAGGCTTTTGGCAGGAAAAGCCGGTGCTTTATTGCGTGCTAATCATCAGCCCTGTCTTCRGGGACACCTTCAAATGATGGAGAGGGCCCTATGTCTCCCTCAGGTAACAGTGCTGCAAACAGAAGAGCTTCTCCGTGGGAGAAGCATTGCAAGTTTRGGGTGAAAAAAGCACCACCTGCCTCTAAATCCACTTACCCGACCGCTGCTGAGTAACCTCATGGGTTTTTTTTCCCCCACAGCCAAGATTTTTTTTGTCATTTTTAAGCAAAACTGTGCTCATCTGCCCTCTATATTTTGCACTATGAAAGATGTGTCTCRGTTTAATTATTTACCCAATGAAAACACATTTCACTCCAGGCAGATGGCTGCTGGCGGGGCCAATCTCTCATCTTCTGGCAACCTCCAGACCTATAGGGACCATATGGGAGACGATATAGCTGGTGCTAATCAATCTTTCCTCGCAGGAACAGAGGGGATTTTACAGCAGCCCCGTCTTGTTTTAGCASGGGCTGTCAGCAGCATAAAGAAATGCCTTAATAAATACTGATCCATAAATACCGAAACCTGGTATTTACCACGCTGGGAGCACGTTGCTGAGCTGTTCATCACCAGTGTTAGCGGCGTCTCGTAGCAACCTGCCTTTAAAGGTTTGCTGACTCAAAGGGCTCCTGTACTTTAAAAGGTTTGGAGTATTTATTTGACAGCCTCTAGCTGCAATGGGTCCTTTGTTCATCGTGGTGYGTAGCTGATGTTTATGACCATTGCGGAAGGAATTTGATTTTGGTTTCCATAAAGCTGTGCATTTAGGTCTTTTTTTTTTAATATTATTATAACCGAGGGGGATGGGACAGGACAGGAGAAAATCTGGGCCCGTCAGCAGAGAGGTGGCAGCAGGTTTGTTGTTTTACTGCTGTGATTTGAATCACGCACAATTGCATCGTGTTGGATGCAAAGTGGCTGGTATCGAGCCCGGAGCTTCGGTAGTGATGCCCTCTGTAACCAAGGTTTTTACTAGAGTGAAAATACCGTTGAATAACATGCAGAATTACAAATTCTGAACCAAACAGTATCAGGCAAGAACACGGCATTTTCAAAAGAATATATATGTATTTTATATATCCATCCTCCAGAGGTTCCTATCCATTCCCACCCATGTACCGCCGTGGGGCAGGCAGCCCTTCTCTTGCAGTATCTTACATTMTATTATTAAATTCCAAATGCTCTACCTAGTGACATATTTACTTACACCTATTAAGAGAATGAATATTTGATTGATACTCATTTCGGAAGTTAGCTCGTCCTTCACGTCTTGTGCTTTTCCTGAAGGGTTTGCTGACAGTTTGCGGTCTGTATTTTAAGATATCAGCAAGCCAGACCTTGGTGTCTGTTTATTCAGCCACCCGTGCTGAGCTCCTGCTTGGACATGGAGGGAGTTTTCCRTTGCATTTAGTCCCTTTTTGATAAAACTCCTAGGGAGAAATAATAAGCAGAATGATTTTTATGCTGGTTTCGGGTTCCCTGTAAGGCAAACGATGGATGACCTGTTCCAGGGAAGGTGGGAGCTGGAGGGATAGGGATAATTTCATTATTCATGGGAAAGCCGTGGGGATAATGGGCATCTCCTCTGTGGGAAAGCAATAGCAGYAGTGCCCTGCCATGATGCCAGCCTTGGTACCAGTCACACTCAGACGTCTCATTTATACCACTAGAAAATCAAGTAGCCACCATGGGTTTTTTATCTCTGCTCGTTTGGTTTGCAGATGATATCTCAGTAGAACTTTGCAAAGGAGAAAAATCATTAAGGGAAAAAAAAAAGGAGCTAGAATCTGTGGCAACTGGGAAATCGTGTTTGCAGTTGGCATTTTCAGGCGCTGTCAAGGCGGGTTTTGCCTCCTGCTGCCAGCCTGATGCATTGTCAGAGGATGCCATGTTTAATTAATATTATATGCAAAGGTTACTGGAGAGGACAGTGTGAGTTTTGCTTATTAAAGAAGATTAATTTCTCCAAGCAGGTATGTTCTAATTAAAGGAAAAGTTGCCCTTATGTTTCCCTCGGGCAGGTTGCATCTGTATCGTTTGGGTGGATTTTGCCACATCTGAGCGCTTTGATGTTTTTCTAACAGTTTTTCGCCCCACAACGCTCACCCCTTTGTGTTCCTATTTAATTTATGATCTGAAGGGAGCCTGTGCTTCTTGAAAGCATGTGTCACCACCTGAATTTTCAGCTGGTACCAGGTTTAATTGCAGTTGCTGCAGAACCGCTGCGTGCATCAGGGCTCTGCCCATGCCACCCTCCCTTGCAGTGACATTGGCACAACGGGTTGCAAAAAGGAGGTTGGGTGTCTCTTTGCAAGACATGAATCCAATGGGAAGGGCACCCCGCATGTRCAGCTCCCCTTGGCTTAACCACCCTGCAGTCCCCAAGGACCGGGCAGCTCCTGAGCTCTGCTCAGAAGAGAGCTTCTGACCCGCGTGTTCCCAAATTGCCAAGGGAGTTGGCTCGGCCAAATTAATATTTAGGAGCAGAGCCTATTGCCAGGGAGCTCATCACAGCTATAGCACTCCGTGGGTTATTTTCTAGGCTTTCCAGCTGAGAACAATAATTTTTTATTATTATTTTTTCACAGAAACTGCTTCTCCTTGAACCTTAGCAGTGCTGATATGTGCCGTGGGATGGAGGAAGGCTCCTTAAGGCACACCTGGGGAGAAGGAAGAGGAGGCTGCAGGTCGGTAATTCCCTATGTCATCTCGGGATGCAAAAGCGGCCGTCGTTTTTGACAGAGGAAATGACTTTTAATCGTGCTGTGCTGTAGCGCACAGCGCTACCGCATCCCACGCACACCTTGACAGTGCTCCGGAGTTCACCGGCGCGGGAGCACTCGAGTAAATGGGAAGGTTGCCATAGGCAACGTGCTCCCGACACCGCCGCATTCATCGCAAGACTCCCCGAGCGGAGCAGGGATTCCCTGCCCAATAACTAACCGCACTGATGAGGCCGTAACGGCAGCTGAAATGAAGGAATTGAGCTGAAGTTTGCCTCCAAATGGGGGTTAAAGGAAAGAAAAATCAAAATTACAAGCGTTAGCTATTGCAAACCATAAATTACTTTAATTCTATGGGAAACAAATAAGATTTGTTTTCCTAGCAAGCCGTATAATGAGCAGGAATGGTAATTGGACAAATGAATTCCAGTAGAGACATAATTGATACTTGAGAACTGAAAGTAATCTTTTAATCCATGTTTTATTTAAAAAACTGTAATAACTTCTAGAAAGCTATTATTAACAGTATTCTCTAACAGTTAATTTTGGTCAGGTTCTCACGCTTCTAAATAAATCTCTTCTTTAAGGGGTAAATAAATTATGTTTTATAAATTAATGCTTTCTTCCAAATGAGTTTATCCTACGGAGTCAACCAAACACTAACAAATCTATAAAGCAAACTTCATTCCTTCTGCTGGAATTTGGCAAAGGCTGACATTTATGCTGTGCAAGTGTTTTTTTGCAGTCCCTGAGAAAATCATCTCCTATTTTACTGAGTTATAATCCTCAGAAAAAAATTGCAGTTTTCATGGGCTCGCTGAAGACTCACTGGAACATTGCAGAGAAAAACATCCCTCGAGGTCATTTATGCAATGAGCCTTGTCGGAAGTCTGCAGGCAGACAAGAAGTGGCAGTTCTGGATTGCAAGGTGGATCCAGAGAGCAGAAGCATCCGGAAGGGAAAGGGAGAAAGGTACCAGATTCCCAAGACACAGATGAGTTGAACCTGGAGAGGAGCTTCAGGGACTATGGACCACCAGGGACAAGCCCCGGGAGCCTCTGGGGATCTCCAAGAAGGGCAGTTTGCTTATTTTTGCCCAGCAGCTAAGACGTTCCGGATGATGGAGAAGGGTTTGCTTTCCTAGAGTTGTTGCTGTTGGACTTGTAGCCTCCACGTGCCCAGGTCCTGGAYGGGAGCTCCAAGGTGGGAACCCCAGGACCAAAAGGTCCCAGCCTGCAGCTAATGCAATGGGCTGMAGTTTCATGGACCAGAAACCATCCAGTGCTTGGAAATGGGGTGGAAGGTGAAGTGTTTCCCGTCCTGTTCCCACCACACAGGSATGGATGGGCTCTGAGGACAGGAAGCACTTCCACCCCGACAGCATTAGCAGGGAGCTGCTAATGGAAGGCAGAGGGAAGAGCCYGTCTCGCCAACCCCGTAATGAAACGCGACTGAGCCCTCGTGAACTGCCACCGATTCCCAGCCTCTCGCCGGCGAGCAGCCCGACACAACACGCTGGTGGGGGACGCTGTATTGCGTGTCACCTCTTCAAGCCGTGCAGCAAAGGGACTTGTCACTTGCGTTTCCTTCGCAGGTGCAATATTTGCTCTATAATCACATCAAATAAGGGAAGTAATTTTTACTTTATTCCGTTGTGTTATTGCTCTGGTTAGCCGGGCTTTCCACTGGCTTGGAGACTTGCTGGGAGAGGAGAAGGCAGCTCTGTGTTTGCACTGAGCTCTGTGGTTAAAAAAGTGCTCTAATTAAATGCTAGGAAATACCTTTCTTGCTCTGACTGCAGGCAAAGAGCACCTAGCCCTTCCTTGCATGCCTTTTTTCTTTTTCTCCAGGGCTATTGCTGTGGGAACACTTCCTTTCCTCAACCTGCAAACTGGGGAGCAATTGCAATGGTCCCTGTTTAAAAGGAGGAGGAAGTCGGGAGTAAATGGGACTAAGCAGGAGCCTGCAGGGCTGGGGACAAAAAGGGCTTCGAAGGGCAGCTGCCGTCCCCTTTGCCAAGGGTAAATCCTGACATCTCTGCTGCACTCTGGTGAGTGTAGAAAATAAAATTCCAGTAAAACTTCCTCATTTGTTAGCAGTTCCCACTAATGAAATTCTGTTGCTCCCGTGGAAGGTGTAACGTGTCTAAGTAGCTTTTGATTAATGTGAACATTCAGACAAGGCTTGAACCCAGCCCTGGGGGAGGGAGTTTGCAAATCTGGAACCCAGTGCTGGTTCTCGCCCAATGCTATCTATAAATACCTTTTCTGCTTCCATTCTGCTTGCTCATGAGGGCTGGAAGTGCCAAAATGCCCAAGGAAAGCTGCTTTTCTGACCTCTCCAAGCTGAGCAGATGTACCAAGCAGGAGGAACTCACTTGAAGTGCTGTCTGCATTGAATTTCCTCCCCAGTTTTGCAGATGCAAGTGGCAGAGCCACCGCTCGGGGATCAGCATGGGAGCTTAGGGCATGGCAAAGCTTGGCTYGCAGGATGCGGACTGAGGACAGGGTGACACTTGGGACATGTTATAGGGACATGCTGAGRCCAAGCCATGCAGCAGGTCCTTGTGTCAACAGCCCTGCACACAGGGAGAATCCGGATCATCCCTGGACTGAGAAAGGGGGGAGAGATACCACAGAAAGGAGGCAACTTGTCCCATCTTTTGCAGATGGGAGGGAGCTTGGCACGGACTTTGGGGCTGCTCTTGCCACAGGGATCTCATAGGACCCCACCACTCATCACACCTCACGTTACTGGTGCCCATCTCCACACCAGTCGTTCAAGCTCCCACCATGTGGAGAGGATGGAAAGAAATAGGCACCCGGGAGAGTGATTCATTTTGTCCTTATGGAGCTGTCTAAAACAGGTCAATGAATCATGCTCTAAAAATGCCTCTTTCTCCCACAGACTAGCGAGGAAGCTTCAGGGATGAGCTCAGATGGAGATGTCTMCCCTGCAGACATCTAAGGATGCCTTTGCCATCCTATCTCTCTATTTCTTACTTCTGTGTGGGCTGATCGGGGAAAGCCATTYCAGAAGCCCGTGGGGAAAGAGAAGCCTTGCTACAGGGAGAACCTGCAGGACTATTGAAGGATTCCAGTATCTCCCATTGCCCGGATTCAGCTGATGAGCAGGGTATCTAGATGCCTCCATTTCAACCCTTCCAAAGCCAAACAGGGAAGGCTGCGATTTTCTGTAGAGCTCATTGCGCTCCTCAGCTTTTCTTTYGAGGTTTTCTTCACTACTTCAGAAGAATGTGATCTCTGGAAAGCCTCTCCTGGCATATCCTAAGCACTTTGAGCCATCATGTCACAGTGCAAGGCCACCTTCTCCTAGGACCTGGTGCTGCCCAGATTGCCTCCTGGCAGTTACTCTCTCCTTGGTGTCCTTGGCCACATTCTCTGCTGATCAGAGTCCTCTAGACCCCTCCATCTCTCATCGCTAGCTGAGGCTGCAGAATAATCCAGGCCTCCTTCAGAAGGTYCTTCTTACGTCTAGGTCCAAGTGACTTCCAAACACAGCGGATCCCAAAACGATCGTATCCCGTTGACATCTGCGATAGCAATGAGCAGAAGGTCCTTTTGAGAGGTCTGTTCTGCCATCAGGGGTGTAAATTATTTTGCTTGCACTGGCTTCCGTGGACCGTCAGTGCTGAAACCCTTTCACAATGATTCCTCTTTTATTTTCAGGTTTTAGTCACCCCAGACRTCTGCCTTTAGCAGAGCATCTTGCCAATACTGCCTATGGCTTCAAATGTGATTTTACGCATGCATGAAAAGCGTAACTTCAGTCATGCCGCACACTCCTGATCTACAGGCCAAACAAACAGCAGCTYGACCAATTTACAACTGCCTGAGTGATGCTGCGATGTCTGCGACGTAGAGTTAAGTGGAACAGCACTGTCCTGGGGAGGAGGCCCACGCACGGTGGGAAATGCCTTCTCCTTAGCAGAGGGAAGTTGAGTGGACATCTTGCTGTGGCTGCTGTCCTGGCCGCGTGGTGTCTTCTCCTGTGGCTGCTTTATCTGGCTCTCTGGATGCCTTGGACCACTGGAGCACATGTTTCTACATGCTGCAAAATGCAGCCTACCATGAACCACAGCCCCGCTCCCGAGCTCAGCCGGCACATCTGCTTATGGGAAGAGTTATCCTTKTCAGATGATTATGGAATTGTCTCCCACCACGGAGCTCAGCTGCCTTCGAGCTGCCTCGAGCTCRCAGCCAACTGCAAGGTGGGAGAAGCTGCCTGGGCTTCCAAGGGCCACCTTGGTGTGGGTGACCACAGGCCCCATCCCCTGGCCCTGAGGGACACGTTTCCATCCCACCTCAATGCACTTCCTACAGATAAGCAGCTCCTTGGGGAAACCAGGCAGAGCTCCGTCACAGGAGTGTAAAAGCATCAGAACCTTWAATTTTTAATCTCTCCTCATCAGCTGGCATCGGGGAGGACGATGCTTCCTGAAATTTTAATTGGCAAACCCATTGACCCATTTCTTCCCGTGTCCCTGGGTGGCAGCACAGGGAATGTTTTGGGCTGGTGGGAGAGCAYGTTATATTGGGGGCCTGGGGCTCAGGAACCTCCAGGTCCTTCCCAGAAAAGCCATGGGGTGATGGTTAAGCGTAGATTTGACACAGCCAGATGCTGCATTCAGTGCATCTCTGGTCCCCATAACCTGACGTATCTGCAGGACAGAGCAGGACGCACAGCACGGAAAATGAGGCAGCTCTGCTGGTCCCACCAGCTGSTCTGGTCTTTCCATCAGCCAGCAGCTTCCTTACAAAGTGATGGCACCTCCCAGGAGCTGGAAAAGAAGGAAAAAAAAAAAAAGAGAGATCTCCTGGAAAGGTTATTTCTTCAAAAGCAAAACCGGGCRAGCAAAACTTGCCAGTCAAGGTCACTTTGGTGAAGTTATTGGATGGGAGGCTGCAAAGTTCTAAATCAGCTTTATTCCACCCAAAATGCGTCCCGGCAGTGAGGTTGAAGCAAAGCGGCTGAGGCCTGGGCAGTATCCCAGCTCCCTCAGAAGATCCTGCTGGGAGGGAGGAAGCCAGAAGGAAATCCTGCCCTGTGAGATCCCCAGGGCTATTGTGCTGGCTCAGGATGCTCCCGCGTTTGGGAATATCGCAGGAATTTGGGGTAATMGCGGAGCTGGTTCCAAATGCTTGGCCCAAACCCGGGAAATGGATCCCCAGGCTGCAAAACTGTGTYGACTTGCAGTTGTTTCAGGGCTTGATTTTCATAGGATATACAGGATTGTTCAACAAGGAGTGAAATTCGCCTTTGAAAGAAGCTGCCAATCTCAGGGGAAAAAAAAAAAAAGTCTTGAAATCCTGCTTTACATGAATTTGAATTCAGATCTGTATATAAAATAGCATTCTTGTCAATCAGAGGCTGTGTTCGAGACACCAATCTGACGTCAAATCCAAGCAGAACGAGGCAGCGAGCTGAATGACAGATTGTATGGAAGAAATCCAGAATCCAGCTTCAAAAAGCAGTTGGCCAGACACGGGATACARCAGCGCCGGGAGATGAACTCACCGTTTAAAGTTTTGAGTTTYGTTTTTGAAGAAAACAACTCGCTCTGCTACCCAGATGGAGGTTTTCTTTGAGAAGATGTCATTAACTTTTAAATTGGCTGATGTCATCCCTSCCGGATACATACACACACCTACACACCGCGAGCAGACAAGGAGCTTCGCAGGCAGCCACTTTGGGGGAAAACATAACGCCTTTACAGAGAAAAAACATATAAAAAAAGGGRAAAAAAACCCCACAAATCTCCCCAAAGCAGACTGGGTATTTAAATGCAGTATTTAATCGGCACGTGAGAGTCCTGGGGCTGCATGGGGAGGGTGCAGCAGCATCTTTCCCTGCAGCAGCAGTGCGTGCTGCCTCCCAGGTGACAGCAATGCCACCCAACACATTTTCCCTATGGAGATGCCTGCTGTCCCCATCCCATCTCTCTATGACAGTCTTGCTTTGCATGTTTTGGTCCTCACTGCTTTTTGGAAATCGCAATTTAACCTCGGAACGTGGTTTCTTTGTGCCGGTTTAATTATTCACAGTACATGCGAGAGCAAACCTTGAAGAAATTCCTGCAGCATCTCCCTAATATGCAATATCCACCACAATTATTTGCAAACAGATGCGCTTCCTTAGATTTAAAATGACAACTCGTTCCTCCGAGTTAAACACCAGTTGAGTTTATTAAAAACATCTATTGGGGCTTTAGCAGCGCTGCATTAAAATATTCATCAGTCCCATGCTTGTTAGCACTCGATAGCATAGATATATTTTTAATAATCAATTGCAGTTTAGAGTACCATAACATTCCAATTAGACTCCAATTAAATTTAAACATCCCATATAAATTAATTTTGCATTTAAAGTGTTAATTGAATAAAAATGTTTATGGCTTTGAAATCCTGTTCCTCCAATTCTTGCCTGAATAAAGGTGTGCTACCCCGCAGGAAATGGTGCTTTTTTAAGTGCTCATTCTCTCTGCCTGGGTTCCTCACATGCTCCTCCACAGCCTGTTCTCAGAGCAAGTGAAAGGGCCATTGCCACACACCAGGAAATTGGGCCAATTAAATAAATCTAATTAAATTAGCTATTAACTAAATCCAATCACACTGATGGCCCTGTGATTTGCCAGTTGTTCTTGGTTAGAGGCTTCGCACTCACACAGCCTTGCAAAGGCAGCAAGCAGCTTGCAAGAYCAAACCCTCATCTTCCTGCAGTGCAGCCCTCTGGCCCGAGACCTGGAAAATAAGTAAGGAAATCTTCTCCAGATTTTTGGGATTATTTTGTTCCTGTAGCATTTGAGTTGTTGCTGAGCAAATGCTGGTAGCATTTGGTAGTTATTTGGGAGTGTAATAACAAAGGGTTTGCCCCTCGTGCAATGTGCAGAGTAGCTTCATCTCACTTGCAGGGGGTAAGTCAAAAGTATAGTATAAAGTATAGTATAAAATGTATAGTATAAAATGAGGTCTCGGTGCTCCCTTCTGAGTAGGTGACTGCAGGAATCTCAAATGCTGTGATTTCTCCTGGGTTCCTTGTGACCTTCCCAGGTTTGAAGGAACTGGGGGTATAAATCGAATTCGCTGCTGAAAAGGCTCTGTTTTCTACATCCAGATTTGCTCATTCACCGTGCCCATTAGAGCCGCAACTACAGCAGCGTGCCCGGAGCAACACACCAAAAAGCAGGGGCTTGGCTGCCGCTTTTGTTTGTCCTGGATTATCCTTATTGTTATTTCATAATCCTGCGAGTACATCTCCTTGCAGAGAGAGGCACTTTAAGACTGCCGACAATGGAGCCATCAGCAGCAATCTATCTGGAGATGGGGATTATAGGTCACACCATTTAAATAAAGAAATCAATTGAGATTCATTTTCTGCTTTGCTGTTCTGGGTTCTCTCTACTGTTCTTTTCGTCTTTGTCACAGTCTTAAAGCTTCCTGGAAATTAGGGATAGAAAGGGCCTATTAAGCCATCAAGCCTCTCCTATCACATTAATACGGATGGCGCTGGGTGCTCTGGTTTCAGATGTGGCCACCTGCAAAGTTCCTGCCCTGTCCAGTTGCAGAGCGACGTGGGGACGTGAGGGGTTGCAGGGTAAGTAGTGAGATTTGGGGCTGTATTTTTGCTTTATTTGCCCCAAAGGGTTACACCTGGCTGAACACCTTCCATCCAAACTGCCCTGGAGGTCAATGCATTTTTCTCAATGCAAAAAAGTAATTTATGGCCACTCATTGTGGAASCTCATGGTCCCGCTGAAGCACATCCAGCTCTTTTCATGTATCCCATTCAGGTCCGAGTGAGGGATAGGGCAGCAAACACCTTTTCTTAAATGCACTTAATTTGGCAGCCGAGCATTTTAAATTATGAAATCATTATGAAATGCTTGACAGAAAGAGGGCAATGCCCTGCTCACAGAATACTAGGTATTCCCTTGCTGCTGGGGCTGGCGCTCTGCTCTCACAGACCCCCTCAGCCCTTGCCAGTGAGACCCGTGCCCTCGTTTCAAACAGGCTTTTGCATTTTCTCCTTTGCATTTAGGAGCGTGGGAGTCCAGCTCGGTTGCTAAGCAACCTTCCCACCGGGTCCCGGGTTTCCCGGATTTGGGAAACATCCAAAATCGCCAGTCGCTCTGTGCTCAGCAAGGCGAGGTGAGTCCAGCCGGGCAGTCACCTGCTGGAACAGCCCTGTCCCTTGCAGAAACCCGTGCAAACGCCCACACACCCCTGTCTGCACCCACCAGACCCCCATGGCTAGTGCACGGCCATGCTCTGGGCTCGCCAGGGGTTAATYCAACGCTTAAAACCTCTCTCTCATGCCACAGGGTGCGAGTGAGGCTTTTTGGGGTGCTCCAATCTGCATTTTAATTCCTCAGCACCCAGGGATGAGCTGCAGGTTGCTCGGAACGCTTCGTCGCTCAGAGACGTTTTGTCTTGCCAAGGCCCCACGATGTATTTTGGCTGTTTGCTGCTCGTGAAGGTTTCGCTCTGCTCCAACGAAGTTTGCTTGTTGAGGGCGTTTGKTTTTTTCTATGTCAAGTCAAAGCTATTGCAGAAATAGCAGCCACATCTGCGTTACTGASCAGAATATGAAGCCAGCTTAGGCTAAGGGAAAGCAGGACTGATACAGCCCTGGTACAACTTGTTCTCCTCCATACTGGACCAGCCAAACATTGGACTTTTCACCTGAGTTTACCCCCAAAGAGCGGCTCTGTGGAGCRGTGAGGAACTGAGGCGCTTGCTGGGAGTCACCTGGGGCCACATCCCTACAGATGATGCTGAAGTAAATGGGAGGGAGAGGGCAAGAGGTATCGTTTTAACGTGGAGATTTCAAAATGACTCAGTTTGCACAGGTTTGCTATTATCCTCTCCAACAATGTAAGGTAAAGCCTTCCAGGAGCGCCTCCGATGAAGCTGGTTTTTCAGGGAAACATGATGAGTTACAGACTCTGCYGCCAACATGAGCTTGTAAGAAGTGACAGCATGGAGGCTGCGCTGACCYGCTGCGCTGGGCACCGTATAGACCCCAAGCAGCTCGTGTCCTCCTTCCTGCAGCTTCTATATACATTAATTATTTATTTGTTTTACATAACACGCTTGTGGGGTTAAGCTAATAGAYGGAAAACAACTCCAGATCGTCCAAAAGTTGCAGCTATCATTAGGTGATGAATAGGCATAATTTCTTTTAATGATTTTAATTAATTTTCCTTAGTGACATTTTCAATAATTGTGCAGCGCATACACTCTGTTCCTCCCCATCGCTTGGGATTCCTGCCAGAGGCTTCATTGCTTGCAGGTTCCCTTCAGCTTCTCTGGCTGAAGAATGAAGATGCTATCAAAGAAGAGCTTGGAGCTGCCATCTGCATCGCAGGAAGTTGTTGGTGGCTTTGCATTTAATAACGTGCATGGGCTGCAGACGCAGATCCGAGGTTGGCAGGTTCCCCCACACTCCAGGGATGCAAGCAGGTCATTCAGGTTATCGCAAAACAAGCTTTTATAGAACTTCAGAACAATAAGTGCTTSCATAAAACGTAAGCGCAACAGAAATGTATTCCAAGAAAGTATTTTCTCTGCCTGTCTTGCAGCTGAGATATTGCAATTTTCTGTTCGTGTGTGTGGCCAGAGAGCAATGCTGAATAGGAACAGATGGGCAATGTATGCAAATCGTTCCAAAGAAATGGAGACCAAAGCACCCAGTGACCCAGGAATTCCATCCTGGGAAGTTGTGTGAGTGGCCAGGAGGGTGGAGGAGCTTCCCGGTGCTCTGGGTAATGGGGGGACATGCAAAGAAGGAGGCTTTGCACGTAGCTCCTCGGTACCCCAAAGCCAACGTGCTGCTCCAGATGCAGTTTGGAGAAGACCCTCTTGGATGAGAACCAACATGAAACCTCAGCATTTTTATGGCTGGCAGAGATTCTGCCCTGATGGCCAGCAGGTGCCGAGAGGTGGCAAAGCAGAGCTCCGAGAAGCGCGACCAGAGGCTGCAGGCTCTGACACCACGTGCATTCGCACTGAGGAAGAGCTCTGCTTTGCAAGCCRTGCCAAGCTGGGGATGGCATCACCTTTGCTCTGCTGGGGGGGCTTTTGGCCACTTGGCTCGTGGCCGTTCTGCTAAATTGCATGGAGGAGATGGCAGTTTGCACCGCATGGCCTTGTGAGCAAGGAAGGGACTGAGATGAGAAGATCCTTCCCAAGTTGTCCATTCCCTGCCGGAGCAAGACGGCAATGACACTGCTATCTTTCCCGTAAGGCTCTGAGCCAGCTTCCACCCAAGCTAATTGTAATTCACTCCCTAATTACAAAAGGGGATCTGATTAGAGGCACTGCTGGCAAAGAGCTGATAACCTGGGGGAGGTGGTTAAGGCTTCTTATCGGCCAGGGAATCTCTCTGAAGTCGATGGGCCCGCGGCCGTCTGCAGCCGCCCGGGCTCCAGCACCGGTGTCGGGACACCCGTGCGTGCCCTGGGCTGTGCCAAGGGCAGAGCTCCAGCTCTGCCTCGGGAAGCGCCGTTTTCCAGAAATCCGCCCACCGATTCAGTCGTAAAATGGAATAAATTCTTCAACTGYGAAGAATTGGTGGATTATTTTTCCTTGTCTTTTTTGTAATTGGGTTGGTRGATTTGTTTGAACCAAAATATTATAAAAATGCTCTTCAAAACCCTAATAACATTGGCATTAGCACTATTTGCAGCTAGAAGCCTTGGGAACCGCCTGCGAGGCAAGGGAAACCTGCCGTAACTCCCTCAAAAGCCAAGCAGACTCTTCAACTTGTCTCCGTATAACCTTGAGAACATGAACGTGGCTGCTTTGCAGGCAGCTCGACCACTGTCTGCATGTGCCTGTCACCCTGGATGGTCTTTCCAGGATAGAGGACCTGCCTCCAACACCACAACCTTTCTCTTGGAAAAGCGTAAGGTGGGTGCTGGCCTGGAGTGTGGGAGAGGAGCTGGAAAAAGCAGGAGCTGCTGAGCGTTCTTGTAATGTGGGAATGAGGAGCAGCCCGGACCTCCTGKGCCTCAAGGAGCTCCCTGTTGCTGTGTCCCACAGGCTCCTTCCAGCCTCTATTAACCCCATTATCAGCCCGGTTCATTTGTAGATGTCCCCATTGCTGGGCGGCTGGTCCACCACGTCCCGCTATGGAGGTTGAGAACATCCTTTTAGCCTCTCAACAGTTTGTGCTCATTTGTTCTCACGCCAAAATTGTCCATTAGCTTAAATAGCACCACTCTCCTCTAATGTTTTCCTCCTCACCATACTCAGCTCCCTGCTTTTGGTGCACACCTGAACAGGTCCTTTTTTTTTCAGGTCTGGTGTCACAGCAAATGCCTGCTGTTCCACTGCTCTCTTTATTGCTATAATTGTTCTGCAGGTTTGCAATGYGTGTACTCATCGCTCAGACCTCTGGATGAATATCCATCATTATCTGCTCTTCACATCTTGTTTCTTATGACACAGTGTGCTGGAAAACCTGGCAGCCCTTGCGCAGCGCCCTGCAGGACATTGCAGATGGTCGGGGTAGGGCAGGACACGAGACATCTGGGGCATTKCTTCCCCATTTCGCACAGACCTTGGGTCAACCCCTGAGCATTAATTTACGGTCGCTCGACCTTGTAAAGCAGTTTTAAATTTCAGTAGAAAATGGTTCTCGGTTGCTAGTATCTTAATACCAGACATAAACATCCAGGAAAGAAGAGGTTACTAAATCCTTCTGCTTTTATGGGAACACATGCACCTTTGCTGACTCCGTGCAAAGATGCTGCCCCAGGTAAAGCTGCCACTGGARGGATAAATCTGGAGCTGTCTTCATCTAAGGGAAGATGTGGAGCCAAACCATGGAGCTGCCCGGGGTTGAAGGACATTAATCAGGATCTTTTTTGACAAAAGCCTACCAAGTGCTGCTTTTCCTTCCCTGTGCTTCCCATGCAGTTTTCCTTTAACTTTATCCCTAAAAAGAGGCCCAGATAATGATGAGATATCTCAAGCATTGCCTTCCAGTGTATCCTCCATGGTATGATCCTAGCCTTGAATGGCAGGTCATCAGGAGCTCCAGCACTCATGTCCCATGTGGACTTGGCCACAGAGGARCAGTTCCAACTACGATATTTTCATGCCACTGATACCACAGGTGCCAGTTTGGGTTGTACATTTAGGAGACTTCTCCTAAATGAAGTGTCARGTGGATCCTTAGCTACATCCCTGCAGGAACACAGGGCTGGGGAGCCACCAAATGCAAACGCCCTAACAGTGGGTGCCTTGATGGTGCACCAGCACCACGGCCTGTGGATTCTCCACACCAGGATAATGCTAATTCCACTGCAGAATTTTGGTAGCCTAGAGAAAATAAGAGTCTTATGCACTGCAAACCAGCCCTACATGTTGGCCTGGTTTTGCTTCCCAATGAATTTTGCATCCCAAGGTCTCAGGCTTTCTGAATGCCAGGGCTGACCTTGGGCAGCCCTCAGTTCCTCAGTTTCCCTGTCCATAACACAGAAATGGTGTTTTCATCCTTTTTTTGGAGCCCTCTGAGACACAGTAGAAATGCACTGCCTAAGTGCACTTACGATGACAATGTATTATTTATTATTCCCCCAGGAAATTGTTCCACAGTCGAATACATCTCATTGTTAAAGAGCTATTCTTGATATCGAGTATGATTTCTTTCCTTCCCCAATTTCATCCCATCGCTTGTGGTAATATCCCTTCTCCTTTTTTCCTTTCCCAAGGGAAAAGCAAAGGGTTGCATTTTTAAGGAGAGACATTCCGTGCTTGTTTCTACACCAGGAAACCCTTCCTGAACACAACTGCAAAGCACCTCCAGTGGCCTTGGAAATGATAGTGAAACCTGCTCCGTGAAAACTGCTTTGCACACAGACTGGCCCTGAAAGTAATTAACTGAAGGGATTAGAAAAGAACATAATGTGCAAAAATTCATTTGCTTCTGTCTTCGTTTTGTTTGAATATAAAAATGATCAACCCCCAAGGTCCTCTGGTGCTATTACACACCCTCCTTCCTCTGCTGAAAGCAGGCAAGGACTTTGGATGAATTGTACTGTTACTTTTTAAAATAAAAGCAATGTAAAGAGTAAACGCTAATATTAATTAAATAAGACCTCCACAGCTTCAGTGTTATCTTTTCTAACACGCTCTGCGTTTGTGTCCCCGGTGGCTGCGTTTCAAATGCTTGTCCTGTAAAGCTCAGCCTAGGGGATCAGCGAACCAAGCAGCCATTTATTTTCTTCTGGGCCAACTCAGTGAAACAGGGAACACATAAAAACCTGTCCGCAGGGAAAGCAGAAGCGCACGGTACAAAATATGCCTTTTGGAGAGAGGTCAAGAATGACCCAATGAGAAATAAATTCTCATAGTGAGCAGAAAGGACATTTATCTCTCCCTATCAAGCTACCAAATTTTGCAGCCTGGTGAAGCAAGATGCTTCGGCATCGAGACCCTTCCCAAATGGATTTGCCTCTTGGTGAGACTTGAKCCTGTAAGTTTGGAGCCCAATCCTGCAAATGACTTTATAGGGTTGGACCCCTGCTCCTGAACTTGTCTGACATCTCTGTGAAGGGTTATCATGTGTGTTTCTGCATGATTTCTGCAAGTGCAAAGCGGCAGTCCTCAGTATCTGGGGGATTCGGTTCCTGCACGTGAACTTTCCCAAGGATGTGAAAATTCCCTGCTGGGGAAAGGACCCAGATCCTTTGATGTAAAGCAAAGAAGAGGCAGGTCCCTCAGGTCCTAGTCCATTGGGAGAGGCTGTTGTGGAAATGACAGGAGACTCGCTGAAAACGCTCGTGCTGGAAATGTTCAGAGAACCAGGTTCTGGATGCAAGCTGCTGATCTGGATCTGGGTCAGTATTTYAGCACCCCAGTGCCGCACATTATTTAAGATGGGCAAATGATCCAGGCAGCCCTTCTAGTCCCAGCCTTCAGTCCCAGCTCGGAGAGAAACCCAATGCCAGACCTCAATGCTATCTCCTCACACATCCAGATAGGAGATCAGTGCTGGATTTTCCCTTTGGATGCCAGCAGGTCTTTTCCACTTCCCTCTAATACTGTTTTTTTTCACTAGTAAGCACTTCTCTTATATTGTAAAATTAGATGGGCTTGTAATAAAAGGCCACGTTTAAAGATTTTGAGSAAGTCTGAAATCCAAATGTTAATTGTGTCCGGGCTAAGAGGGACATGGCAGCTTATTAACAGTTTTGCCTCTCCTTTTCAACATGCAATTGGGTAGTGACAGCCTGTGATTATTTTAACTGACTAATGTGCATGGCAATCCTTTCATTTAGGTGGACTAGCAAAGAACCTTGTAGGAGAAAATGAGTTGGGGAAAAAACAGAGACACATTTGTGCCATTCTGGCCTCCTCCGGACAGAGCAGAGGAGGAAAGGAGAAGGTGAAGAGAAGCCAGGAGGGGACATTAAGGAAGGATGACTRCTCCTCTGAAGCAGCAAACAAAATTAAAATGGAAATAGAAACAGAGGTTGAAAAGCCAGCTGCTAAATGCTCTGCAACTGCGTGTTGTTAAATATTTAAATTTCACAAACAAGCACATTTTTGTTTATTAAAAAAAAAAAAAAAAAGACAAGAGAAATGCCCAGGAGGAATCCTTGGTTGAGTCATCAAGCGGGGTAATGACATTTCCAACTCTTTCCTCCCTTCTACAAATGATTGTGAGTAAATTATGTGCAGGGGAGGAATTTCAAAAGTTTGGTGGGAGCCATGCAGGTGTATGGTGGGAGTCACCACCCCCAGCTCAAACCAGGAGCAAAGGATGGAGCATCACAAGGGCAAGGCAATAACGCTTGTCCCTGGATTCATTTTAAGATGTGCATTTAGGATGAGCCCATTAAGCCTTACAGCTTCTCCCACTAAGCTATAACCAAAATAAGCCACTCTGAAACGAAARCAAGTGAGCTCATGTTGGGCTAGCTAATGGTTTAATGCTATTCKATTCTATTTTAGGAAATAAAACATATATGCATCTTGTCGCGAGCATCCTTCTGCCCATGGYCACAAGCCCTGTGTCTGATACCAACATGGAACAAAGGAGCATCAGTCCTGGATGGATTCGCCCTYAGGAGCATTTCTGATGATCTCCTAAGGCCCAAATTGTGAGCACGGGGCAGCTCCCGAAGCTGATTGAGGGATCACRTCCCAGCAGCGGCTTTTGGGCTTTCGAGTGTTGTTGTTCTCCTCTCAGCTGAGAATGAAGTTACAAATAGATATAAAAATGAGTAACGAACAAGGCTGCAACAACTTGTTTCGACATTTCCAATTAAAACAGAACGCCTAGGGCTGACCTGAAATTTGTTTTCTCTTTTTATTTGCTCGTCTTTTCCCAGTGGAAATTTCAGTGAAGCTGATACTCTCTGATAGGCCAACGTGGTAGCTGACTTTTTTTTGCAGAGTTTGTTAATTTGAAATATTTCTTCTGAGGTTCTACAGAAAAGTCTTGGTTTTCAGTACTCAGAACATCCCACCGACATCAAAAYTACTTTCAGGTCTCTTAAGGAAATGCTCAACCCTGAGGAATTCACATTAACTGGATCTTCTTTATAATCCTGGCCTTCACCACTACAGCTCTTAAAAAATAGCTGTACCTTCTCAGAACTCCAACAAAAGCAATAGCAACGCGGAAATAAGCAAACACTAAAATAAAATTGCTCATAAACTGTGAATTCCTCAGCCCAAATTCCATTCAAATCATCATTTAAATACAAACCCATCTCCTGCCAAAAAATAAATGCATTTAAACAGTCCTAAGATGTATGTACAATAACGCCYTGTTCGCCCACTCTGATGAGCCTGAAAAGCAGATAAAACCCCTAGAAAACATTCAAAATTTCTCTTCTGTGCTGATATGTACAAAGATCTGAGCCAAAGGAGGGAAAATGGGTAGAAAAGGGATTTTTGTTTAGAGCACTTAGGGCTAGATCAGATAAAGGGCTTGAGCAGGGGAACTGGGCAGCAGTTTTGGACTTTCATGTCTGTCTTTAGTGCTGCCCAATGCCCCAGTGCCCGCGGGCTGGACCACCCTGTTTGACACCGAAGTATTTTAAATCTGTGCTTATGGTGGGACATTTAGCTCCAGCCCCTCCACCAGCCTCCAGCTGTGGTCTTAGGTGCTCAGCAGGTCCTTATGGACCTCTGATGGTCTTGGGGTTGCTGAGAACTATGTTCYGTGAGGAACAGCACGAACCAACATTTGGAGATGCCACAGTGCACTCTGYGCTACCTCTGAGCTTGGGGAAGCCACTTCTCCGCCTCTTCAGCTTCCTCATGCTCCTGAAGAAGGTAATTTGTCGGGGATTCAGTAAACAAAACTGCACGGAGCACCCTGACCCCCAAGGCTGCATGCACAGCTCCTCTCCCACATGCAACAGRGAATCTTCCCTTTCTCTCCTGCTACACTTGCATATGTTTCTGTGCCTTAATATTGTTATTCATGCATGCTCCAGAAAATATAATCTACAGGAAAACTGGCTGCCTTTAAAGATATTTTCTCTGGTGCACCTTTAACATTATTTTTCTCCCTGAATGACAACATAGCAAGACAGAGGGAGAACATTTGGGTTCTCCGCTCGCCAAAAGCAGGACGCTTTGCAAGCATGTGGTGGTGCATGAATGAATTTGTTCCAGCCTCTTGAGCCTGTCTCCCACAGGCAATATTTGATTTTCCACATGGAAACAACTCCTCTCTTTGGAGATGATCAGGCCACCAACGTAACAGAGCGATTTTGCTTACGACGAGACAAAACTGCCTGGAGGGGCTCCCTGCTGTCAATGCAGCAATCGATATGGGTTGTCCCATGGGCAACTGAGCGAGGCTTTAGGAGCCCTGCAGCATTGCCCACACCTGGGGATGGACATGCAACCAGTGTGAACGTTGAGATCCACGGAGGGCTGCTCTGGAGGGAGCTTGTATCTCTACACCCAAGCATCTTCCTGTTCAACTGATTTTTTCTCCATTTCTGGTGATTTTTCACATCCAATTGATTATGGCATTTTACTAGCAGGGTGAAGCTGATTATTTCGGTGCTTCCAGGGCTGACAGAGAGCTCCAGGGTTATGTTTCTCTCTTGCTCTTTGCTCCTCAGGCATACCCAGCTCTCCTCTTCCATTCTGGCCCTACGTGGAMCTTCCTCCCCACCCCAGCTGTGGTTGCAGCCCCATGCGTTGCCCCCATAGCATCTCCCACAGGCAGCACCCTGGCTCTGCTGGTGGGCACTCGCTGGACGGCTCCATTAGCCTCCAAGAGAGGACTGTCACCCACGTGTGACCTACAGGCAGGCAGCAGCGAGGCTGCCAAGCACCTCCGACCAGTGCTGCTCCCGAGCAGAGCTACTCATTGAGGTCAGGCGAGGGAGCAAAGGCTGCTGGCACAACCTTTTCTCGTGCACCGCGGGGTTTGAAACGTCTGTTGTCCTCTGGCAAGCCCTCAGATCCGCGTTCCCTGCTTTATTCTGCTAAATCTGCCCCTTTTCGCAGACCTCGGGACCTTTCCCAGGCTGGAGCTGCCCTTGTGCATCCCTCGGGCAGGCGCTGCGCGGGTCGTGCGGCGGGGGCTCGGAGCCAGGGCAGCGCCTCTCGTTTCAGGGTTACAACAACGCTGCCTTTGTTGGCGCTTGCTAAGGGAAAAGCTGCTGAAAACCCTCTAATATCGCTCGCCATAGGGGAAAGTTTCAAAACCCGGCATAATTAGGAATAGAAAAAGCTCTCTGGCTTTCCTTACGTTAGGGATTTGCCACAGTTAGCTTCTCCTGAACCACAGATATTTACTCCTGGAAGCGAGTGAATAGTGAGAAACAATGTCCACAATGAGGCACACACTCGACACCCCAGGGCTCATAGACAACAATTCTCATGTGATAAACCTGTTGCCAGAGCCTGCAAGCTCCTCTCTTGGCTGCAGAGCCCTGGTTTTCCCTTTTGTGATTCACATCTTTGGTAATTGCTTTAACGTTTTTTTAAGTGTTAATGAACCTTCAATGACAATGCAATAATATGAAAGGCAGGAATATGTGACCTCTGCAAAATAACCATGAATTTCCCTGGAAAGGAGTGTTGGAGTCGGTTCCTCAGCTCCCTGTAGGAGCTACTGCTTGAGTCCAGGTCTAAGCTCTGATGTGCATCACACACCTTCCCACCAAAACCAGCATCAAGAGCAAATCCCCTTGCTCAGGGAGTGGGGAGATGAAGCTCCCTTGGCTCCAGGTGTCAGTAGGCGGCTGGGAATGGGAGGAGGTATTTAAGGGGATGCAGGTGRGCCTGGAGGTGCTTTGTGAGCTGACTCCGAGGTGGGTGAGTTCAGGCTGGCTTGCTGGTGAGTAATTCCAAAGGTTTCTATAAGCAYGAGGACTTTCATGCTGAGATCCCTGGAAAGACAACATCTGCTCTTGTTTGATGTCTTAATGTGTGAGAGAAGTTTTGCTTTGGCTCTTAAGTTGGTAGGGGAGTTATCTGAGGATGAGAGGTCCTTGAGGTGGGATGGAGGTTGGTGATGCTGCTGTGGCTGGTGCAAAGGGYGCTATGTAGAGTTGGTGAAGGGCTGCTGGTGAGAGGTGCCCTTTAGGGATAGAGTTGGCCTTGGAGCTGTGAGGAAGGGGATTAAAGGTGTAGAGGGTCCTGGTGCTTGGCTGAGTGAGTCAATGTGCCCCTTGCCTGCACCAGCATTACCTCTGCAGTGGGCTGGTTCTTTGTGTTTTTAAGAATAATGAAGTGCTTGATGGGGAGCATCACATGGTGGATGTTCATGGTGTGTTTTTGGACCAGCAAGGCTCAGAGGTGAGGGCTTTCTTCTTGCCAGGGTCCCCTGAGCTCTGAAGAAACCTGGGAAGTGCTTGGGGTCTGGGATGCTCTGGGTCTGCCCCTCCAGTGAGAGATTCCAGGGGTCCTGGAGGCAGCAGCTGTTCCAAGTAATCGGGTTGTTGCCAGTCCCTTTATTCCCATCCAGTACATTCTAGTAGGAGTATCCTGTCCTAGGATATGCCTAAGGACATCCCAAGCTTCCTTGTGACTGATAGGAGAAAGACTACAACTTTCCTAGGAGATACCTACAGCTTGTTTGGTGCSTGATGGTACAGGAGACAGGAGAGCTCTGCAATGTAAAAGGTAGGTCTTTAGGACAAAAACGGGCTTTAGAATAAGTGTATAAAATAAAKGGGCCTGAGGATGTCAGCCTTCTCCCTGTAGCTTTTGCCATATCCTGGGCTTTACAAGTTGGGGTATGGGCTCTGTGGGGTGATGTCTGGGAGCTGGCCCTGCTCTTCTGTGCTCCTCACTCGGATGCTCATAGCCAGGGGAAACCAAGCATGGGTCAGCTGTGAGATTGTCGTGAGTGTGAGAAACTGTGGCTTGCTGGAGCCTTCCCCAACCTGAGGTGAACCTTGGCTGTCGGGCAGCTGTAACTCGGCCTGTGTTTTGAGAACAGCAGCTGGGTGTGCTGCTCGTGGTGCAACACTGCTGTGTTCCTGATAGCCCCTCTGGTGCTCTGCAAGCTAGCATGAAAATTAATAACTCTGGTAACGCTCATGTAATAGAAGTGGATAAAGTTCTTGCCTTCCTGCTCAGCGCTGTGCCTGGGGAGAAAGGTGGCAGCTTAAGGAGTGGTGGAATCTCACCTTGGATCTGTAAATCCTTATGTGTCTTTCCATGACAAATTTCCATCTCAGTGCCTTCGAAGACCAGGTGCTTTTCCAAACAGATCCCACTTGCATTGCTTTGAGTTTATCTTCCTGACTTGCACAGAAGCTTAAATTGCATTTGCAATGACTTTTCTTCCCATCTGCCTGCAAACTTGGAGGCAGATGTAACTGGGCTCAGAAAGACTGGAGTATGTTTTTCTATTCTRTATTTGAAAATGGTTTTGTTCAGGTCACTGATGGCTCTTTGAACTAGGGTAAATATTTGATGGTGGCTTGTGCTGCAAAAACACATGCTGTGTTTCAGCTGTGAGAAATAATTTTATTAAAGGCAAGGAAATGTTAATGCATAAACTGCTTGCTGGAGGTTTTGGTAACAGCGTAAAAGGTTGTAGACTGAAGTAGGAAAAGAGGCATCTGGAGACTTGAGCAGGTAGGCAGCAAATCGGGACCCCCTTCCCGCAGAGGCCAAGGGGACCCCCTTCCCGCAGAGGCCAAGGGGACCCCCTTCCCGCAGAGGCCAAGGGGACCCCCTTCCCGCAGAGGCCAAGGGGACCCCCTTCCCGCAGAGGCCAAGGAGCAGCCCTTGCTTCCTGCCCTGCTAGGGTGCCCATCAGCTGGCTCCAGGCAGCTGCTCCTTTCCCCCCTTGCATAGACCTGCATCCATCTGTGCCCATGGCAAAGTGAAGTCCAGGTGTTCCCTCTTTCGCGTGCTTTCCTTGGGAGAATGCCTGGGGTTGCTGGGCAGGAACRGAGCAAGCTTGTCCCTAAGTGTGAAACGTATCTCAAACACTTACCCACTTGCACCTGAATGCTTCTCGTGAGGTGCTTCAGGCATCTGTTTTATCTCTTCTTTTGGCTCTTTAAAGCTCTTCTAGATTCCTGCCTCCCTTTGCGATGTTCTCCAGTTCAGGAATGGTAACCTGTAATTAAGGGCAGTCGAAGGGAGGATCTCGGGCATCCTTTAGTTTTCCATTACTACAACACGATCTAGAAACTAGGGAGTAATCAGGCTTCTCTCTCCCTGCTGAACCATGTTGCTGTTTCAAGAGGGTTTTTTCTTCTTTATGACTTCAAAACCAATTTACTGCAGCTGGAGTTTAATAYTGCATTAAATGAGGTTTAAAGGTGGGGAAAATGCTAAGTGAAGTCTAATCCTTCGCTAGCATATATAAATATTTTTAAGTAGCTGAGTATTTTCAGCAAATTGCTTCCCTGGAGACTTTCTCCGGGCCCATGACTACATATMCATTTCAAAGGCTCCTACCATCCACCAAACACTAGAAGAGAATCTCTGTCTGTGACAAGGGGGGTACATTTAAATTCAGCCCATAYTTGAGAGCCCAGACTTGTGCGTGTGTCGCTTGCTTGAGCCTTTCTGATCATTAGGCTGGATGTTTATTCCAAAGGGGTTATTAAAGAAGCAGTAATGGGCTGTATGAGATGGGAGCAAGCAGGTGCCCCGAGCTGCTTGCTGCAGGGACACCAGCAGCTGCCTGGTGCCTCAAGGAGCTGCAGCAAATGAAGTGCAGCCCCACGGATGGCTGCAACTGAGTTAGCATGACGGATTAGCAACGAGAGAGGTGGGAATTCTCTTCCAAAAGCCACTTTCTCCCCTTGTAAAACATTATCCTATGTCCCTTGTGGTTTCAGCAGTCTCTTGCGTGCTTTTTTTAGCAAAGAAAACTTTGCTAAATTGTGCTKAAGTCTTTTAAAAGCACAGCATATGTATTCTGCAGTCATAGAAAGAGTAGCAGCAGATGCAAATAGACAACACTGAGATTATTGGAGAGCAAACGAGCTGGTTCCCAAAGGGCTATGTGCGTCTTGGGCTGGGAAAGGAGCAGCTCCAGCAAGAGCTAGGTGGGACAGAGCAACAGTGCATCCTGCGAGGAAATGACACTTTCATAAACCCATGTGTGCTGAACTGAGGTTGAACCTGAAGAAATGTTCTTGAGGAGCTTTATTTTCCACAGCGTGACAGGCGTTGAGTTGTCTGCAGCTTGCAATCCAGCTTGAGGAATGAAGATCCCGAATGTCTGCAATGCTGAGCTGTAAAAAGCTTATTTGAACCGATTGTAGTTTCTGTTCTTCTGGGACTGCCTGACTCTTGCTGTCAAAGCGAGTGAAGGTTTTCATGCAGCCTTTTCCTGCTGCACAAGATGCAAGTGGAGGCCTAAGCCAGAAGGGGCAAAATCCTTATGGTAGGTTGCTTTAGGGAAGAAAAGTGATGTGAGGATGTATGGAGAGGGATGCAGCTCAGGTGGACAGTCCTTCCATCAACCAGCGGAGAAGACCTGTGACTGGGACTGCTGCCTTGGTCTCAGCTCCTTTCTTGGTCTCACCAAGAGGCAAGACAAGTTTGCAAATGGTAATGTTTGTCACCAAGTCTCAGAGCCATCTAGTCTGCAAAAGGTTGGCTTTGTGGAGGAGCGTGGCATGGTAATAAGCTGGTCGCACCACTACCCCAGTAGCTACTAATCTGTTAGACGGCTACATGAGTTTTTATTTTTCTTCTTTGCGTTTAAGAGTCTCTCAGACTGCAAAGACATCCGCACTGATTTGATAGCTGAGGCTTTTCTTGTCGCCAGAACAAAGGGGAGCAGCTCTCCCCTGCAGCGGCCCGGAGAGGCTCCTAGCCAAGACGCAGAGATTAAGAGCAGCTACCTGGCAGGCAAGTTCCCTTTGAAAGGTGGAAAACAGGCTTTTAAGCTTTAGCGACAGGCGAGACCTAAACTGAACACACGAGCACTGAGCAAAACAGAGGTGCTTAATATGCTTTCCTGGCTGCGAGGGTAATGGAGCAGGAAAGACTTAGGAAAATCCTTTGTTTTGCTTTTTTTGGACTATTGTAGCATGACAAGCAAGTGTTATGTAATACAAGCCTATTCTAATTGTACCTGCTTGTTTCTGGCTTGCTTGCTGTCTCAGCTGTTTTGGAGACTGTAGTAAGGAGTTTACTACTTCAAGTGACCTCAGAGGTTGCTCTGGCTACATCTTTATTAGCACATAAATATTTTAAGCAGATTTGAGAACAGAACCTTGATTTCAGTGATGGGTATAAGTGCCCATAAGTCTTGTTCTTCCATAAGTCTTGTTTACTTGGCTTATGGAGTAAGCTGCAGTGTTTCCTGGATGCTCTTGGAAGTTCAGTGGGTGTCCCATGCTCAAGGTCAGAGGGAGGCAATGTGCCTTTGGTGAGGAAAGCCAGTTCCTAGCGGGAAAGTTTCAGGATTGTTGTAGTAAAATAGTGACCAACTCTTGGTCAGTCATGACTGTGCCTGCTGGAATTGGGGAGTCCTGTTTCAGATCCCTGGCTGCATCTAGACTTYGTGCTCTTGGACTGCTTTTGCCCTCTGTATGCACCTGTGACTATCAACGTTGATTATTCTTGATATTGAGAGACCTGGATGAGCAGCATTCATAACTGCCATCAGGAAACAAGGTCTAGTGCCTTCTTTCCCTAGGGATCAATATTGACCCATCTTGATCTCAGTTGACATCTATAGATTTTTGGTTTGGAATGAGTCTTACTGTCAGAGACACATCAGCACCTACTGCTGCAAACAGCTCTTGATATGGTGAGGTATCAAAGCTTATCAGTTTCCAGACCTATTGATAGATATCAAACTTAATTCCAGAGCAAAACCTATCAATATCATTCCCTATGGACAGGCATGGTGTATTCTATTCTCACTTGGCATCTATCGGTGTTGCTTTAGGAACAAATTTGTTCTTGGTGAGCACCAAATCCTATGAACATGGACTGTGTTCAGTTTGGAGGACCCTTAAATATCAAGGTAGCCCCACACACAGCATCTGACTGTCAGGTAAAACACGAAAGCAGCTGTTGCATCTACAGAAACAGGCTGGCAAAGTCATCTGCAGGCAATGCTTTAGCACACCCACATTGGCCTAAAATGCTGCTCTCCTTCCATCCTTTTGTGGAGAAACCAGAACWCTGCTAGACTTGGGAGTCTCAGCAAGAGCTCTGATGGCAGCTCCTGGGAGGTGGCTCTTGATGCAGTGGAAACCCTGGAAGGTTTTCRAGTTGTCAAAGCTCTCCGCAGTGATCGGTGCGTAGGCTTCCTGCTCTCACAGCCATCTAATTACTGTTCTACAAGTCCTGTTTTCTTCAGGATCACTCGCGTTATGTCCAACACGGCTAGTCAATTTGGGGAACGCTTATTAGGATTTCAGACAATGAGCTGCTAATTATCTTTTGCTTCAGGGCTAAGAGGGAAATGCAGWGTTTTCTCTCAAATTAAGCAGCTGAGGAGCGTGCAGGGAGCTGGRGGCTCTGCTGCCTGTGAACCTCCGTGGGATATCCTGGGATATCCCATATTTATGCCTTGTGGCTCTTCCCATGCTGAAGATGTGGTGGCTCTAATGCCTCTCCTGCTGTGGAAGTGTTCATTCCAGCAAAGAGGGAATCCCATGTCTCTGGGCAGGGGGAACCAGCACAGCAAGTCACCCTAACCTAGGGGGTCCCATTTAAATAAGGTTTTTGGGAACTAAACCTACTTGGTCACACATATAAAGTGAAACATGTTAGTATGAGCTCTTCTCAAAGTCAAATCAATCTGTCCTCCAAGTGATCAAGACAGGTTTTTCAGTATAGCCTGGTCTCTATGCTTCTCCCAGCTCCTTATTCTGCTACGAAAGCTGCCTTTTAAGAGACTTTGACCTTGGGATTTGTGTTAATGTTTAATTTCTGCTGCTGGCATGGAAGCAGAGGTTGGCTAGCCAGCTTCTGGGGCAAGCACATCCTTTGGTGAGCTGTTCGGTGTTGCTTAACATGTCTCATAACAAGGYTATTCGTCTTTGTCTTACAAGCTGTTGTCTGTGGAAAGCTGAGAAGTGTGTCCTAATCTCTGAAATGAGAAGGTATCTGGAGTCCAGACCACCAGAGCTGCAGAACTGGCCTGGTTCCCCAGCAGCGTTGCTCGTGACCTGCATGTTAACATTTCTTTTGGTGGACAGTAGGTTGTAAAAGCTCTGGTCTTTAAGCCTGGACTCTTCAGTTCCACGTTCAAACTGTGCATAGCGAGTAACTTTAAGTTTCTGGCTCTCCAAGCCTAGTGCCAGTTTGCTATGAAAATAAATCCCTGAAACTCTTGAAATATTGAAAGTACTTAAATTGACATAGAGGCTCCACTGACTGAGCAGAGGGCAAGCAGAGATGCTCAGATGAGTGCATCTTGCTAAATCACAAAGAAATCAAAGGTGGGAGGCCAGCAGGCACCTCACGAGCAACATCTGGCCATTTAATGACCTATCTCTGTGTTTTATTGTRTAGTAAAGAGCAGCTTTGAGAGCAGTCTTCAGAGCTGCAGTGAGCAGGTAGCCAACCTAGGCAACGTTGCTAATGGTACATGGTGTCCTGTAGGCCTCAACGTGTGAGCTGATAATTGAGCTTGTTCCAATGTTTGAGGCAGTTTAATATTAAACTTGTTCAAATAGGCTGTCTTGCAATAAAATAGATTTACGTATGTCACTCTGTCCTGCTGGTCCTGAATCCCTGGGGACACTCTTGCTGTAGTTGTGTTCTCTCCCTGCCATGGCCTTTTCTGTCAAGAGTGACCCCCTAAATCAACACCACTGCCCTGATGGGGTGCACATAACACCATTGACACCCCGTGTGCTCACACACACGAGGACATTGAGCAGTGACTTCATGTAGCATGAGAGCAGTGTTGGATGAACATGAGACGCACGACTGCTGTAATGCTGCAGCTGCCTTGCAGTGGAGATGCACATCAGCACCTAACAACGTTCTCTTTGGTATGAAAGAAACTTTGGAAATGAGGTCGTAAAGGCGGGATCATCTGTCCTCTCTTGGGAGATATGTTTAATATGAGCTTAGACATTACCTGCTGAATGGAGCAGTATAAAAGTCACCTTTTTCTCCTTCTGTAGGTCTGTTTCCATGTTGACATATTACCACACAGAAGAGGATATTTTGAGTTGTTTCTTGCCGTTGCCTCCTTATCTTGGCAAAATCTGCCTCCTGGATGTGTTTCTTGGTACTAAGCTCTACTCGGAGCTTCTGAATTGGGGGTACATTGTGGCCTTCCTGTGTGTTGTTCTTCTCTTGCTGGACTTGTCCTCTGGATTTAAAAATAAAAAATACATCTTCAAGGCTGTCAATCCAGTATTTCTCAGCAGTRCTAAATCATCTCCGCAGCTTTCCCTGCTCCCTCTGTGCCCGATATACAAGCTGCTATCCATCACCCGTCACCTTTCCCAGCAGTGCCTAATGTSCTGCAACAAGTTGCTCCAGCTGCTTGTAGAGAAGGGAAACCTCCTGAGCCATAAATATTGCTTTAAAGGGGGAAGGAATCCATATTTTAAAACTGCCTTGTATGGGAAGGTGAAGGTGTAGATGCTGTCTAGGTTAYAGTCTATGGAGAAGCAGAAAGTCATAAAGCATAAAAACTGAGCTTAAAAAACTTCATGTGTGAGTAGAGAAGGGGAGCAGTGATGTGATGCAGGCAGAGGCAGCTTGGTGCTAAATTCATGGGGAGACTGTGTCCCGTTGGGGCTTGTAGCGGATGGTCTTGCTTTATTGGGAAGCTCTGCCAGCTCCAGGCTCTTTCCTGGGTAGGGGAAGAACTGGATGCTGCCCATGTAGGAAGCCCCAAAGTCACTACAGGGACCATCTTGTCTGTGAGGTGCTACAGCAGAAGTCAAGACCAGGATATTACTCATCCTTAACCCTGAGAAATTGGAGTAGTTGGGGAATTTCAGCCAGATTGATGTCTTTATTTATGCTGAGTGGTATTTTATATCAGCCTGCTGAAGCAAATCACCATGATTAAATGTCAGAAGCTGGTTTCTTGTAACCTTTGGTAGGAAAATTTCCCTGTCTAGAGGAGTATTTCAGGGATGAAATACTCTCCTGTGCACCATGTGAGTTTAAACCCTCTTAAAATAAAATACATTTATGCCCTCAGAAAAGGGTTTAATATATTAGGTGACATGCAGACAAGTATGAGTCTCCTGTCTGGGATTGTCTCAAAGGGTAAATAAGCTCCTTTCTTGCAGAAAATCCTCTTTCCATCCTCAAAAGGCATGGCTGGAAATTTCTTTGATACTGTTTAAAAGAAAATAACTRATCTTTTCTCAGTTATCCTATGTCCGAAGCAGGTGTTTGTTTCTCTTGCCTTCGTTTCGGCCTTGCTGCTGGTCTGTCTGCTCTGAGGAGAGGCTGGTGTGAATGCACTTTGCCTTGGATTGCAGTGAAGTAACTACAGGGCTGAAGCCCTTTCAGCACTGCTGGCCATATACGGGTCTGCTCACACCACGAGTGTCATCTTGCTGGCCCATTAGTGCTGCCTGCATTGCAGTTTGGGCTCCTCCATCCCAGCCTGCACGGAGCCACTTAACCAGCTGATAGGTAAGACACTGCTTTGGATGTCACCTCTTCCCTATCTCGTGTTTAACCTTAGGCATTAAGGGTCTTAGGCTTTATCGCGCTCGGTTTTGAGGCTGTTCTTACACCTAACCCTTCCCATCGCTGCACAAATGTTCTTGAAGTCAGCCAAGATCTCCTTTGCCATTTAACTTCGTGATTGACTGCTAATAGCTTACAATTCCCTAGTAACAGGAAATCATAAATCTACTATCTCTCGTCCTTGCTGTCGTCTTCCAGGAATCAAAAGCTCTGTCCTTGGGTCCCATAAATCCATGCAGCTCCGCTAGCTCCAGGCAGGAGCAGCGAGCGGCCCAGTTCTTCAGCAGCTCCCTGGGTCTAAGTAACAAAAAAAGACTCAAAGACTCTCTTTACTTTCAGGTCACACTTAAAAAATAGCTCTTCTAGTCTCTCCAGGAGATTAATACTTAGAAAGACACAAAAGCTTTGCCACCTTCTAACAAATTACACAGGCATGACAGAAGTTGTCTAATGGGGACATCTTATTTATAGGATTAATGACACATCTGAAGCAAGCTGTCTTATCTGGAAAGAGCTGTCTTGATGCCAGCAGAGAGTCCAGCGTGTGGCTTAAAAAAGCCCCCTCAAATCTACCATGGTGGATTTGCAGGGAATATTTGCTGTAGGTAGCTTGTTCTCAGTTTTTGACCCATTGATGATGGTGATTAATATCRAAAGGTCATTGCTTGAGAGCAAGTGGAGATTAGTTGGTGCCAGGCTATTTCTGAAAGAAAGATTGGAATAGGGAAGAGATGCAGGTTGAAAAGTAAAGACAAAATGTTGCAGGGAGTGGGTATATTAGAGGATATGCTACCTGTCAATGCATCTTCAGGTGAACATGCAAAAGAGCTTCCTTCTCAGCTTCTTTCCTCCCCTCCCGTTTTTCCTAGAAAATACTGAARGGTCAGGCTTCTTCCATCTCGTTGTGCAGGCTGCTGAGTGAGCTCCTGATCCTGCCAAAATCRGATAGGAAAATCCAGGGAGACCTCCTGATGGGTCTGGGAAGGTTCAACTTGGTCAGCTGAGTGACCTTTATTAGTTCGCAGGATTAATCAGTGAGTTTAACTAGGAGCAAAACAAGCCAGGAAGACAATTAAGGTATTGATCCAAAATACTGCCACTATTAGGAAGGAACCTATAGACAAGGGCTGCGCTAATAAAACCACATAGATCCATCAATTGCTGTCAGTAATTTTGGCCTGGGGCTGGAGCTGGTGTTTGCTATTATTTAAGCTGACGTGATTTTAGCCAGTGCTAATTGTGTGTCGCTGAGGCTGTGCATCCACATGCAGGATGCAGGCTCCAGAGCTGTTCTTGGAGTCTTTCCCTAGGAGAAATTGGTGCAGTTTGGGATCCGTTTGTTGGCTCTGGATTTGTGCGAGGATATCTGAGATCACCAGGACTAAGCCTATAACRGGGTGCATGTGCACAGACAAGCTGCTAAAATATTGACATACCAGCCCCAACAAGAATGGATCCATACAATGGTCACTCACTTCACTTGGATCTTCCCAACATCTCTCAGATTCCAAATGGCTCTGTCTGGACAGCAGCAGTGTCTGACGAGCTCTAAATCTTATTTAACCCTTTCAAATGGAGCTATTGTTGCACCGAAGAACAGACCAGAGAGGCAACAGGTATCCAGAGCCTTTATGTGGATTCTAGGTGGCATTGCTGCAAAAAAAACGGGTGAAGAGCCACCTCTGCTAGGGAAAAATACAGGTCATGGTTGTGGAGAAATGGCAGGTTTAAGGCATTTGGACATCCTGAGAGTTTCACAATTATTATAACTGGTCCTAAATCTCCCTGTCTTTAAATCTTGGGGGTTGGAGAAGGGCAAGAGCAAACGGGGTGCACAATCCTGGGCCAAACTGAAACTTATTTGAATTACTAGTAACCAGACCTATGTAAAAGCATAGCCCATGTTCCAGAGAACAGTCAGGGGCAGGAAATCACTAATATTTGGTTCATAATGTATATGTTCTGTATTTAATATATATTTTGATAGTTATAAGAGCTAGGATGTCTGTTACTGAACAGATCCTTTTGATAGGAAACCCTAGTGCGAGGCTCTGTTCCAAACAGGGTTAAAAGGGATTTCTTTTAAGAGTAACCTGGGTTTCCTCTGGAGTGGAAACTCTGATGTTCAACCAGCTCTGATGAATATGTTCTTGGAAGTTCAACACAGCAGGTTGCATTTTTTTTCAGTGTTCACATGGGTATAATACATAGTATTGCAAAGTAAATCCCTTGACTGCTCAGACTAATGTGCTCCAATTTCTTCAGCGTTTGGCCTACTATTTCAGAAAGAAAAATGTCACTGCTGACCTAAATAAGATTTGCTTCTAAGAGGCTCTGGGGTAAAACCAGCCTGCATTGAAATCCAGCGGCAGTTCTTGTTGGGATTACAGTGGAGCCAGCTCCAAGCTTTCAGGGCGGTGTGTGCCCACGATGGATCATAGGCTTCTGGAAGAGTGCAGTCAGTAATGATGGGAGAGCTTCAGCAGGCCTGTTTTTAATGAGCCCCTCCRAATTTGGATGTGCCGTGGGATGTCTTGTCCCTGGGCTGGGATAATGGTGAGAACAAGGCTTGTTCCAAGGCTTTCTGAGCTGGAACCATCTAGGAAGGGAGGCTKTGTTGCAGCTTCTCTGGTTGAGGCCAGGACCCCAAAGTGTGGAAGGTGGAGAAGAGAGAGATGGAATTGGTCTTAAAATTAAAAAAGAGGGGAATTTGAAAATTCAGGTTTGCATCTGTGCGCCTCAGCTTTTGCCTTGAGCTGTGGCACTGTTGCCTCTTCTGCAGCTTCGGGGAACAAGATCCCCCAAAATCCCCGTGCAAAGTGCCACACTGAGTGGAAAGGCACAAAGCAGGGGTGCAAAGTAAGAATGAGGCTGGTTTAGGAGGGAGCTTTGCTCCAGATGTGGCAGAAAGGGGCCAGGCACCCACAGCTGCRCTAATCCTGATGCATTTCCGTGGCTGGAATAAGCATCGCTCCTAAACGTGCTGCGYTTCCCGCCCCTTCTCCTGTGAGAAACAGTTCGACTGTTCGGAAGCAGAGATATTAATAAAAACTATTAAGTCCTGCCACTCGCTTTGCAGAGCAGGAAGCAGTGAAGATAGACAGGTGTGGAGAGGGCAAAGCCTCAATGCAATATTTCATTAAGCCTTTTGCCCTCAGTCTATTGAATATGTATGAGGCCGCTTTTGCTGTCCTAGCAATGCTCCTTTAGACCACAGGGACAATGTAAAGGAGCCTTAAACTGGGTAGAAAAGCATCCCTGCCAATGCTGCTTGTGTAGGAGGTTTTTTGGCTATTATAACGCTAGTGAAAGGCATGGAGACCAAGCAGGGCATCTCTAGAACTGCTGTGTGGCTTTGGGGCTAYGGCCAGCGGGAGTGGAGCAATATCTTGTCTCACTTGAGGGCRGTTTGATGTTGCATCTCCTCCTTGTCTTGCTTTTACTCGAAAAAAGGGTAGTTTGGCCAAGAATTGGGGCTGTTCTGCATGGGCATGTGTTTGCACTCAGTGTGGTGTGCACAGCAAGGGCAGGCACAGCCTTTGCAGGTCTCCCACCCTATTTTCTGGGGTCACAAAATGATTTTGTCACATTTGACCCACTTTTGTGATGTGTTTGGAGAGGAGGCACCTTGCCACACTTATCTGTGAAATGCTTTTTTCCTGGTGCTGCCACTATAATGCTCTATAGATCTTTCTTAGTAGTCCTACAGAAATGATAATGCAGGCTGTGAGAGGAAGCAGAAGAATTTGAGGGCCAACAAAGATAAATTCAAATCAAATTATGCTCAGCTGGCTGTCCTGCTGCGACATGGACAATTTCTCCCTGAGCYCTGCCTTGCAGGTTATCTGAACCAAACAAAGTCGCCCAGGGCTTGTAACTCCACTAGAAAGGTCCTGTGACCCCATTTTGGGTTAAGAACCCTAGCTGGAGAAATGCTGAGGTCTTAAAAATGATAATAAACRTTGCTAGGAGGAGAGTTTTCTGTAAGGTTACATAAATGCAAAGTTTTGATGAGTGAAGGCAACTGCCTCCCTAGCTTGTTGCAGCTCCATTGCACTTTGCCATGGTGATCTTCCAGCAGTCCTTAGGATCTGGGTACCCAAAGCGGTTTCCTTTAGGTGCGCTTTGGTCTCTGGATTTCTGGATGTGACATTCCAGACTCTCCATTTTGGGGGACATTTGGACACCTACCACCCAGTGTCCTCCATGGCAATCAAGGCTAAACCATGTTTTGCAGGGCTCCATCTCCACCGAGCTTGAACTTAGCCCAGGGGCTTTGACCACGGCTGCTCCTCACCTTCCCCTTCCACTCTGCTCTTGGGTTAATTCTTTATTTTCCCCCCTTCTTTCTCTCCACCAAATTATCTTGTTGCCGCGCTGCCCGCGCTTGTTAAAGGTCACAAAGTAAACACCGTGCCAATGTCTTGCGTATCAAAGCTGCTTCCTACATTAGCTTTTTCTGTGTTTTCAGACCATTAAAACTGCCTGGCTCTTTACAAGCAAGGAATCATTTATGCAGCAATCTCGCCACACAAGACACTTTATCTCTCCCAACAACTCGCTTCCCTTTGGTAGCTGCTCTGGAGATGAGCTCTGCTCCAAGTGGTTTTCCCCCTTTCTCCTTCTCTGGCAGCTCTAGCAGAGAACACTGGAAGGCAAATGCTTAAGTGTTTTATAAGGGAAGACGGGGAAATAGTAAAATGAACCTTATTTGCTCTGCAATGGGTCTCCCAATCCCCCTGCAAGCAGTTGCTGTTTGTCAGTGGGCCTGGCATTGGAAAATTGTCTTATGAASTGTTTTAAAAGGGTGAAAGATCATAAAAAGGATTTAGCACTACAGCAGGAGACAGCGTTGTTTAAACTGTGCCATTAGTCTCCTTGTAGCTCTTTTTTATAGTGCTTTCACCCTCGTCCTATTGCTCTTGTCTCTTGGCTTTTTTTTCCTCCTTTTTTTCATATTCAAGTTTTCAGAGTCTCATAAAAGGCATTGGTTGTGGTGGGAGATGGGTCTCCAGCCTGGGTTTTGGACTGTATTTCTTTGAGTCTGGAATCTCCAAGCTCCTTTGGACTTGGAGGTGGTGACATGGGAGAGGGGCCCTGCACAAAGCTCCCATCTTACCTGAGCTGCACCTGAGCAGCAGGGAAATATGTTTTCCATGGCAAGAATAGCACGACAGGGAGCACAGAGCAGCTAGAGGGGATTTAAATACATGAAAATAAAAATAACTCCAGCTTGCAGCYGACTTGGGTGTCTTGTGGGCAGGGAACCTGTGCACAGGGCAATGATGGGGCTGCCGAAAGAGGGAAGAGGAGCCTCTTGGCAAAGTCATTTCCCAGCCGTGTCGTGTCCTTCAGGAGCAGCTCCTATAGCTACAGCAAGGCAATCAGAGCACTACTGCATGAGGAGGAGGAAGAGCTGCCCAGGTAGTGCCTGGCCTTTCACAGGCTGCAAAGCTTTGGACAAATTGCRAAGGGAAGAACAATGGGATGAAAATAGGAGCAAGTCCAATATGGGCTTACAAAGGCCCATTGAACCTGCTCGTCTTGATATATTTTGGTAGGGAAGCTGGTTTTCTCCACAAAAGAAAAATGCATTTCTTCTTCAGCTGGCTTTTGGTTAAGTAACTGCTTCAGGGGTATCTCAGTGGATGAAGAGATATGAATCATCCGTGCTAAAATATAATGCTGCTGCATGAACAAATATTAATAGGTAATAAAATAAATTCTGTCAGGAAAGCGGGTTTCAGGCAGACAAAACAGAGCCTTTTTTTCCCGGGTGGATTAGCAGCCTGTTGGTGGGACTGATGCTGGAGCAGTGACCAGGGAGGTCCTGTGGCTGCTCCGGGTCCCGCTCCAGCCTCCTTGTCCCGCGCTGAGCGGGCAGTGGCCCTGGAAGGACAACGACCCTCCTGCTATGCAGGGCGATGATGCAAACCCAGCAAGCGTGGGGAGGAAGGGGGGTTGTCTGCCATAAACAACTCGAATCTCCCTTTTGACCTCTTTTTTCTTTATTTTTTTTTTTCAGGAAGATGATTACATTAGAGTGTAACGTGGGAGGAAAATCAGCATTGGTTTGCATGAGCAGAAGTGACTGGTTGGAATTAAGATTGGGAACAACTGCATGGGCAAACAGCATGTCCTGGCCGTGAGTGGAAGGGATGTGATCTCTTCACCTGGGGCTGTGCAACRCACACAGGGAAGCTCCTTTTTTTTCCTTTTTTCCCCTCTTGCTGCTGCCCTAGTTTTTTTCCTCTCATCGCAATGAATTATTCTCTCAACAAAAGCAAGGAAAGACCTGGGTCCTGCCTGACCTGATCCGTGGGATTTTGCAGAGCTCCTSGAAGAACAAACTGCCAGCAGAGGGCACACAATATATTAATATGTAGATCTCAAATAGGCCTTAATAGTAGCCCGCTGGTAGCGGCTTGCCAGGCTCCACTGACCCCTGTTCCCAAAGGGGAGCCCAAGGCAGGAGTTGAGCGACTTGCCCAAGACACAAGTGTATTGGAAGCAGAAAGTGTCCTGCATGGACATGCAAGCTTGAGARATTCACCTATTTCTCTGAAGCAAGCTAAAATGCTGTCCATCTGACTCTATTTTTGGTGCTTAGGGTTTTATTTTGGTATTCTTTCCCCCTTTTGTTGCACAGAAGGGGACTGATGACCCATGGCAAGTCTTAATTTGACCCAATTAAAGTCTTAATTTCCAAAACAAAAGAGTTTTTTGGGGCATGATTGCGGTATGGCCCCAGATCTGTCAGCCAGGTGCATCTGTCTGCTGCTACCTTCAGAGCTTCCCAAGTGGCTCTGACCAAAAATCTTAGGGCTTTTCACCCTCAGGGAGTGGAAACTTCTTCCAACTCCTTCCAGATCTTAAGACTTGATGTTTGGAAGTCCTAAACCTGCAAATGYTATTTAAAAAAGAAAATGCTTAGCACGTTGGAGCCCATTGGCATGAGCCACTGAAGAACCCATCTTGTTTTCTTGCTCTCCTCTTTGCTCTTCCCTTGCAGCAAAGCCCTGGAGACGCTATTAGGAGCAGCGAGCTCTTTGCGGAGCCYGGCGAGCGGCTGCTGAGGAGCAGCATGGTCCATGGACCTTCACTTTGCAAAAAAGAGGTGGGTTTTGGTTCCTGTGCTGCCAGCCACAGGTGAGGCTGCTGCCCAGGAGCTTGTGTCCTGCCAACCCTGCCACATGTCTCTTGTTCTTYGGTGGCCCGTAATCCCAGGAGCAGGTAATCCAGCCTTTGACTTTCCCCAGGGCTGCGTGTGCTTTCAAAACAGCAATGAAAGAGGAGGAGGAAATAATGATGCTTGCAGCAATACCACATGGAGCCTCCAGCTGCAAAAGTAATGCAGCTGAGGTGATGGTGGGCTCTGCAACCCTGTACCCCTCCCCAGTGCTTTATAGGGCAGGTCGAGTGCCATGGAGTGACTGTGCTGGTCCAGCACTGCCTTGCCTGGCATCTCTCAGAGCAGTAATGAGCCCCTGTTATTAGTGCTCTTCTGGGTATTTATCTGGGTAGAATTTTTGAGCAGGGTCTGGTTTTTCCCTTTTGTCAGTGCAAGCCCCCTCCCAGGTCCTCTGCATTATTTAAAAAAAAAAAAAAGCCCATCCCATTAAATAGTTTTTAAAAATAACCCTGAAAATGGCACCTCATCCCCAAAAAGAAAGGCTGGGGAAGTCCGTTGGGAGGTCCTTATGCTTGTCACCTGAAAATAATAATTCTAATTAGCTTCCACTCCTGCTCTTGGGTCCAGCCTCATAAATCCTCATGACCAGGAGCTGATTGAAATATATCCCTTTGAGTTATTTAAAACAATAAGCGTGCTTCAATGCAAGGGAGCAGTTAACCGTGTTAGAGGGTCACTGGCAGCTCCCTTTGGAGTGAAGTAGAAGCAAGGTCGGGAAGTGGGAGGTCTGGTGTTTGCCCCCAAGCCTTGGAGGATGGTGCAGGGCTGCCTTACAGCCCAGCGAGGAGCCTCTGCCTAAGAGAAATGTTTCTGTAAATCTTTAAGGAGTTTGGGGATTTTTTTCTTCCCTGCATTGCTCTAACGTGCCTACGACATGTGCTGTTGGGGATGACATCAGTGCAGTTTAGTCCCTGGTGCCTCCGCTCAGCACGGGGTTGGGTAACAGCATCATCCATAGGGGAATGCGAATCCAAAAGTCCTTGATGCAGCTCCTGTTTATTTTCTTGTGCACGAAACGCAGCGTGCCCCTTCCAAGGGAGAGCTTCCTCGTGGGGAGGAGGAGGACGGTGCTCCTGGGCGGTCCCTGGGATCTGAATGCCCAAAAAAAGCAGCGAGGATGGAGCAAGTTGGGGCTGACCTTGGTTACTGGCACCACTGGAGCCTGGAGGGAGCCTGTGCRTGGCCAGGGTGAGCCCACTGCTCCCCCAGAACAGGCACGTTTTGSGGGAAAATAAACTGTTGTAGTGCGTAGGAAGGGAATGAGGATGAAATTATTGATCAAAGCAGGATAAGAGCTGACTTTATTCTTGGGTATGACCCAGATAGCAGCAAATGTGAAAGCAAATCTTTACACATCTCAGCTGCTTCCCAATGACCTTTTTTTATTCCTCCTTCTGCAAAATCTGAGCTGCACCTCTTGTCCCATAAGTCACTATCCCTTTTGAATTTTCAGTTTTTTCAAGCAAAATGAATTTCCTTCACCGGGAGAGGCTTTTGTTGGTAAAAATACCTGCTTTTGTTACAGGCATTTCTTCTACCCTGCCTCACCATCCAAAAAGGAGAAGTTGAAGCGGCTCCAGTGCGCCTTGCTAATAGAAGGGATTGGAAGGAGACCACATGGCCCCAACACTGTTGTTCACAGCCCAGATGTAACRTCGTGAAGACACCAACCTGCAGCCAAGGCTTCGCAGGCAGCTTGCAAGTTGGGAGACGCTTGCTAAAAGCACTCCTGGAACAAAGTAGTGAGAAATATTGCTGGAAGGGAGGATTACCTGGCTGTGATAGAGAGCTTTTATTCTGCAAATGATCTTGGATTTCTCCTGACCTGTGACTTGTGCCCTGCCAGGTCATGAAGCCTCAGTGAGGTTGAACCTAGGACTTTGCAGGGCTGCAGCGGGTGGGCGAACGTGAGCTCCTTGCTCCCCTAAATGAGATTTATGTAATATCCCCTGCTCGACCACCTTGGAGATTAAATTAGAGTTTGTTGCAGGGCTGTGCGGGGTGGCTGGGACAGAGCGGGCAGATCAGGGCCAGGAGATGTTCCTGTGTGCAAATGCTCCAATTGACCCGTCGTGGCGATGTTGGCAGAATGCTGCTGTGCATCTCGACTCTGTCATTCAGAAACAGGCTCCTTGCTCTGCATCCTGATGGCTGTTTAGCTGCTTCCACCAGGCTGGTCTTTCTCCCTGCAGATATGTTTAACCTATGGCTTTGAGCTCGCTTGCTCTTTTATTTACTTGTCTGCCTCCCTAGTTCTATAAATGAGAACGTTTTCACATGTGGTGCTAATGCAAGGGCAAAGGTGAGCTTGGGCTTGGACTTCAACGTTTATTTGCTTTGGTTTCCAGCAGGTTTGTGCTCACGCTAAGTTGCTTGTACAGGATGAGCTTCTGAGCTCCTGTTCATGATAGGAAGACTTATTTCCCCAAAAAGAAGGTATATTTAAGTTGCAAACCCCTTTCTGTGACTGTCCCTCACTCCTAGCTGAAGCACTGTGACATGATGAAAAGCTCCAGTGTGCCACCAACCCATATCCTGGACATCACAGGGTTGTCTCTTGAGCAAAACCATGCAGCTTTTTGCCTTGTCCATGTCTAAGTTACTCAAAAAGGATTTACACTCCTTCTCTTTTAGGATTCCCTTAAATTCCTGTTCTTTTGGATATCACAAGCTGCAAGGTGAAGAGACAGCTGTGCAGATTGTGGTACGAGCTGGCACCTACCATATGGATTTGGGCATGTGGTGGATTTGCTCTGCGGAAGCCGTTGGCACCAGCTCCTTGATCCAGGTCTCTGGAAGCAAACCAGCTCCCTGCACCCCAGTGGCACACACCTCTGCATGGGTGCATCTTCACCCTGGTTTTACTTAATGGTTGTTCCTGGGAACAGCTTGTGACACGGTTGGAAATGTTGTTTTACAGTAGACATAGGGAGAGCTTCCAGACCTGGTTCCATTGTCCATAAATGTCTTTTCATGGTCTGAAGACTGTTGTTCCTATGTAGCCATTCCTGATTTTTCCAGGAGCTTTATCTGGGCATAACCTTTTAGTTCTGGGTTTTGGGGCTACATCTCCAGCAGGATTTCTAGATGGAATTTCAGGAGAACCCTTTATACAATTGCTATATGTTTGATCTGACCAGTTGGAGTAGTACCCAAGCACCTACTCACTTAACTCGAGTACTGTGTAATGATGTTTTGATAGACTGAAGTACTGGCCTCACAACAATGAAATACTTTTTAAATACTGCACAAGCCGAAATTTTGCTTTGGCTTTGTTTGCTGTCAGAGGTGATGAAAGGATTCTCTTAGGCAGCTGCTCTTTGTGTCCTGTAAAATCAATTCTTCCGTGCAAAGGAAGAGAAAGCTGCTCTCCTGACTCGCAGCTCCTCTCCGTGGGTTTGCTGCAGGCTAATGCTGCACGAGCACAGTTGCCTTTTGCTCGCTGCCTTGGAGCTGGGCACCGTTTGGATGCCACCAGCTTAGGCTGCCTTCTTGCAATGTGTCCTGGTGTCCAAGCAGAGCAAAGCTGGTTCTGTAACCAAGAAAGTCTGGATGCACAGAGCAGCATGCGATGTACTAGCCATGGGCACTGCTAGGCATGGGCTATGAGCTGCAGGTGTCTGGGCTTGGATTAAAGACCACAGAGCCGTGGCTGTCGCCTTGCTGTGCAGGTTGGCCCTGTGATAAAATCAGTGGAGTGTTAAACAAGCCAGGAACGATTTACAATAAATTGGGCAAAGTACATTCTAGGAGTTTCATAGCACAGGAAATTGCTGCTGGAGGAGGCTGTGCCGGGCGGTAGCTCGTGTTTCCCGTTGCATTTGCAGCAAGTTCTCGCTCTTCTCAGCTACCTTGCACGTGGCTGTGAGCAGCTGGGCACCGGTGGCTCATCCCCAACTCGCATGTCCCTATGGCCACCTGCACCCTTGGGCACAGGACCCAGCGGTGACAATTGACCAACTTGCCCCTCAAGAGCCAACCTGAGGTTTGGCTTGGCCGTAATGCGACTAGGAGTCATTTATCTCCTCTTTGGCTCAACTCTCTTGACTTGCGGTCACTGGGGGATGGAGCTCACCCTCCCTTCACCGTTCAGCAGTTGTGGGAGGGCTGGAGGGGAAAYGTTAGATGCTTTAATATGTATAATGTGTGTCTGCTCGCTTCCCACTGCGGGCACGTGACAGACAGCGAAAGCCTGTGGGTCCCAAATGAAGTTATTCCTCATGCAAAGCCTCCTCTAATATATTCAGTGCATATATATTGTGTATATACCCTCTAATATGTGCTCTAATCTATTCAGCTCTTCAACATCCTCCTCCTCTRTAATCAGTTTAAGCTATTAGCAGCTGTTTAAAAGGGTTTAGTCCCATCAGGTTTGTTTCTTGGCGCAGCAAAGGTCGTTTTGTCCAGTGAATTAAGTAATCTGCACCGTCAGCAGTTTGTGGCAGTGATTTCAAACACCCCATCGCACTGTAAATGCATTAACCAACGATGCAGTCAATTACAATAATTTTCCTCTGAAGGGCCCTGACCTAGAGAGAAACCCTCTAAATGAACAMATTTATTTTACCCCGCTTTGGTGCCTCTTTGGTTAAATTGTGTTTTACTTGTGTGCCATTTTCTGTTGCCTCCAGAGGTGCAGAGGCATAAATTTTCAGCAAGAAATCAGATTCTTGCAGCTTCTGATATCTTAAACTGCACTAAAACTGGTGCTGGTAGTGACAACAAATGGTAAAGTCATTATTTAGGTTGTGTCTTGCCTGTCTTATAAGCAAGTGGACAGGGTGCAAAAAAAGTGCAGCTCCTCACCTTCTCCTTCCATCAGCCTAAGGAGCAATCAGTGAAATAAAAAGATATGAAATTCTAGTTGTTTGAAAGGAAAAAGGCTCTTTTACCAGCTGRGGAATTCGGTCACGTGGGTTTCTTGTGGCTGCCACGCTGCCAGTGCCAACCTGTAGCTCTTCCTATGCCCTTCTGCGGCTGTTGGCCAAGTACTCGCTTCACATGGAAATTATTTTTAAYCAGTATTTGTTATGGAAATATTTTATTTACAGCAAGGGCCGAAAACATAGAACATGAGAAGAAGGATCTGAGAAACGTATTTTTTTCCCCTCAAGGATTTGCAGAAAATTTTGCAGAGTTATTTTGACCAATATATTTAGCAAGTCTAAACATGATAGGAGAAGTAAATAAATCAGAAGCGAACAACAGAAGAAAGAAGGCACAAGGCAGTTCCTGAGCTTGTCCAAAAATGTGTAAGCTTGAAATACACTCACTCAGTGAAACGCTTGGAAATGTTGCGTGCTCAACCATGAGAATGAGAAGATGGTGCCAGGCAGGTGAAGGATTGTGGAGGGGAGAGTGCTGTTCTTCAGGGCTCAGAGTTGCCAGGGCTGCTTGCTTTTGAGGGAGAAAAAAAGCAAAAAAAGGCAAATGACCTCAGAAATATCATATCGGTTGAGGCACTGCTTCCTTTTTTTTCCCCAAGCCCTGCCCTGTGGATTCAGGTGGGACTTGGAGCCTTCCTGCTCTTTGCGTGGGCCTCCAGGGTGGTTCCTGTGGGTTGTGTGAGCAGCGATGCAACCAGGTCAGCACCAGCTTAGTGGGCTTGAGTGCAGGTCTCTCCACTGCAGCTCAGGAGGTGCTGGTGCCACAGAAGTGATGGGACAGGAGACCTGAGATGTTGGAGGCTGGGACCTCCGCCTGGAACGTGGCTGGTCACGCAAGACTTGGACCTATGGGGTTTTTGACTGTTTTAAGAGTGGCAAAAGAATAACTGTGGTTTTATGGTCTGAGTGATGAGTCTAGATGGCCGCAGGTGTCAAAGTCCATGAGAAGTCCTAACCTTGCTCTGCTTCAGATTCAGAGAAGCTTTGCCGTGGGTTTTGATGGAAAAAGGTGCAGATGACCAGTGGGAATGGAGTGTGTCCTGCTGCCGTCCTGGGAAACGTGTGATGGGGCCTTCTGGAGCAACTGCTTCAGGAACACGGATTCACTGGAATGGGAGAAATGGCCCTGGAGGAGGAAAATATTTTCTTGCACTGAGGAAATGACAAATTATTGGTGAATTTGAAAGTCATAAAAGTAAAAATATAATGTTGGCTGGGGACCTATTTATCTATCTATTTTAAAAGGCATTTTAACATCCCGTGTATTTTAATTAAAAATACATTTTAGCACCAGCACGGCCAAATTACCATGGTGCCAATCTCCTTTTTTGGAAATTTCTCCCTAACATTTTGAATTTATTACCAATTCATTGTTTCGATTACAATTTTCCTTTCTCCCGTCAATTTATTATCTGTTTTTCATTTCCCTTCTCTTTTGTTAATCTTTCTAAATAACTTTAAAGTGGTCCTCCATCTATTTAGCTAAATGAATTCACTCCACAGATACTCATTATTGTGAGAATGATTTATGCAAGCACTATTAGCTAGATTGTTCCTTGTTTGAAGGTTTTTCTGCAATCAGAAAAACCCAGATTTGAGTCAGCTAGAATTAGATCCAGTTAAAATTAAAAAAAAATAGAAAAGGGAAGAAAATACATCAAATATCCAGCACCTCTGTCAGATTTCCTATGTGAGAAGGCAACTCAAGGCTTGGAGAAACACAAAGCAGCTTTTTCAGCTATGGGGCTGACCCTCCTGATGTCATCTCAGCCTGGGCAGTGCCAGTGTAAAACCCCAAATATTAAAGAACTGGTTTCTTCATAAAAAAAGCTGCAGAAAACTGGGGCTTTCCTTGCAAAATTTTGTCTTGCTCCAAAAATGAGTAACTTTCCATTAAATAAAGCAACATGGGGAAGATGAGGCAAAAGGGGAGGTTAGAGGTCCTCGTTCTGGGTCYTGGATGTGATGTTGGGGCCCTGGTTCCTATGGGATGGAATCTGCCTGCCCAAGGGGGACAATTTATTAGGGCCAGCGAGGAGCATTGCACATCCCTTCATACAGCTGCTGCATGCGGGCTAGGTAGGAAATAGGGGAGGAGGGAACGGCTTTTGTCACCAAAATGTTGTCTCTCTCTGACAGCAATTGCCTTCTGAGCCAAAAGGCCTATTGGGGTGAGCATTGGGCTTCCTCTTTGCCAGCCTTCCTCACAATCCTCCTGTTTTCCAGCAAAAATCTTTCCCAGTGGCCTTGGCAGCTTTAAATACCCTCTGCCAGGCAACAGGTGAAGATCTTGAATATCCCGCTCATCGTCGCCTGTCTGGTAGGGGAAGGATGCGGGAAAGTGTGGGCCAGCTCCGAAGATGGAGCCGGCCAGCTGCTGTAGGAATGCCTTTGAGCAAGGATTTGTTGGATGGGAGAGCAGGCATCCCACCTTTGCTGCTCTGGGGAAGCTTCCCAGAGAGGCTTAAGAGGAGTCCTTGGCTCTCCAGATTCCTSTATTTCTCCCCATCCTCCTTTTCTCCCTGCAAAGACCATTCTCCAAAGGATACGCATTTGGGAGCAGAAGACAGTTCACTCGAAGAGCCACCTCAAACTCTTGGGCAAATCCTTCCCAAAGCAATTCCTGCTTTGCCCCCGTTAGCCGGRGTAGATGTGTGGAAGCTCCGGGTGCTGGCGCTGCTCCAGGTGCTCCGTGTTTGCTGCGGAGGGTTCAGCGGTGTTTGTTCAATAATAAAATTGCCCCATGCTGTTCATCACAACCTGCAACCAGCTAATAGCGCAAGTGCTGGAGCGCGTGGGTACAGCCCCCCCAGCCCTTCACTAGCCCCATTAGGCTCTGCTCTCGGCTTTGAAAGCTGCATGGCCTCCCTTTTCAATCAATTCCCAGTTATTAACCATGAGGAATAGCGGTGGGAGCTGCATTTGCAAATTGAACATGGTGGGATATAATGAACTCGCTCTTTAAAAGATGCCAGTGGAGGGGAAGGTATCTAGCTAACATTTTTTAATCTCGCTCTGTCTCTCTCTCCCTCCCCCTCCAACCCCCCCATCCTGTGCTACATTTGGATATTATTCACGGAATTTGAAATAACTCAAAAGAATAAAACTTCCTAAGCAGAGTTTAAGGGGACGGAGCCTGTAACGACTTTCTATTATCTGTTTATTCTGATCCCTCCCAGCTTAAGCCCTTGAGAAGATTAGCTACTCAGCTGCAATCACTGCAGTTTAAGAGCCGATCTTTATTTATTAAAATGCTCCGACCTCTAACCGGGGCTTAGGCGCTTATTTATTAAACCTAATGAATTAAAGCCCGGGCCGGCGGTGGCCGGGGGCTGCAGGTGGCTGCAGCCYTCCCGGCTGGGGGCTTCCCTGGAGCACGAGGATGCTGCCCATGACCCCCAGGGGAGGGGGCAAGCCCGATTTTGGGGAGGGTCCCTTTGCATGGGGGGGGGGGCGGATCTTCTTCTGCTCGGTGGGTTCTCCTCCTCCTCCCCGCCGGGGCGGCTCCCGGGGGTCCGGGCGAGCAGACAAAGGGCCCGGCGGGGCGGGGGTCCGGGCAGCCCCCGCCGCTCCCCCCCAGGCCGCACGCGTAGCGGCGGGGACTCCGTCCGCCCCCTCGGCGCCCCGCCGCCCTCCCAGCCCCCTCCGCCTCCGCCTCTCTCCTCCCCTCGCTCTTCCCTCCTCCCCCGGTAAATCCGAAGTTTCCTG
>NW_020454316.1:1891837-2120655 GCF_003342845.1 Nothoprocta perdicaria
GCGCCCGGCTCGGCTATGCCCGTGGGGACGGCTCGCTCCGCCGAATTCAGGTAGGCGCCCCCGCCATCGTTCGCCTTCCCGGCGCTGCTGAGGAGGAGAAGCGGTGGGCGCTGGGGGGCGGACCCGGGCGCGGCTTTCCCGGGGGAAGCGCGGGGGGGGAGCGGCTCGCCCGGCTTTGTTGCGGCTGGAGCCGGGGGGGCGGCGGCGGGTCCCGTCCCCCCGCCCCACACGCACCACCGCCCCCGGCCCACGGCGCCCCTCGCCCGCAGGTGCCGGCCGCTATCATGACCGATGGCGAGAGCAGCGAGTCCCTGGAGCGGCTCGCGGGCGGCGAGGTGCGGGTGCCCATCGCGGCGCACGACGAGGATGCCCGCGGCGCCGGGGCCGCCACCCCGCGCGCCGCCTGCTCGCCCGCCCGCGACCCGCCGCACGACTTGGCCTCCGAGGAGGAGGAGCAGGTGCCTTACCCGGCCCTGGCACCCACCGCCTTCTTCTGCCTCAAGCAGACCACCCGCCCGCGCAGCTGGTGCCTCCGCCTGGTCTGTAACCCATATCCTTAACGCCTCCCCCCGGGGCTGCCCCCCGGCTTCCTCGGGGCCCATCGCCGCGGGCCGCCCGGCCGGTCACAGCGTCCCACGGGTGTCCGTCGGTGCCAGGGAGGCTCCTCGCTGGCAGGATCCACCAGCRGGGAGAAAAAAATCCCGCAACTCCGCTCGCCGGGGTGCCGAGGAGCAAAGTTGAAGGTGTGACTTGCTATTTATTTTTGCTTCCGTGGGGGATCTCAGGCCTGCGCTCACCCTTTTGCTGTTTATATAAGGGCCAGCGCTCRTGCTCTTGGCTCAGGGAAAATGGAGCGGGTCGGGGTCGGCATGGGGAGGCACATGCTGCGCTCGCTCCGGTCCCACCAACTCCCTGCAGCTTCAGCGCGCCGGCAGCGAAGGAGGGCGGCGAAACCTCTGCCTCTCCCCTGCCATGTCCTTTACCCAGTTTATTAGTGTTAAATGGGAAAGAGCGGCGTGTTCCTTTCCATAGCGACATCTCGAAAATTGAATCCTACCCGAAATGCCTGCGCGCGAGCTGAGAGTTGTCAGTCTGCCTCGATGGTGCTYGGAAAGTGAGCTCCGTGCGCTGCTCCGCACGCCGCTCCGGAGCATCAGAGCGGCACGGAACATTCCTGCTTTTACTGCTCCCTGCTACCTGCCTGTCGATTGCTGCCTATATCCTGCCGCTGCYATTAAAACCATTATTTATTAATACGGCTACTATTGATCTAGCTTCAGTTAACCAGCGAAGCCCGTGCGYGTCTGAGCTCACTGTTTTCCCCAGCAACACCGCCGAGCTGAGCGTTGTCATTAGGGGGAATTGCACAATCCTGCCGCCTTCCTCTGTTGTTAGCAGAAATCCATGGAGGAAAAAAAAAAAAAMCCACTGATTTTTTATTGCCTCGGTTCTCCTCCCGCTTCAAGTCGGCTTGCGCGAAGGGCCAGCTCCCGCGGGTGGCTTGAGCACAGAAGTAAACAAGTCGCGGTGCTTTACGGTGCTGCTCGAGCTGCGCGGATGTTAAACGTAGRTGGTGGTTCTGTAACAAAGAAGGGATGTTTGCGGTGCTGGGGGAGCCTGGGGAAGGGCCTGGGTTCCTATTATCCCAYGGAAGGTGTCCGGGCCGATCTGTTGTCTTCGGAGCAGGGTGTTGTGCTTGCAAACTTCAGGGGGAGACGGTAGGAAGATGCCTCCTCTGGGGGTTTTGCTGTCCAGGGGGACACACTGAGCTTTGCTGTCCTCGGGTCCGCCTGGGTTGACAAAGTGACCCTCAGCGGGAGGAAAATAAAGCAGTGTCCCCACCGGGGACACGAGTTGCAGGGAGTTACGTGTGTGCGTGTCCCTGCAGAGTGACCCTGGGCGTTCATGATCAGGCACAACTTGGCATCCCTCCGTCTCTCTTCAGCATCCCCCGGAGACRAAGTTCCTCCGTAAAACTTATCCGAGTGACATAGGAGGAGATGGAAGCGGTGACATTGGGTTAATAAGCAGGCAGGGAGCTAACGGAGCGACAGCAGCCCCGTGCTGCGGCGGTGCCRGTGAGATTTTGGTCCTAGCAGAGCAATCCCCGCGGTGGAGCAGAGCAGCGTGGCCAAGCTCCGCGCTGAGGATTTTTAGTTCCCTGTGTCTCCAAAGGCCGGCGGTCGCGTCCCGTGCAGCCGGGATGATCCTTCGGTGTCGCCTCTTAAGTTGTTCTCGTGGATGGGGAGAAGAGAGGGCGCTGAGGCGGGTCAGAGCCGCGCTGTGCACGGCGTGTGCCAGCTCGCCGGCAGCTGAAGGTCGAGCGGCGCGGGCAGGAATGCCGGGACACGGCTGGGAAGCTCGGGAAGCAGCCAGCATGGCCGGGAGCTGCCGGAGCGCAGCTGGGACCTGGGCCGCCCCGCAGCTCCCCRGCCTTGGCACGGGGGGAGTAACTTGGTGCAAAAGACGGATCTGGAAAGGTGGTTTCCAGCCCGTTCTGCGGTTGTTGGGGGCCGCATGCTCGCCCCGAGGAGCAGTAGCAGGCGTTGCATTCCCGTGGAAGTCTCCCTGTGCTGCCAAGGAGGGGAGGTGACTTTGCGGCCTCCTAAGGCTACCTGGAGGCCCTTTGGGCTGCAGTAACCCCGTCCACCCTGGAGCTTCCCCCTTGCCTGGAGTTGTCCCCGAGTGCTGGATGTGCAGGCAGGGCCGAGGGGATGGTTTTCCTCAGAGCAATGGGAGCTTCCACACGCGCTGTCCCAGGGCTCCCTCAGCTCCAAGGACCCCTCTCCATAGCCTGACGGATGGGCTCCATGACGGGAGCCTTCCCCCTAGCCCAAGACTCGTGCCCCCTTCCCCGGGCTCCTCGCTGGGCCCGCGGGCTGCGGAAGGAGCCTGGGATCCCTCGGGAAGCGCCACGTCTGCCCCTCTCGGATCCRCTCCTCCTCCAGCCAAGGTAGTCCCGGGCGCGCTGCCCGCGAGCCCAGCCGCTCCGAACACCCGCGGGCCGCCCGGAGCGCTCGCCCGGGACCCCGGAGCAGGTGCCCGCGGCCCCGGCGCAGCGGGGCGAGCGCCGGGCTTAGAAATGACTATAAAAAGCGGYGCCGGGTCCCCCCGGGACAGGTGGGCTGCGGATCGGCTTACGGCGGGGCCGGGCGCGCGGGCTGGGCTCGTGGCGCCGCTCGCCCCGTGGGTATTTTTGGGAGAGCTGCACAAGGTTTGGCAACGACGGGGGGAGAATCCGAACGTGGCCCCTTCCCCYGCCGTTTGCACACATTTGTGTTAATAAAGAGAAAGATCTGCAAAAAAGTTGGTTTTCAGGTTGGGGCTTGCACCTCAGACAGTCAAATTGAAGAAGCTTCGAGGTTTTGGGTTAACCTGTGAGAGYCTGGACAACTAAACCACCTGTCTGCTGTTGCTCTGATCCAGGCGGTGGCTTAAGCTGAATATTCCCCTGCTGGCGTTTATTGCCGTGTCTCTTTGTTATTGCCATTTTACTTTATTTGCTTTTTTTTTTCCCCTTTAATATAYGTGTTATATACACACACACACATATATATAATTGGAAGCAAACCTGCTTATTTCTTTCCCTCGTGGATCTCCTACGTGGATTTATTTATAGGGGCCGTGGGTGGCGCTGCGCGCCGGGTGCGCGTGGCGGGCGGTGCTGCGGGCGCGATGCCGCGAGCCTCTTTGCAAGCCCCGCGCCTGCTCGAGCGCGCMGAGCTTTGCCGTTGCACCTCGAAACTTCCCGTTTCGGCTCTTCCTCCCCTTTAACGTGGCTTGTCGTGTGCTTTTCGTGGCGCTCCAGTCGCTAGATGTCCCCGCGCCTCCGGGYGGGTTCCCGCGGAGCTTGCGGCTGGCAGCGGTTCGTGCACGCAGGGCATGGTGCAAACCAGCACGTGCACGAGCAGGATGAGCGAGGAGGGACGTCGGCCCCACATCATGTCGCCTCGAGCTGCAGGATTTCATTGCATGGTGCAATAGGGAAGCAACCCAGGACATGGCACAGGGCCGCCGCTAAACCTGCTTTCCGTCCCGGCGCCGAGCGGCAGCTCTGCTGCATAGTTTTGATAAGACTAGAGCAACTCTGCTGGTTATTTAGTGATTCATAAAAAAAAGAAAATTAGTGATTCATAAAAGGTTGAATCCTGGGTGCCTTAGTCAGGAAAAAAAATGCTCCTCTGATTTATTTTCTCAAGCGGCTACGGCACTTGTTGGTGCCAGCTGATTGCTGTGGGACTTGGCTCTGCTCTCTTCTTTGGATAGAGTCGCTGCTAGCGTCAAAGCTGATTTTATTTTATTTTTTTCCTCTGAAGTGCTTCTCTTTGCAGCACTTGCTCTTCGTTCAGCAGCGTGAGCAGTGGGAGCCATCCCTGTGAGCGCTCCGGCCGGGCCAGCCCTGCTGTCCCTTGTAATGTCCTGCAGCCTGGTGCAAAGCTCTGCTGCCCCTCGTGATGTCCTGCAGCTTGGTGCAAAGCTTGCCTGCGTGTAGGTGCTGCAAGCAGGCATGGGCAGGGAGTTATTGCTGGGATTCTGTCGGAAATCTCCTCCGAGAGGAGTCCTGCAAGTGTGTTTTTGCTCCGTATTGCACAACTAGCGTGCGCTGGCTCCCAGCTTCGCGGGAGTGTTGCAACGCCGCAGCTTGCGTGGGATTTCGGCTGAAACGCGTGGAGGTTTGGCTATAAATTACCCRGTCTAGACTCCCATCGGTTTGGCAAACTCCATTTGGTTGCAGGCTGCTTTGCGACCGGATTGTATTGGATGTGGAGAGCCCCGTGGGGAAGCTTTGCTTGCAGTTTGCTCTTGCCTGATGGTTGCAATGGGAGGGTTTGACCAAAATCATAGCTTGTTTCATCCAAATATAAATATGGCAATTAAAATAAAATATCTGGTAGGCCGTGGAAAGAACTGTCAGGGAATAAGTGTATTCCTGGCCTCATCCGGAGAGCTGCTGAGCACCCACAACGCCTACTGGATTTARTGAAAGGAGCAGGTGCTGCACACCCAGCAGCATCTCCCCCTGAATGACAAGCAATTAGAGACATGAGAAAGAAAAGTCTTGTAAATTGTAACTCGCCTCAAAATATGTTGTCCACACGCGTCCCTGCTTTAGCTCCTTTCCCGCGGCGTTCTGTGTTGGCTCAGGATCTCTAATCAACAGTTCGGTCGTGTGGTTCCCTTCTCGTGTCAGCAGAAAATGTCACGACTGGCTGGTCGTGATCTGGGCACGTCTGAACTGGGGCATTTGCTCCTTTCTTGAGCATCGGTCAGAGCCTGGACCTCTGTGATGGGCTGCTTATTCCCAGCTAGCTGAGCTCCAGAGCTGGGAATTCTCATGCTACGGCGAAGTTGTGGAAATCTGCGGTATTTAGGCAAGATGTCAAATGAAGCTGGTGGCAGGGGGATGACGGAGGGTTCCCACCCGCAGCGCAAGCTGTTAAGCTCCCTGCAAACCCGAGCGGTGTTAGTTCACACTTGTCTCCTCTTTTCAGAAAGACTTTTGCAACAAAAGGGTTAGAGAGTTAATTTCAGCAATGCATACCAAATGAGTGAGTCGTTTTGGGGTCTCTTTGCAGCCCAAATGGGCTGTCTGGGGTAATAGCTGTGTGAATTGGGGGGCGTGCATGGAATGCATGTGGATATGAGGACACGGTGCCGGGGAAGGAGAAGTTGTGTCTGGTGAAATGGAGCTGACTCATAACAGCGACGACAGAAAAGCCCCCTTGAGCAAAGYGTGCAAAGGAAATCAGAAGTACAGTGCAATAGCATTACAGCTTTGACATCATTTTAACACTTTAAGTCCTTAATGATTCTTATATTTTTGATGACTTTATTTGGCTTTCTCCCCCTTTTTCACYCCAAGCAAGCCCCACCTCCAGCAGTGCCAGCTCTCCATCACCCTAGCGCTCAGCACTGGCTGCCACTGCAGCCACTGACAATAACTTCATCCCTGTCCCTAACGTGTTTCTGTTGTAGCGACAAGCTAAACGCACAGTTCATCCGAATTTAATGATTTTTGTTCCGTGTTGTTGCTTCGTATTAGAATTGCAATAGATTTCTCCAAGCAGGTTTACTTTATATAGTGCATTTAGACTCCTAGACACCCATTTCTTCCTTATCCCTTAACCTGGATAGTGCTTGTTTTTTTCTTATTTTTTTTTCTACAAAAGCCAATTAATTCAAAAGCTGACTCTTGGCTTCCCCACTAGATTTGCTAAATACATGGGCTCACTCCAGGCAGTTGTTCGGATTATTTAGAGGAGTTGTGTGCATGCTTCTCCTTTTCTACTTTCTAATTTTTTTTTTTCTTTTTTTTTTGGAAATTGTGCCTTTTTGGATGTTCCCCCCGGTGCGCAGCTGACAGGAGCTAACTGTTGCATCAGATTTTACCAAAGTTTCCTTGTAAACTCTGAAATATTTACAGCTTACTTTTTATTTCCAGGCTGTAATTTATAACACTTCGTAGCCGTTAATTTGCTGCTTTTCAAGGCATTTGCCTAATGCACCCCGGGCTGCACTCCGCAAGATCTTTCCAGTTGCCTTTGCATTTTGCACCTCTCAGATCTGACAGGAACCAATAAATGCAGTTTCAATTTGCAGTTTGTTTACTGGCTTCGTTTATGTATTGAGACCACGTGTATTTTTTTTCCCGGCATGTCTAAAAGCCAGATCCTTAGAAATGTAAACCAATGCATCGGAGCAGCAGGACTGTGCTGATTCATGCGAGCAGCCCATCCGAGCCTCCGGTTAATCTCCCTTTTTTTCCCCCTTGGATTACAAATGAATTTTATGCAATGTAGCCCCAAGTTGCATATAGATCTCCGAAACACCGTAGAGCTGTCTCGGAGACTTTTAGTGAGCCTCTTTTTATTTTTTACCAGAAAAGTAGTTTTAAATTTATTATGATCTGAGCTTACGCAGGGAGCTGTAACCTGTCACAGAGCCACAGGCTGTTGCACGTTGTACTTGCTTACTTTTTTCCTTGCCTTTTTGTATTTTTTTTATTTTATATATAGATTTTTTTTGCTTTGAATTTTGGGTCTGGGAGCTGCTCCTGCCGGGGCCGGTTGGCTGCCTTCTTGCAGACTTTTTTGGAAGCAAAACCTCGGATGTGTCCGACCCGCTCGGTCTAAATGACATGTTTGGCCTAACTCCATTAGCGCGACGGGGATCACGTTCGTTTACAGTGAATGAAGCTGAATCATGTTTTGGGATGTGTGGCTGGGGTTTTTTTTTTCCCTCTTTTTAAATGGCTTCTGCGGAGACGAGCAGCGCGGAGAGCTGCCTCCGTGCGAGCCCCGGGAAGCTCCGCTCTCCTCGCGCGCTCCGCTCGGGATCCGCCGCTTCCTTGGGCCGGGATGAATCCCAAGGAATTCCAACAGGGCCCGGAAAAGCGCAAGGGTGCCGTGATTTCATCCCACTGCTCTCCCAACCTGTTCATCCTCCAAGCGGTTCCGCAGCAGCCTCTGCCACGAGGGTTAAACTCCTGTGCGAAATATGTTACCTCTATTTACACAGATGTTTTAGGGCAACATGAGCTCGGATTTTGCCGTTAATTCTTAAGGTAGCATCTGGCGTTGCGTCCAATCCATTAATCCAGCTGTAGAAGCAGCCTTGTGACTCTTAAGAAAGACGCAATTTAGGGAAATATTTAGCTCCCCGGCATAGGAGGAAAGCTATTACGTGATCTCCCCATACGGGCAACCTTAAGATAACTTGGAACAACTTAAAGCCATCAGGGTACGCGCTGTATTTCTGAGCCAGCAATTAGAAGTCATCAGCCTGCATAGAGACAAACTGAAAGTGAATTAGGGGCTGATTAGCTCCGAACAGTCTTCCAGGACTATTCCAAGCCTCCTGCTGCAATGAAATATTAGACGGGTCACTCCGGAGCTGGCCTTGCGGGGAGGCAGCCGAGGGGAGTTTTGACAAGAAGCAGCTGTAAAAGACAATTTTCCTCTTTCTTTTCCGTGATAAAAAATCTGTTTGGAGCACCGTACCAGTCCGACTMGCTTGGCAATGGATGAAATGCACAGATTCAAGATCTAATTTTGCCCATTTCGGACGGAAATTGCGCGCTTCCCCAGAGCTCCGAGCATCCCGTCGTTCCGCTCGGAAGCAATGCTGYGAAAGCCGCCTGGAAAAACGGGATGTGGGTGTGTGTGCACACACGTATTTGTGATCACAGCGTGAATTCACTCTCCTTTTACACGCCCTGCCTCTTTCTTCCATCCCTGTCGTGCAAAGCAAAGAGGAGAGGAGTATCCACCAGCCTTGGGAATAGCAGCAAGAGGAATGGGGGCATCATGAGCGTGGCGTGCGGAACATCTGCCTCCTTCCAGCAGCCGCAGGAGTTTGATTAGCTTCGATGCTTGACGAATGGTACAAATAGGGACGTGTCGGGGGAGAAGGTCCCCCCGGGCCCTCGGGAAGCGCTGCCTGCCGCAACCCTCCGCGCTCGCTCTCGCCCACGTGCTCGGTTTAATTTCGTTGTTGTTCGGATGCGCCCAGATTAAACCCTCCGGGGATTTGCGATGGACACGCAGGTGTTTGCATGCGAATCCCTTCCTCTCCCGGAGGAGCCGCAGCCCCGAGTTCTTCTCGACGTGGTTGGGGAGAGAAAGCACGAGCTGCCACCTCCTCCTTTGAAGATGACAGATGAAGGAGAGGACCAAGAACCGAGCGGGAGCTGGAGCCAACGGYGGCCTTTGCTGTGCAGCTGGTGGCACCGCCTGGGAATGCTGTGGGCTCAGGTGCCAGGCGCAGCTGAGGGGAAAACAGGGGGACCAGGAGGAGGACGGTGGATGTGCGGGTCTTTGTGTGTAATTTGTGCATACGTGCACACATCCATGTATATGTAGTATGTGCTTGCACTTGCCCCTTTGCGAAGTGGAGAGACCCAAGCTTGGTCTAGATAGAGCTCTCCATTGAGAGCCAGCCAGACCTGCTGGCACCACAGGACCTCTTGCCACCAACTTTGGGGCTCCGCTTGTGGTGTGCAGGGAGATGTCGGCATGCRACAAGCGAGGCAAGTTTGGAAAAGAAACCGGGATCCTCCAAGCCACTTAACTTCAGCATCAGTCCAGCTGCAAATTACCCCATCTATTTTTCCTGGGTTTCTTTTCCAGGATGATAGTTTAATTCCAGACTTGTGCGCATGGACAGAGCGGCTGGAGGGCCGCCAGGAATGCGAAGCATACCCCAAGATGTTAGTTTTCCTATTAAACAGGCTCTCAAGGACAAAGATTTGGATCCACTCCYGAGATCCTGGTAAAGGTCATGCCTGTAAAGGCGCTGGAAATTCCTTCAGCTCGCTTTCCCGCTCAAGAGTTTAGTTTTATCTCCGTCAATACTGGTAATAGAAGAAAAGTCCAAAAGGGGCCTTCTGGCTGCAACGGGCTTGTGGTGGCTTCTCTGACCAGCGGTTCTGCAGTTTGCAGCAAGTGCCTTTGCTGGGGACGCTTCCATTGCAGCGGTGGCCAAGGGTCTCTCCAATGCTCCAGCTTAAGCCTGTGCTTTTTAGGGCTGTAGGAATGATTTGTTTGCTRCTGGTGCATGTTTCTTTTATGGGAGAAGATTTCTTTTAGGTTTCTTTTATGCCTGTGAAGGCATCCCGAGCAACCACCGAGGACTCGTGCATCCTTTATGGAGCGTGGGGTGAAGTCGCCCTGTCACCGCTCGCCCGTCCCGAGGGTCCTTGCCAAGGCAGAAACAGGGCTAGACTCTGCATCCGCTCATCCTGTGCTTTCCAGAGGAGGTTCAGCCAAACGCTCGCTTGTGAGAGTGTCTATTTTTAATGTTTGTGATCTGGAACTCGCTCTGGGCAGGGGAAGAAAAATAAGGCCACGTTCTGCGTTGTCTTGGAGGGTGGTTTCTGTTTGCGGAGGCTTGTTTTCGCTGGAGTATGAGCTCGTTTTGAAGGGACACTTTGGCATTTAGAGGGAGGGTGAATCCGGTCCCGCTGCGGTTGATGTTAACTCTCCGAGGCYGGGATGGGAGAAAAGCAGGAATTCCGTACGGAGGCTCTTGGAATTCATAGAATCATAGAATGCCRAAGGTTGGAAGGGACCTCAGAGGTCATCGAGTCCGACCCCCCTGCTCACGCAGGGTCACCTAGAGCACGTGGCACAGGGCTGCATCCAAGCGGCTTTTAAAGATCTCCAAAGAAGGAGACTCCATATGGAGTTCCATACGGAGGTTCTTGACTYGTCTGCTGCGTCATGGAGCGGCACCGTCCGTCCCTGCTGCCCCCGTGCCCATGGAGCCCCGTTGCTTTTGCATCCGTGTCCCTCACACCAGGGCAATGCCAGGGCCTGACTGGGCAACCTGGGGCTGGAAGAGCACAGGGAAAGCAAGGAAGCGCCKTGCAGAAAGCAGGAGGGGCACCCTTCCTTGCATGGGAAGCGGTGCCTCACAAGGGACCTTGCAGCAGCAGGTCATGATGGTGGGCTGAGGAGTCCCAGCCTGGAGCGAGATATCCTTAATTCTCATGCTTGTATCCATGAGAAATACTTAATTGGAGAAAAGGATATCAGAGATGAATATTACTATATAAAACCATCCATTGCATGTGGGTGTTCTCTAAGTGCTCCAGAAGAGCCCGTGGTCAGCGAGGTCCCAACCCAAGCACAAGGCAGAGTTTAGGGATGGGGCAAGGGAACAACATCAGCTGAATGATGCCTGACCTTTGGATGCTGGATTCACCAGGGACCCCGCAGCCCTGCTCTGTCCTGCTAAGCTGCGAGTTTGRCTCTAAACGTGACATTTCAAAGCTGGTCTCTGCTCTCCAGGACGGGCCAGCAGCACCGGTGGTATTTGCTGGAGGGTGGATTTWAGCCACGAGCTCACCCCTAAAAGGGGGACTGCATCTGAGGCATCCCTCCTTGGAGCTCTGTGACCATCCATAGGCTGGAGAGAGATTCAGTGGGACAAACGAACTGGGCACGAGCACCAAGGGCGAGCCCCGAGGAGACCAGGGGCTTTGCCAAGGACACGTTGTCCCCAGGTGCGCGATGTCGGGGGTCACGCAAGGACCTGCAGGGCTCCGGCCACCCTTCACCCGCGGCTCCCTGGCTGCTGGAAGCCAGGCGCGCTCACGGGTTGCAGCGCCAGCTTTACCACCCCGCAGCGCCGCTTCCCGCGCTCCTCCGGCCCCTGCTCTTCGGTTCAGTCTCAGTTTATTATAAATAACTTCAGATAGCAAGCTGAAATACCCCGGGCTCCCTTTTTTTTGTTCCCTCTTGGCAGTTGCAGAGCGTGAATCGCCTTCGAGGCGGTGGAGGTGTTTTAACGTAGCGTTTACAGCCCGTATCTATACAAAATGTGACTGGTGTTTGCAGAAGGGTGCCTTTAACAGCTTCTTATCAAAACATATGGGACTCTCYGCTTGGAAGCTCGGGTTCTTCTCAAGCATTCCCAGACAGCACAGTTCCCCGTTATATTGTCTCCTGGTGTCTGTAGTCTCAGCTGAGCCTGTTGTTCTGCAAATGTAGCTGTGCTGCTTCCCTGTCTGGCCCGCTGCGCTCGCTTCGCCTCCTCCGAATTCCTTCCGAGAGCCCTTTGAAACTTCCTTATCGCTGAGTCCTCCTTTTGCCAGCGCGTGTCCTTGGCAGGCGAGGCAATGTCATGATGCAGAAAAGCATCTCATGCAAAATGGGATAAGGTATCAGCAAAACGGGGYGACAGGCTGACATAGCTCTGTGTTTGGGAGCAGCCAGCGGTGCAAACTGTGAGCAGRGCTCAAGAAGGGTGTTTTTTGTTTATTTTTTTTTCCCTCCCTGCTGCAGATCTCACAGGAGTCTCGTTCCGGCGGGACCGGTCCTTACCTGCATAGTGTGCCCTGGATGGGAGGATATGCCGGGCTGCGGATGTGCCGCCTTGAGCAGCGTCCCGATCCCTCCCGGAGAGCGCAGGAATGCTCCCGGCCCCGCAGCCTCCCTCCAGCCGCTCTCCCGCTGGAAGCTCTCCAGGCTTTGCACAACCTCACCCGGCTCTTGGTGCAATCYGCTGCTGGACAGCGGTGGTTTCGCCTGCTCCAGCGAGGCGGCTGCGTATCCACGAGATGCCCTTGGCGTCACAGAGCCCCCCTGGCATCCTTAAGAAGGTGTCCAGGCCTGGTGTGAGCAACGGGGCTGCCAACAGGAGCAGAACCCGTCACGCTCCGAGCAGTCCTTGGGTTCTGCAGCGTCGCGCGCTCGGTGACGTGCTGCCCTTTGGGGGAACCCGGAGCGCCTTTCAAAGCTCTGGTTTCTCATTCAGAGCCTATCCAAGCTCCTACCCCGAGCCRCTTTAGTCTGTAAATTGCAAGCAAAGTTTGAACAAAGATTGGCCTTCCTGTAGAAGTTCTGGTCCTTTCCAGCCCATAAATTTTAACGGAAACTTGGCATCCTGAATCTCTAGACTGCTATGCGTATCTCGGCCTTTTCTGGAATAAATCTCACTTGGGCCTGAAGAAAGTGCTTCATTTATCCAGTTATCTTGGAGGGCACTTAAAATGCTTGGTTTTATATCCCATTCCCATTTGTTAAGAGCAAAATTGATTCATTTATTTGAGGCTGCTTTTTTTCCGGAGCGCTGTGATGAGTTTAGGAAACCCCAGCTTGGTGTCTGGACCGATATCACCTCAATTAATGGAGAAGGTGGTTTGGGCCAGGGCAGAGCCCRCTCAGGGTATCAAGGCTTGGATTTATCCTTTGCAACCTGCAGCCCTGGGCTGTAGCGCAGGATGAAGCTGCTGGGACCCTTTGGAATCGGTGGTGGAAGCCCAGCAAGGTCACCACCCTGGCTTGTTCTTTGTGCTCCTGGTGCCCGTTGTGGTGGAAGCCATGTCCCTGCTGTTGCACGGAGTGGTTTCGTGTCCGTCTCTTCGCTCCTTGGGACCCGTCTGTCCACTAGATGTGAAACCTCAGCAGCAAAGCGGAGGCTCTGTTCACAGGGTTGCCACCACGGAGGATGCAACGTGGGGTCCGGGGGCTACCATGGGCCGGCATCTGCTCATGTCCTCGCCGCCCGTCTGGGCAATGGGCGCGATTTTGGCTCGCTTTCCCTGTTTACATACTTCACGTTAAAGCAGGGTAGGAAAGGAATGYATTGTCCTCCCCTTCTTCCCCTCTGAAGCATAAAAAGTGTTTCCAACCAAGTTTTCCTAGAGTTCAGTGGTCCCTGCGGATGAAGGCTTTGGAAATGTTGAAAGAACCTGCAGGTTTAGAAGTRAATGTACCAGGGACCTGAGCTTATCACTCATTTTTGCACCAGATTTTATGGAAAGTGCCCCCTTTAACATGGATTGTTGACGGTGATCACAAGGGTAGTTTGGAGGAGACCCTTGCACCGAGCTGATGCCGGGTGTTGCTGGGGGTTGACTACAGCCAAGACCTCTATTCCATGAGCCGGGTTTCTCTCTTGGTGCCACCTCTACGATCAATGACCCTTGGCAAGTTGCAGCAGGAATTCCATCCTCTGCTGCTAGAATCAGGAAGTCTTATTTGATTTTATTCATTTATTGACTTTTTAATCAAATGATCRTTTGCTTGTTGAATATGAGCAGGCCTATCACTTCACTTTCCCATGTTTTTCATGTGTTCTTTTCAAGCCCCCCTTAAATATTCCCTCCTCCCGCTGCCCAAGGCCGGCGCTGGCTAAACCCTYGTGTCGAGCCAAGTGCATTCCTATGGTGGCGACAGTTGCGAAGATGCGGATGCAATTAGGAGTCACGGGAACATTCCCGTACGTGGAGATGCCTTTTTCCCCTAACAGCCTGGCCGGACTCCCGCGCTCGCGCTCCGCTTGTGGCTCGGAATTGCAGTCAGTTGGGGGTCTCCTTTTGTTAATCCTTAATTCTTCATTAAGGGAAAAGCATGCACTTGCGTGCTCCTCGGTCGGAGCATGATGAGAAGATTCCTGTTTGGGAGTATTTTTAGTCTGGGGAATCTCTGAAGTTATTCATGAGGCTGTTTTCCCTGATTTATGACAATACCCAGCGCATCGCCATGTAAATGACTTTTAAATGGAACGTTTCAACAGTTTTATAAGAATTCCTCATGTGAGGGAAAATAAACAGTTTGTCATTTACCAGACTGCATTTGATTATTAGGTTTGTTACTATAAACATCAGGCTGTGCTTCCTTAAGCTGAAGCTCCTGGAGACGTACAGMTTCAGAGTGCCGTACCATTAAATAAAAACTATCCTGACGTGAGAAATCAGCACAGGGTAGATCAGGCCCGTTCCCTGCTGGCCAAATAGGTGCTTGTTGGCCAATAATGAGTATCTGAGGTTCAGATTAATGAGACTTGACTTTTCCACATCTCCTTTGCAGAGCAGAGGGGATAGGAAAGGTGAAGTAAGTGGTTTGGGTGTCCTATGTGCTGCCTCTTGCAGTGCAATGATGCTGTAATCACAGTTGTCCACAGCTTTCCTCCTATCTGGGGGTCTAATAGCCCGGAGCTGGTTCCTTAGGCAGCCTGTGCATCAGCTCATGCATTCAAGTGGTTGCTGCTCCTGCTCTTCTCAGCTTATTCCTGGCTTTGGGTGGTATTTAGAGAAGCTATCATGAACTAGCAAGCAAGAAAGTGGATGTGTACAATAATAGGGTAAAACCTGACGGTTCTGGTGAAAGGACTTTGCTTTACACTTGTGTTTTACGTGCGGGAGCTGGAATGGAGCGAAGCAGCAGTTCTCCTACCACAGCTCTGGGAAGCTCTTCAAACCCCTTAACATCCCCGCTCCCTCTTAGCGGGGCGGGAGGAAACGTGAGGAACACGAGAGCTGTTGGCAGGAGAGCAAAGAGCAAAATCAACCGTGAAATTGGTAATTTGATGAGCTCCGCGCGGGAGGACGATYGCGCGTTGTGAGACACCGTGTGATTGCGTCGCGGCGCCGCGGTGGGCTGCGGGCAGCGCTCGTGTCGCCCAGGTGGGTGAGCCCTCCTGGATGGGGTCACCATGTGTTGAATGAGGGAAAATGGGGCTTATCTTCAGCCTATAGAGGACTGGTGTGTTCCCTTGGGGCTGACAGGCTCCTTGGTAAGCATCTCCTCAGCCGGCACCGTGTCGCTCAAGAGGACGGAGCCCCGGTGCCAGTTCAGGGATCTAATGTGATTTTTATGTTCAAAACCTCCTCGTTTTCCAGAAGTTTGGTTTTCATTCACTCCTCCAATGTCTATGCAGTGTGAACCAAACATAAATCACAACGATATGGATAAAAAACCATCACTTGGAGCTTTGCAGACCACCCTTCCTTGCTGCAAGCGGTGTCTGATGCCTCTGTGGCCCCTCAGGCCACTTCTTCTAGGCTCTACCCGCTCCGACTCCCATCCACAGGTTGGGTGTTTGTGTGTGCCTTTGGCCACGAGAGAAGTATTGACATTGCTAATGGTTTTACTGCTGAGCACGCGAGAGAAGTGAGACGTGAGGGTTTTGTGGGGAGATCCTTGGTCTGAAGGGTCTTGTTGACGCATGCATGGATGYGGTTGGGGCTGTAGAGGGAGGCTCGGAGCACGTTCCCTTTTCCCATTCCGGCAGGTGTGTTTGTGATGCATCAGTGTACGTTATGTCCCAAATTCATGCTTTTTCCCCGATGTTCAGGTTGGCAAGGGCAAGAGCCAAGGAGGCGCTTCCCCTGTCCTGGGAATTAATGGGCATTACTGGCATTGCTGAGTGATGGCTGCATTTGGGGACTTGTCGATAATTTCTCCTGGGAATATGTTTTTTGTCTGAATTTCTGCCTTGTGAGCTATCACCGTGACAGAAATGGGTGAGATGCAGAGCAGCGGGACCTGTGCTGGGAGGAACCTGAAACTTCCCTAAACTTCAGGAGAAATAGGGAGGAGGAGAAGCAGGGCTTCGGCAGGACAGTTAAGCCGGAATTGTGGCTTTTTCCTTTGCTTCTAATCACTGCTGTGTCATCTTTCCTTGCAACCTCAGTCTTCCTTCCCGTAGGATTCTCCCAGGTGGGCAGCAGCTTGTGGCTCTCTGATATTGTGTGTCAGATATTGTGCTATTGAGACTGGCCTGTCCCCATCCCTCTGCTCACATTTCCGTGGTCAAGAGTTAGGCTGGACTTCTGCTAATATAGGACAGATGGGGATACTCTGTGCTGAAAGAACCAGAACAGACTTGGGAGGGACCGTGGGGAAAATCTATATATTGATGCCAGGAAAAGAAAAAGGATCAGGTTGAAAGATGGCAGCTATTTAATGCATAATGACCACCTATTCTTCTTTTTCMCTTACTGTTTTAAAAACACAGTGTAAAACTTCCAATACTCAGAGGATCGCTTTCCGGTAGGCAGCTGTGCAGTGCATAATATGCAGTACATGTTCCCGCTCAGAAACCCAATAAAACCGGTAATTAGCCTCTGAAACAAATTAGAACAGAAGATACAAATTTATTTTGCATAGTGCCTTTTCTGCAAACTGTGCCTCAGAACACAGCGGAGAGTTAAGTAATGCAAAGCTTAAATAATAAGAGCGCTGGGAGAGCAAATTAATGGAAAAGGATGTGCGCTCGTGCACGCGAAGGGAAGCGCGAGGCTGGGACGAGCCGCGTTTAGGCTTGAGGCTGGGCTCCCGTTGCAGCCTTTGGCCCTTGTCCCGCTGTGCCTTGGTCCTGGGGACACTGCCCGGCCCCCCGCAGCGGGCAGAGCTGCTCCGAGCCCAGGCTGGGATCCGCGTTGCGGAGCTCGCCGGGAACGCGGCGCTGCAGCCGGAGCCGGCAGGAAGCTGAGGTATGTATGGCCGGCTCGGAAACCGAGGAGGGCAATTTTGAGCCAATTTGCTCGTCTTTCCCTTTCGTGGCTGAGGACGGAGGAGCTCGTGCGCCGCGGCTCTCCATTCCAGCTCCCTCTGCGCCTCATTGACTCAGCAGCTCGCTTGAAATCTCAGCTGAAAGCAACTTTTTCTCCTTGCCGGTAACTCTTGATCTCCCTCCCTGTGCTGCTGTCTCTAATGCTGGTTTGTAGCTGTGTTCAACCCTGGGCAGTGCATTGGGGATACRAGGACTAGGGGTGGTGCAAGTCCTGTGTCATTGGCCTTTTTCACCTCATTGCTAGAGTCTTGCTAGATTCCCTGCAAAATCAAGGCTGCTTCTAAGTTAATTAAATTAATTTAATGCTCTAGAGAAGTGTAAAGATTGCACGAAGAAAGCTTGCATGGGTTGGAGGCACCCAATACTGCACCCAWGGGGGCAGTTTTGGATCCCGGTGCTTTTTGGCCGCTCTCCCAACGCTGCCTCCTCCCCACCCTCCTCATCCCTTGGGTGCYTGGCCCGTTCCCGCTCTCCCCAGGCGTTTGCTTCTGCAGCGCTGGGTGCCAGATGTGACCTCGCAAGCCCCACGCAGGCAGCGCTCGAGCCACCAGCCTGAACCTAATCTGGATTGATGTGCTCTCCTTACAACCTCATTAYAGCACAAATCGATGCCGAGCGGCGCTCAACGCGGAGCTCTAAGCTCAAATAACTTCCAGGGAACGGCTGGAAGCAGAGCAAGGACTAGGAAGGCCGGCCGGGAGTTTGCTTTGCACTTGTCACTTCTTGCACCGGGAGCTCTGCAATGGCTCCCACAGTGTCCTAGTGTCCCCTGCTGCTGTCAGCACCTCACCCCGTGCTCATGGGCTGCCCAAAATCTGCATTTCCCTTCGGCACCTTCTGTTCTGCCCGCGCTGCTGCCGTGGGGCCGGGCACACAAGCAAGCATGATATCCCCATTCGTTTTCCATGGGCAGCGAGTGGCACGGGGCGCTGGGAGGAGGACACCARCCAGGCCACGGGCTGGGGAGATTTTTATTTTTTAAGCAGCATTTGCAGCTCTGSGTTTTCGGCTTCTGTGTCTTTTAGGGCCTGGCTTTGCACGTCTCTGTGCTTTGAGAGAGGCAAGCTGTTCTSTTGAGGAAGAGTGTGGCTGTAGCCGTGGGGGTCCGAGGAGAGGAGCAAGGCAAGGCTGGGGGATGTCGCCTCTTTGGCTAGAGCAAGCGGTGTATCAAGGGGGGAAAAATAAATCAAGGTTTTGGGCAAAGAGCCTTGAACACAATGTGMAACCAATGACCAAAAGGCTGAGTTTGCGCCTGTTTCCCTTAATTTTAAAAGCTCTCCAAAGAATTGATGAACGTGAAAGCAACAAGTTTCAGTAGGCATTTGTGATCTTCTGTGATCAGGTCTAATTGGTCTCTATTTTATTCCGTCGCCACCAAGTGCTTGGACATCTGCAGAAGCTGTTGACTTGTGGAAGTTCAGAACTTAACAGAAGTCCAATTGCTCACCCGAGGCCTTGGAGGGCATTAATGACTTCGCTTAAATAAAGGGAAGTGGGAATATTTGGACTTCTTCATATTTTACCCAGTCTCAGAGTCGCTCTGCGAGCTGCCTTTCTCCAGAACAGTTTCCCTCCTTTGCCTGCAGAGGAGGAATCGTCTTCCCACCTCCTTGCAAACTTATTTCCTCTTGTTTTGGTGCTCTGAAAAATCCTTCTTGTACAGCTCCTTAATGAAGTCGGATGTGAAATTGCTCATAAGGGACCCAGCTTTTCCTTCCGTTTTTCAGCACGAAGGTCTGTAGGCCTTTTATCYGCTGAAAGATTAAACCATCTCCTGCAGCCGCACTGTGGAGATTGAGTGATTTGGGGGAACCTGGAGCCGTTTGTGTATCACTTCTAACACTTGCTTCAGTCCGATGGGATTTCTTGATCTCATTCTACGGCAGATGAAATAGTGTCTTTGAGGAGAGCAGGCACTGAATTATCCAAAGACTTAAAATACCTTGATTTTTCTTTGCTCTGAAAGCCAAGTTATTTAAAGTGGATTTCGGCTCTGGTGCTAAGTACTGCCTTGACAGCTCTGGAAAAGGAAATCCTTGTCTTGTAGACCAAGCACGGTCTGCGTAGCAAAGGTGCAGGTGACATTTGCCAAAGTGTCTCCAACCATGTGCTGGAGGGACCCCCTAGGAAAGTCCTTCTGAAGAGGTCGGCTCCTCCAGGGCTCGGAATTTGTGCAAGGCTCTTTCACCAAGGTGACATTGTTGTGACAACAGCCTTCAGAGTGGTTCCATCAAGATCCTCGTGTCTGTGAGGTGACAAGGCAGATGAGCAGAGACTGTGAAAAACGGCTCTATCGGATCAGTCATTTTGGTTACTTATTTGCTGACAGTCGTCTTTTGTGCAGGGTTTTTTTTTACAAAATGAGCCCTGCAAAGTAAAACTCATTTTATATTTACTGCAGGTAGAAAAGGAAAGAAAACAAGAGCAAACTTTTAAGGGAAGCAGCATTGTGCCCAGGTTTCTTTCAAATCTCCCTGCCTGCAAACCCTGCAGATGACCCTGGTACCCGGTCTCAGCAGTTCATAGATTCATCCCCAGTCACTCAACCATCCATCACCTCCTGCATGACCTTCCCAATTCCAGCAGCCTGGAGGGACCAAGGGGCTGGCAGAGCCCAGCCTGTCCCTATGGCCCCTCTGCTGCGGTCCGTGTGACAGCCCTTTCTCTGAGCTGCTCTGGATCGTATACGTTAAATGACCTCCCAGAGAGCTGAGCTTTCAAAGGCTGAGGCAGCATTGCAGCATTTCCATAAGACCTGTATTAACCCAGGAGCTTTACTTAATAGGATGTAACAAGTAGTATTAAAAATCCTTAGCCTAATCCTACCTAGGGTAAGTTGTTTTTAATTCCGCTTGTTATGCCAATTAAACACCACTGTTACAAGAATACTTTAGGCTAAAGCTGCCTTGTTTAAAACATCTTGCAGTTTGAAACCCCACGTTTTCCTGCAGGATCTGTTCTCCTGGACTTGTCTATCGTGTGCATGTGTGTGTCGGAGCTCAGAGAGGTTTAGAGACTTGGTAGAAGGGATGATTTCACCTCCGTGCTGTCTTCTGCAGAGCAAATTCCTTGTCCTAAAGGGTCTACAGGGTCACTGTCACCTCTGGCTGGACATGTCACAGGAGAGGGGGTTATAACAGCAGCGGTGGTTTCATCTTTGGGTGGGTTGGACATCTGCACAGGGGGAACGCATCATCCAGAGCATTTGCCGTCTCCATCGTCTTGAAATAAGGAGGAACATTGGGTTCTAGTCTGCTGAGAAGAGACACAGCTGCAGCTAAACTTGGGTTTCACCGGGAGGCCACGCCATTTATTTATTTATTTTATGACCAGGAGTGTTTTATGCCTCTAATGTGTGAGGAAGTTCCGACCTTGCTGCCTTCAGCTCCTCCAGAGCAGTGCTTACAAAGCAAGGTGCCTTTCCCACCAGGCTGCTTGCAARGGTGCCACAAACGCCTGCAAGGCAGGGAGCCCGTCTCTGACCACAGATCTTCTCCTTAGCCGCCCTTGGGAGCCTGCTCCGGGCAGGACAAGGACCAGGAGCCCTCGTTGAGCTCCGTGCAAACCCGGCTGCACCAGAAGCATCCGCAGCTCCAGCCTGAGSTCACGGGGAGCAGCCGGGCCGGCCGCAGCGCCCAGCCAAGCCGCTGCCCCAACGACTATTAATATCCTCCTCGTACAAGTCTCACAGCCTTATTATGGCGAATAATGAAAGCGCTTTCCCTGGCCTTTGCTCCTCCTGTCCGGACGGCGCTCTAAAAAGCAGATGTATTTTTGATCCATCACATGATGGGGAAAAAAAGGCTCCGTCCTGTTGGGAGGGAATTGCAGGAATGTCGGATTTTGGAGCGTGTTGGCACCAAGGGTTTCCAGGTGGTAGCTCAATACTTTACTGATAGCAAAGTACCCAGTGCCTCTCTTTGAGCTCCCCGCTTTACGATGGAGTTTAATGGTACCCTAAGTGGCTGCAATAAAGAGAGGCTCTGAAGTAGCTTCTTGCCTTTCATTTAATTGCTGCGCAGAAGAATAATGCGGATGCTGGGGTTTGGAATATCTGGGACTAGATTTATTAAAATGAGAAGGGATTTTAGCTTGGAAGCCCTTTGGAGGATGGGCTGGGTGATATCTGGAGCAATGGGATCCCATTCTGTCGTGTCCCTGGGGAGCTCCTGCCGTGTGAACATCGCGTTGCTCGGTGAATTTGTTTATGGCTGTTGCTGTCCAGACAATCGAGAAATGCTGGCGCATTTCTGCTTTGAGACGTAGAAACCTCGCAGTGTGTCTGCCTTAGATATAGGTAATCTCTGTGCTGCTGGAGCGCAGAGATGCCCCAATGCAGCCCCGAACCTGCAAAGCCGAWTCGTTAGTGATTTCCATCAGCTCCCTGCCTTATCTTGGCCGTCTCAAACAGTTAATAATTTCTCGCCTGCAGAAAAGCGCTTGCGTGTTGCTCCCAAATGGGTTGCTCTGCTGGTCTGTGTGGCGTGGGAGGCTCCTTCAGCCCCAATGTCCCTGCTAGGATTTGACATCCAAAGGAGGGATGGGGTCAGCGGGGCAGGAAACATCCCTCTCTTGGCAGGGTCCCAGCCCTGGCTGGGAGGTGAGCCCTGCAGGTGAAATGGGTTTCCTTGATGGAGCTGGAGACTGTTTGCTTGTGCCCGCRAAGATGAAGGGGAAAAAAAGCCCTTCAAATCGGTTTGGTTTGTTTGATATTCTCATTAGTTTATCTTAGGAGATTATCTCTTATTTATGTAAAGCAAACAAATGAAAAAAACAAAAGCCAGGCAGTTTCCCCCTCGGGTTGCTCGGTTGTTGTGCTGTTATTACAGCTAATGCCATGTTATTTTGGCGTGGAGGGAATAGCTATTGTCTTTGAAGGCCTCTGAAACACTTATTTCAGTCTTACTGAGCTGTCCTGTGATATATCTCACTGAAATCCCTGATAAAATCCTGGGAGCGACTTTGCTATTAGCTGCGGCTTCAAATCCAGTCTGGGGCTGGTGTTCCCGTGGGGAACGGGCCGGGAACGGCCACGCGTGGGGAGGAGGCAGCCGCCCGGGGAGGATTCCCGCTCCCGGGGTCGTTTATTGCCTCCCTGCAAACTTTGGGGGGCTGCAAAAGGGGGAGCAAACGAAGGCGACCGCTTTGCGCTGCAGAGCGGGGTGTTTGTGCGCAAATGGGGCTCCACTGCAGGCGTGAGTTTTGTGGGGACCCTGCGGCTCCGCTTTGCACCGCGGCTGCCCTCTGCAGCTGCCCTCCCTAATCCAGGTGAAACGCGTTTAAAAACCTGAAATCTGCTCCCAAGAGCAGGCGATGGGGGGGCAGGCAGCCGCGCTCAGAGTGGGCATGGAGGAGAAAAGAGCTGGGTTGGACCCGTTGTTGGGGCATCCTTTGCTTACGCAGAGCCTACCTATCTCACTGGAGAAAATTTTAAATATTTCTATTTATTCACTTTATTTAACTGTCTAGCAACACCTTCTCGGTCCCTCAGTGTCTCCTGGAGCGATGCTGCTCTGCACACAGCGGGTGCCCCCAACCATCGCTTGCTTTAACTGGCTACCATGGGTTAAAACAGCGCCTGGCAGACGGGACCCCCTGCCCGTGGGCAGAGCATCCCCTTCCCCTTCCCCAGCCCGTGGGCAGAGCATCCCCTTCCCTTGTCCATGGGCAGAGCATCCCCTTCCCCTGCCCGTCAGCAGAGCATCCCCTTCCCCTGCCCTCCCATCCCTCCGGAGCCGCTTCCCGCCCACGCGCCGGCGGGAGAAGGATTCTTGGGGAAGGGGGAGCGGCATTAATGAGTTTAGCGCCGTTGCTATGGGAACGTGCTGCTAATGAATCTCTGGGGTTTCCTCCGGCTCCGCTCCGATCCGATGGGCACCCAGCGGCTTGGCTGGTGATGGGGTTCCCATGGCAACAAAAGTCACCGGTACCCGAGCGGCCTCGGGCAGGGAAAGCTCCTCGGGATGCGAGGCCGGGGAATTGGTATTATTGAAGTGGAATCAACCCCCTAGTGCTGCCTCCTTCTGCAGCTAATGCAAGTTTGGAGGGCTTTTATTTATTTATTTATGTCTATTTTTTTTTGTTAACTTTAATGTTAATTGGAAAAGTGCCCCTTTCTCTCAGTGATCAGAGGGGAAAGCGGAATTGCGGGGGAATTGGGGCTGCTCCTCAGCCAGGACCAGATGGCTCCTTTGCTCTCTGAAATCCATTTCTTAATTTTTCCCCCCTTCTTTCTGCCTTCTTTTTTTCCTCTCCTTCTTTCTTCCCCTCCCTCCTCTCCATGCCAAAAACGTGTTCCCTTTGCTCTGGTTTTTGGGGTGTTTGGAGGACTGGAATGCTGGGCCAGGAACAGCCAGGAGGCCTTTTGGCTACTGGAAATAAATGCAATAAAAACAGAGAGCAGGCGGTTGCATTTAACGTACAAACACAATCACCATAAAACTGTATGTATAACAATACACGTTTTTTTTTTAATTCTCTGTAGAATGCATCACTTTATGTCCAGACACTCCTTTTTAATACGACCGGCCGTGTTTGCGTGCGTGGGTTTTTGATCGCAGCTCTCCACAGAAAGCCTCATACTGTAGCAGGCTGGATTATTTGCTCTAGGGCCGGTGTTCAGGCGGTGCCATCCTGGTGCAAAGCGCACAAAACGGCACGTTTGCAAATCAGCTTTTGGGTACCGAGGGCCAACGAGGGGCGCGTCGCTAATGGAAAACGTGGCTCTGTGTCTGCTGAGCGAGTGGCCTCGCCCTGCGCCACGAGCTCGTTACCTAATGCAGGTTCATTAACGAGACCGCAGCTCTGATGGCTGTTCCGGATGGGGCTTTTCCCTGCGGTCAGGTAGGTGGCATTACCTTGAGCGGCAAGCCTGGTTGAAAACTTCCCGTCCATCTAAAAGCTATTTTTTCAAGCAGAGAATTACGAGTTTGAACAAAAACAGAGCAATTGAGAACATCCGATAATAAGCAGTAAAAACAGTAACTTTTTTTTTAATTTTTGAGGCAAATGCAACTGGACAAAAGTCTCCCCGTGTCAGCAGGGTGTCCCGGGCGAGCGCTGGACGGTGCAGAGCAGGTGACCAGCACCCAAGGGCCGCAGCACTTCAGGTGCTCACGCAAACGCCCATCCATAAACACCCTGCAGAGGCAGGAGCAGCACGGAGGCGCTTTGGAGCTTGCTATTCCATGCAGAAGGGACATGGAAATCCACCTAAGGTCTGTTTTCCACCAGGCAGCATTGCCGTTAAACCTCTCACCGTGCATTTTGGGCACGATGAGATTTTTCTCCCTCATAACACCTCTCGTACAGCAATTTTTTATTTTTTTTGGTAGCACTTTGTAGGTGCGAATAAATCAAATAAATCAAATTTATGCAATTGAGGTGCAAATCGAATTCATACAAACTGAGGCACGAGAGGGCCGGGACCAAGAGCAGAACTAGAAGCGGGGCTGGGAAGTCTCCAGCCCTTTCCCTGTGGACCTTTGCTCTCTGATAAATCAGGAGAACATGGGGTGCTGCTCCCCGCGTGGCTTGCAGGGACATGAAAGCTGTTGAGCATTCGGGATGATGGGCTGAAGCTTCCTGCACGCGTGTGTATTCCCAGGTAGGAAGCAGCGTGGCTAATGATGCCTTGTAAAACRCTGAATAATTTATCTCGTGGCTGATGGTAGCTGTGGAGTAGATGCGAGATCCTATAGCCGTCTCGTGGATGAGTAAACTGAAGCTAATTGAGGATTTGAGCGGTCATAAATAAAGCGAGTGTGTTGTAATAGGCACAGAGCAGGCCGGGAGGTTGGTGTTTCTGTCGGGAGGAGGAGGAAGGCGCTCGGCAGCCCGGGATAACGGGTGCAGGGAAGGACAGTGAAGAACGTGGAGCCACCAGGGACGGGCAGGGCGGTTTTGATGGAGAAAAGGGTCGGGTTTTGGCCGTGGTCTGTCCAGTTCCCCAGCTRGATGGGGACAGGCTGCTGGAAGGATGAGTTGTCTCTGCACTGCTGGGTGCAGAGGCGGATGGACGTACGGACACACAAACGTCTTTAGGAAGAGCTGGTCCACATTTCAGCCCAACTGCAACTCYGTGGTGCGGATATAACCCCTGAGGAGCCACAATTGCTGATCTTCGCTGCTGTGTGATACGAGACCCAACTGTGTGACAAGTCCCCCGGAGCCGAGTGCCCCGGTCACCTTCGGTCCCCCTGCACAGCGGAGGTCCCTGCATCTCCAGCAGCGGCTTCCGAGAGTGGAAGCACTTTTCCCGTGCTTCCTTCCAGAGGAACAGCCCTTTCTCCATAGCACCCCGGGTGAACGCTCCCAGCGCGGCGCCGCTCATGCCGTCTCGCGCTCCCGGTGTTTCCCTGCTGGAGTTTTCCAGGTGTCGGGATCAGCAGCTGCGCATCGCCAGCACGGAGCCGGCTGCCGCCGACGGCTCCATCTGCCTCCCCATCCGCCCTTGTGAATATTCATCCCTTCTTGCTATGTTCTTGCTCCCGCTGCTCCTCCTCAGAACCGCGCATTGCAATGAAGCCTTCAAAAAACGTTCCTTTCTGTTGTTGTTGTTGTTGTTTTGGGCGGGTTTGAATGATAAATATTTCATCAAATGGCCTCCTCCTCGCCGAGCGCCCTGAGCCTTCCAGGGCCCTACGCGCCGTGACTGYGTGGAGTTATTTGGGTTCAAAATCCGCCCGCTTTTGCAAAGAAAGTTGAGTTTTGGAGTAGACTGCTCGTTTTGTCATTAAAACCGACAAAGGCCACTTGGGGCTCCCGAAAAACTTCTGGAAGTGCCGCGGGCTCCTCCAGTAGAGCTCGTTTTCCCAGGGCGCATGGATTTCCAGGGAAAGCTGCTTTAGTTGCTGCGTGGTTCCCTCCGCGCCGATTGTCGCTCCCTTCCAAGCGATGCCGGAGCGGGAAGATCGGCCTCCGAGGCGATTTATCGAATCTGGCAGCTCTTCTCCCAAGCTGTCGCTCCAGCTCTGCCATCCTTGACCTTGGCTGGGTTGCCAGTTGGCTCGTTGGCCTGAACTCCCAGGTCTGTCAAACGCCATAGAAAACTTGGTGTTATCAGTGAAACCCGGATTTCAGTCAACGGGCTTGATTTCATCCCACGCTGACTGCTCCAAGCCCTGGTAATTCCCGTGGAGCCCACCGAATTCCATCTGGGCATGCGAGAGGCTGCCCAAGGCCGAGGCTTCATCTGCRGCGCCACTTGAGGCTTTAGTCCTAATTTCTGCCATTATCAACTGAAGTAAGAATAAGAATAACCCCGAACGCTGCTCAATTAAAGGAGGATTTGAATATTTCATTTAGATCAAAGGCAGGCCATTATTAAATCCTTGAGTTGCGAGAAGTAACCATTTCTGCAGCAAAATGTTAAGTGGTCACCCTCTGATAAATGCCACCTTTTATGAATTTAATTAGAAAACATTTATTTTATCCCGTCCAATTCAGCCGGAGCGCCGGAAAGGTATGCCAGTTGCCAGGACAACCTATTTCTCTTCTTTCTCCCCGCCTTTCTCTCTCCGGTGTCACTTTTGATCACATCATCTTGAAAGGAGATGTTACTGCGGAGGGGTTGGGGCTGCCGGGGTGGGAAGCGGCTCTCGGAGCCCGTGGCGGGCGCGGAGCGGCTCCGTGAGCACTGCCTTTCCCGCTGTCCTCTGCGGGAAGGACCGCGGAGCTCGCCGGCCCCTCACAGGGATGGGGAAAAGCCCGGAGAATGGGAGCGGGAGCAAACAAGCAGTGTGTCTGTGCGCGTGCAGCGTCTTTCCCCCTGCTCTGGGGGACATTTGTGCATCCCGTGCCACCCCACATCCCATTGTGCATCCCATCCCGCTGTGCATTCCATCCCACCCCACATCCCATTGTGCATCCCATCCCACATCCCATCCCACCCCACATCCCACTGTGCATCCCGTCCCACTCCACGTCCCATTGGGCATCCTACATCCCACTCCACATCCCATTGTGCATCCCATCCCGCTGTGCGTCCCATCCCATCCCACATCGCCTTGTGCATCCCGCATCCCACCCCACATCCCATAGTGCATCCCATCCCGCTGTGCATCCCATCCCATCCCACATCCCATTGTGCATCCCATCCCACATCCCATCCCACCCCACATCCCGCTGTGCATCCCATCCCACTCCACATCCCATTGGGCATCCTACATCCCACCTCACATCCCACTGTGCATCCCATTCCGCTGTGCATCCCATCCCACATCCCCTTGTGCATCCCACATCCCACCCCACGTCCCACTGTGCATCCCATCCCACCTCCCCTTGTGCATTCCACATCCCATTGGGCATCCCACATCCATCTTGACGTGGGGATGGCTGAGTCTGACCCTTCCAGCAGTGGCTGAGCCACCCATAGCCTCCTGTTGTGTCCCCCGCCAGCACCATCACCGTGTCCTTATGGAGCTCGGGAGAAGAGCAGGAAAAGCCGCTGTGGGCCATGGAGATGCTGCATTAGGATCCCTGGCCAGCGGGTCAGCGCTGAACGTTGCTCCATGCAGGCACCAAGGAGAGGGAACTGAACGGGAGACAGCCCAGAGGTATCATAGCCGGGCTGTGATTTACAGGGGGATCGTTTTGCTGAGGAGCTTTCTTGTGCATCTGGCCTTGGAGGAGCGTYGGGTGGAGCGGGTGACGATTGCGCTCGTCCTGTGTCTGTTTTAAAGCGATTGCAAAGCTCCGTCGTGTCCAACGCGGGCACAGGGCAACGTGCAACACCCTTGRCTCACAAATCCTGCTCGGTTTTGGGCTTGTGCTGCTGTGAGTAGGGAGCGAAGGGGAAAAACGTGTCGATATTGAAAGCCCGGCCCATGGGGTTGGTAATGGGCAGGTCCCTTGGCTCCTTGTCCTTGAGCTGCTCCAATGGAGGGAGCAGGAGATGACCAGGTTTTAGCATTGTCCTAAACCAGGACGAGCAGGAGACGACCAGGTTTTAGCATTGTCCTAAACCAGGACGAGCAGGAGATGACCAGGTTTTAGCATTGTCATGAGCAGAACCTCATGATTTCCTTTCATTGCTTCTGCTTTGGACTTTTAAATTTCCATCAGGTGCTTCTTAGAATAGAGCCTTTTTTTCCTCGATTTTGACTTAAAACATGCAAGGTAATTATATTTCAGGGAGCAGTTAAATGCTGCAGGTGTGYCAGTCTTTCACTTCATATTTAATAGTGCTGAGCTGGTGGGATGAAGGAAGTGGAATTTTTTACTCTTTGATGGGGGTGAAACTGCTAATGGGCTTCATAAATTGATTACCGCGTTGTAGTGTCTCTAATCAAACAAAAGGAACTGGAAAATCCTTTAACGAATGTCTGTTCTCTCAGCGTTGGAATTAGCAGCACGTCCACAGGTGTTACCGGCCGAGCATCTGCTTTTTAATGCGATGGAGACACCGTCAAACCAAAGTCAGGAAGARTTTTGGGGAAGGATTAATGTCGTGCAGACCTTGCAACGAGCTACAATAATGGATTTTGCTCTTATTTTGGCTTTTGGGGGTGCTCTGCAGCACCCAAACACTGCAGCACCTTGCAGGGCTTTTGGTCCTGAGGGCACTTGGTGACTTCTTGTTGTTTCCAAGTGCAGTTGATCCTGCTCTGCATCCCAAGAAAGTTTTCTTGCCTTCCCAGGGCCCTGGCCCTACCAGCCCATGCTGCCCACCTCCCTCTCCAGCATTCACATCCCAACGAGGATGAGGAAAAACATCTTTATATCCCTTATTTTTGACAGTAAGCGATTATCCGATTAAATTGCACCGAGCTGGCCAGCAGAAGAGACAGGAAGCCATCAGCATGCTCATAWGCATCAAGCAAAGGTGGTAAAGTTTTATAGCTGCCTTCAGAATTGGATTAGCGATTCCTGCTGCCTCGTTGTCCTGGCAGTTGCCCTTATAACTTAATCAATGCTATTGATTGGTGAGTGATGGTGTGTGCGGCGCTGGGGAGCTCCGCTCCTTGCCAGGAAGGCTGYGATGGGAAGCGAGGGGCTCGTGCACATTGCAGGGTGCAGGAGGAGCAGTGGGAAAGGACATGGAGAAGAGGAGCTCCATAGTGGTTTGATGGAAGAGCCAAAGTCCTCTTTGGAGGAGCATCAAACACCTCTTTGGAACTGCTTAAAAATTATCAACAGAAATGCGAATTGAGTGGTTTATTCCATGACAGATGTGTCAGGATACTTGAATTGCTAAGGAATAGTGAGCTTCGTGTTCACCCTTTATCTTCCAAATCTGAATTTCAAGTTAGATCAAACCCTACACTCAAAGGAGAATATAGATGACAAGGAGCTGTAAAACTGTGCGAAAAGGAAGGTAAATGGCAGAGAAAACCCTTGATTTTTCAACAGGAAGGATGAGAGAGGTGCCGCCAAGCACGGAGTGCTCCCTGGAAGGGCTCGGGAGCAGAACTGAGTGGAGAGGGGAGATTATTCCCTCCCTGTCCCCGGAGCCACCTTGCAGGGCCCCGTCGCTGTAGGGCAGCCGGTGATTCCCGCGAACCCTCTTTCCCTTCGGGACTAAGCGCGGATAATCCCAGCCCAGCCTTTGCCTTGTTCCATCGCTACTCTCCTTTTGCAGCGAGTGCTACGCAAACGGATGGTGCCTGGAGAGCCGGAGCCGGCGCCATCCGTGCGGTGCCCAGCAGCATTCCCAGGCTGGCATCCTCCACACACYTATCTCCCATCTCTCCTTTCCCTGTGACTTCTTCTTAATGTGATTTCCTTGAAATTGTACTTTTTCTCCTCTTTCACCATCCTTCTTTTCCCAGCTTGCTTACCTAAGGATCAAAATCCTTAAAAAAGTAAAAGCCGAGGGCTTGGAGCAGCCTCTTGGACTGCCGAGCCCAGTCCCCTCCTGTCGCAGGCATCAGATCTTGTACAGACTCTTACATAAACTCCACAGGCTGCAAAGGGCTGAAATGTCTCTTTTCTGCTAATTTGGGAGAAACAAAGAACCTGGCCCCAATGCACCACGGAACAAACTTCCTTTGCATCCCGAAAGGAGGCAAAAAAAGAAGGAATTGGAGGCAAAAAAAGGAAAGGAGGCAAAAAAAAGAAGGAATTGGAGGCAAAAAAAAAGGAAAGGAGGCAAAAAAMGAAGGAATTGGAGGCAAAAAAAKGRAARGRRGMAAAAAAAAGAAGGAATTGGAGGCAAAAAAAAARGRAARGRRGSMAAAAAAAGAAGGAATTGGAGGCAAAAAAAGGAAAGGAGGCAAAAAAGCAAATCCCCATCAGTTAATTAACGCTGGTTGAGATTACTTGGTAACTGTCGGAGAGCCAAAGCGCGAGGCCGGTGCTGGTCGCTGCCGCACGCAGGTCCCAGCCCCTAATGTCTTGGCTGCCCTCCAGGCCTGCGTGGGTGTTGATTTGGACTATCAAAAGACTTTCATATCGCTTGTATTTTGTGACAGCGTCGCTTGCCCTTTTCTTCACTGCATTAATTTAATTGACAGATCTGGATTTTTTTTTTTTTTGGTTCATGAATTTTTATGATTGGAAGCAACTTTCTCTTGTGTAGCAGGCATGAAAGATTTATGTTGGAGTGGAAGGGTGGCGTGCGCGCCGTGTCTCTGCAAATGGCTCCTTTTAAGCTCCGTGGAGATAATTAAAAGTGGTTGCATGAACATTGGAGAAACGACAACCAAATCCTGCCCCGGGCACGCCTGTCCTCTCTGCCCCGCTCACCCTGGTTGTCACGGACAGATTTAGTGCACGCATCCTTTTTTTCAGATTAATTAACCAAATTCTGCRCTCATGAAAGCATGGGTGTTAGTGGAAAAATTGAAGCTGGTCTCAGATGTGGTGAGCGCCTGTTTCAGCTGCTGGAGCTGCAAATGCCGATGCACTGGGGCAGGTGGATGCGTTACCTCCGGGAAGCCAAGCAGCACTTGCAAGTGCTCCCATCCATCCATCCATCCATCCATCCATCCATCCATCCATCCATCCATCCAGGTACCAGGTGCAGCGAGCCAGGCCGCGTGCTGCAGTTTGTCAGGGACGTTTTCCTAGCGGCTCCGCTCCGTGTCCGCGCTCGTCGCTGGAAGCATGCGCAGCATTCGGAGGGGAGGACATCTGTAACGCTGACTAGCAATGATAATTTAACAAGGAGTCCGGCCAATTTGACTTTTAAATCAAATTTCAACAAGGCAGGCTGTGCCGCTGGAAATGCCAGCGCTATTTATAGCGCGAGCGGAGGGAAGGCACGAGGCRAAGGTTTAGAAAACTCCCGGGTTCCGGCAGCTCCTTATCCGAGCAGGGCTCCTAGGAGGCTGGATCTGCTTGGGCGGCTTCCCCCAGCTCATGGAGCCCCGGCTGCTGCGTCCTTCCCTTGTCCTCCTGTCCCCAAGTGTCCCCAAAGGCCACGTGAGGGGTGAGGGGATGTCCTGCAACCCAGGACATCTCCCAGGGGTTGAGCAGCCTGTTGGAGCCCTCTAGGATGCAGGGGAAAGGAGATTGCAGGGCTCCTGTTGGGGAGCATCGCTGCATTTCCATCTGGAATACTGGCCCTGCCTGGCATCGTCAGGGATTGCCCCTTCCCAGACCAACGAGGAACTGCCCTGCATCCCAAATACTCTGAAATGTTRGACCTAATCCCTCAGTTCAGTGCTGAGCCTGCTCCTGGACGGGATCTGCAATGGCYCTGGTGTGAGTGCTGGTTTGTTAGACATCGACATTGGGGGAAAAAAAGCGGAATTTGTTGTTATGCCCAAACGAATGGTATTTTTCCATTGTCACCTTCAGTGAGGACGGTGCTGAGKGTGAGTATTGCCAGGCAGCAGCAGCGAGCGAGACGGATTTGTTGTTTATTGGGCTGCAAGATAGGAAATGGTGCGAGGGAGCCGCACGGGATTCCCTGGAGAGCGGCTCGGCCGCCTCCTGCGCCTCCCTTCCCGGCTCTCTGTGTGTGTGTGTGTTGTCATTAACCGGTTTACGAGGCCTTGGGACGTCCCGGGAAGCAGGGAGGGCCGAGCCGAAGCCAGCTACGCTTTCGGAGCGGTGCCGCTTGCTCCATGTCGCTGCGGTTCTTGCTGCATTTCATCCCGAGTTATATCCCGAAATATATTTGAGTTATATCCCGAAATAACTCAACTGGGYAGCAGGGAGAAAGTCCAAAAGAAGAGGTTTAGGGCTCAAAAAAAGGGCTTTTGTTTTGTTAAAAAGGACTCTTTCGGGCACCCAGCTGCTTTGCAAAGCGTGGGAGCCAGTATTGGGGTTTCCTAGTTTAGTCGGGCGGTGCTTTTTGCTCCAGCGAGTGATTCTCGTGCTCTCGGGCATTATAAAAAGTGAAGCGTCACCCGCGGGAGGAAAACTGTGTCCCGAAGGGAGCAGGTTTGGGCGCCGCTCCCGGTGTGGAGCAGCGGAGCCGCGGGCTGGGGAGATCCCGCTGCCAGCGCCGKCGAGGAGCTGGCAAATGAAAAGCGTCCTGTGGGCGCGCGCCAAAAGTCCACGCGAGCCCCGGCGCCCCTTGCCAAGGGCTGCAAATAGCCTCTGCGCCGAGCGTCTGCCCRGCTGGAAATGCAGCAGGTGGGAGCAAAGTGCAGCTTTGGGGTTCGCGGGAGCCGGGCCGCCCCGCGTTGCTGGGAGATCCCAAACGCCGCGGTTTGCGGAGCTGCCCGGGCAAACCYGCCTGCATTGCAATGCTGAAAAACGGGCCAAGCAAACGGGCGCGATCGCTCAGTGTGCAGCGGGGAAGCGCAGCCTGCTGCGGCGCGGAGCCGCCCGCTCCGGGTCACGCAACTTTCAGCTCTCCTGTTTTCTTTACCCCTGGAAGCAGGAGCAACCGCTGCCTGGGCGCTCTTTGCTCCCGGTTGGAGATGATAGAACAAATCAGCTGCCACAGCTCCGTGCATATACTTGGGATTTGGTTTGATTGGGCTGGGGCAGGTCTGGGACTATTTTGGTTTTGCTTCTGCAGATTGCTGAGGCTTCTCCTGCACATTAATCCCTGCCTAATTTTTTGCTTACTGCAAGCAACTGGGTGTGTTACAATTTCCTAGGACAGGCTCCTTGAGCAGTTCACCTTCCTCCGTGCCCAGGGGATATTGGCCACGCRGCCGTTGCTTCTTCTGTGATCTTACTAAAACTTATTGCAATGAATTGCCTCTGCGAGTGCAATCCCAGCGGATCGGGGCTGGATCAGTGCAGGCATCGGGGGCAGAAAACGCTCCCGTTTCCATAATGAGCTCGTCAAGTTGGCCCAGTGAGGCACGATGGCAAAAGGGGGCTAATGTAGAGCCTGGTTCCATGTCCACGGAGCAAACGCATCATGATCTTTGCCCAGGTTAATGTCCCCATCGCTCTCCTCCCTGCCATAGGGGACAGTTTCTTGCCTTAGTGTGCGTGCTGGCAGCATTCAGGGCATCCCCCATGTCCCAAAGCATTGGGCTGAGGTGTGAAGCCACTGCACCTTTTATCAGTAATTAGACACGCAGCAAATACAAGCAAATCCCTGGGAACTGGCCAGCCCTGGCCCCGACATTAATTAGCAGAGAGCACTGGAACAGTGGAAAGTTTCCTAATTGGAACGAGATTCAAATGCCATGCGGGGCGATGGTACCTGCAGCATTAGGGCTGCTAAAGCAGAAGGCTGCGTTGGATGGACCCATRCTTGGCTCTTAACATCTGCTACCCCAGTCCCGAGGAGGAGGAGGAGGATGAAGAGCCGCAAGGGAAGGGTCCAAACAAGCCCCTCTCATAGTCTAATGTCTCCCTTGCTCTTTGCAGCCTGCTCATGCCCTGCAGCCAGCCCCGTAGCTCTGCGTGCTGGCTCGCGCTCGTGGGGAGCTCTCCCGGCCATGTGCAAGGCAATTTCAGATGTTACGTGCGGCGCATAACCTGGCAACCCACCCACGCGCTGCGGGCGAGCGGAGGCAACGCGAGCTACGAACAGCAGAACATTTGGCTGGGAGCGGCGCGCGCCGCCGCTTTGAACTATTGACTTGCCAGGGGAGCCGCGAATTAGAGAAACAGGCAAGGAGAAGGCAAATTGCCGCTTTAAAAGGCGACTCTGACACGAGCCGTCTATTCCGGGGTAATCGGRTTTGCTCTCCTGTTTCCTCGGGCTCCGCAAAAGCAGGCGGAGGGGGTCAAGCCGGGCGGTTTTGCATCGATGGAGGGCAGGAAACTTCCTTTGCATCCCTCGTTTGTGTCTATGGAAGCCGCAGATAAACTTGTCTCATGTAGAACCATGGTGGTTTTCCCCTTTTTGTGCATGTTTCCCATGCACTTTTCCCCCTTTCTTTTCATATTCTTTATCCCTGCTGTATCTTCACCCCGCTCCATATCTCCCAGATCCTCCGAGTTYGAACCAGCCGCACTCGGATTTGGCTGTAATTGAAGTCAGGTCCTACAGAYCTGCTCCTTAGGAGAGGGAGGATGTTCTTAATGCTGGAATCCACGTTATCGTGTCCCTGGGCATGAGGTGCGAGGGCACAGGCACCTCTCCTTGCACGGCCCAGAGACMCCGCATTGCAGAAGTGCAACCTTAGGCATTTGCAAAGACACATCAGGCACTCGGGAATGCCTTCTTTGCTCCTCTTGTGTTTTTACACATTATTCGTAGTGTCGGTGAGCAATGCAGGGGCCGTCCGTGCTGATGCTGGAAGCCCCAACCCCAGATTTACAGAGCTGCCTGCATTGCCAACGCTGTCACTCCAACACCTCCTGCCTTTCCCAGGGGAAAGAGTGTACAGGAAAGCCAGGCAGGGCAGGAAAAAGAGGGTGAAAAAGCCTTCTCCTGTTCCCCTCTTGGAAAATTGGAAGGGGCTGGTGCCTGGGACCCACGTTTTGGCTGACGGGATGGTCAGACGGGCCCCCAACGTGGCCCTTGCCYGGCCGAGAAGCGGTTAATGCCGCTCGGGGAAGGCGAGGCTGCCAGGGGAGCCCGTGGCAAGCTGTAAACTCCTTGGAAATGCGGACTTATAAGGCAGCGCTTTGGGAAATCTCTTCCTGAGTCGYGTGGCATTAATGGGGGGTGGGTCTGTTTCTAAATGAAAGCACCGGAGGCGGGAGCTTCCCGTGGGCCAGAGGGACACGGTGCGTGCGGGGATGCTCCTTTYCCTGCGCCCTGATCCCGGTCCCTGCGGCTGGGCTCGGATCTGCCAGGCGGGAGCATCTGAGTGGTGTCTCCCAAACAGGGAATTAAAAGGAAAGGAGCCTTTTTGCATCTCCCTTGTAGTTGCTTAAAACTATTTCATTAATGCATGTGTGTCTGGCTCGGTGAGAAGGAATTTAAGTGCATATGATCGCCCACCAGTGCCCTTAAGTGTCCCCCTACACGAGGACTTGGCCTCTGCGGGAGCCTGTATGGGATTTACACAGAACCCCCAAGGAGTTAAATAAACCATAGGCTGGGCAGGGATCTTACCTATGGACTTTCCAAACCAGACATGGGCAGAAGGCAGCTGGATCCCTCRGTGTGGCCGTCACTGCCTTGGAAATGCCCAAGGAAACTGCTCTGGTTTTGCCCTGGTTTGCCTGGAATCTCTCCGTGGGATCCCTTGCCACTTCTCCTAGAAGAATCCCAGCCATTTATGGAATTGTCAGGCTCAGGATTAGCAAAGCGGTAATTAACTGGAGGCAATTAGCAACACAAGCTGTGCATGCAGACAGGGTTAGGGCCTGCCCAGGGGCAGCGTGGGGCTGAGCTGGGCTTGCCAAGGAAAGGCAGCTCTGCCGGGTGGGAATGCCGGCCTGGGGCTGCCCGAAAGCTGCTGCTCGGGCCGGATGAGGTCCGTGGAGGAGCCGTGTGGGCCTTGGAGAGGCTGTTGGAGGATCCTCGGCTCTGCTGCAAGGTGACACGTGCATGGGTGTCCTAACCCCGACACAGCTGCCGCTCCACACCAGAGCTCGCCCAGGGCATGAACGTGGTCAGTTCGATCCTTGGCTCCTGCAGGGCAGGTATCCAGGTCCAATATGCAGCACCGTGAAGGTTTCCTTGCCCGCAGGCTCAAAGCACCTTCCCTTTCCCATGGGATGCACATGTCGCCGGGATGCTCCCCCGCTGATAAGTCCCGGCTGATGCTCTGTCCTYGCCCATGCTAGGGCCGAGCACCACGAATCTGCCTTCCTGCTCCACATGGGACCAGGCTTCCGCCAGCTCCTCAGGAGCGAGGGAACGAGCACCGGGGCATCCCAGCTGGATTCAATCTCCGCCAGCTGCAGTGGCCGGAGCCCAAGTCGTCTGGGTGGCTCCTGCCAAGCGCGGCCGAGAAGGARAGAAGAGGGCTCTGGTGACAATCTCCGAGCAAGCATTTCATCTCCCTGGGCATCCGAATGCAGCCAGGGGAGATTTTATTTTGCAGACCCACGGCAGCAGATTTGCAAACACCAGCGGCTGGACAGGGCACGGAATGGGAGGTTTGCACTGGTGGTGGAGACATGGGCACCCTAGAGGGAAAATAKCCCACCAGCTCCACGGGGGTGCCCCCAAAGCGATGCCCGCCGTGAGAGCCAGCAGCCAGAACAGCAGCTAATCACCCAGGCAGGTTATTTAACTTGCCCCCCTAGGCTGTACCCCCGTGCAGGTGTGATCAGTGCATGTGCTGGTGTGCAACTATCGTGCAACAGGTAGAGAGCCTCCCGCCTCGACGAGTTAGGAGTAATTAGAGAATCACTGTGCAACTGCAAAGTGATTAGTSCTCTGCAGGACTAATTGCAGCATCCCATGACGTGGCTGTGCTGGCGCCCGCCCTCCAGGCGAGACGGGCATCGGAGACCCGCCGGCTCCGGCAGCTTCGGAGTCTGCACGGGCAGGACGTGCGGGCAGCAGCCCTGGTGCACAGCGGGGACCCGGAGCAAAGGCAGCCCAGATGGCCGTGACACAGAGCCATTCCCGCGCCGCTGGCAGGCCRAATCCCGGGATCCCGGGCACCGGGAGGCTGCCGCGTGTCCAAAGCAGCCGGCGTGGGTGCCGAGCCCGCAGGCGCCGCCGCGTCCCCGCGCTGCCGGGGACACGCGGTAGCCGCCGAGCTTAATCGCGAGCAAATATTTTCTCTAGATCTTTCAGAAAATCTGCTTCAGCCTGAATTGAAAATAAACATTGCCATGTTTGGACATCTCCCCGCCGCTCTCCCCGCCGGCGGCCGCCTGAACTCTGCCTGACGGGTGACTCATCCCAGGCCCTTCCCGAGCAGCCGGAGCAGCCGGGGCTCCGCTCGTGCTCCGCGTGTGACAGCGCCAAAAGCGCTGGGGGCTTCTCACGGGGGACCCCCAAACCCTGCTTTCCCCGGGCAACACGTTGCACTCGGCGCTTCTTGATAGCAGGAATTTGGGGACAAGGCGCCCTGGGCGCGGGGGGCGTTTCCCCATCTGTGTTTGCACCCGTTTTTTGGCACAACAGGGTCTGCTGYGACGCTCGCAGCAGGCACCCATTAACGCTCGTTAATTAACACTCTGCAAAGTTGCCGTTCCAAGAGCGGTAGCTTTGCAGGTGTAATTATAGCGGTGCAATAATTAAAGTGGCCGCTCTGGGTGGGACGGCCGGTGCGTGCGGCCGGCGGCGAGCGCTCCCACCAGCCACGATAGCTGCGGATCTGCAAAGTGCAGGACATCGGAGCGGGCAGAAACGGCCAGACCTGTCTCCATCCTCCTCATCCTCTTCCCAAGCTCAACGCAGACGGGATGGGTGATGATGAGGCCGTGGGGGATGATTGCATTGCTCGCGTGTGAGGGCTCAGAAAGCGCTGCTGTTCRGGACCACGTAAGAGGTGTCAGCCCAGGAGGAGCTGGTGCCTYAGCCCCGGCCTCGCAGCCCCCGCGGGGCCGCCCGCCACCATGCTGCTTTTTGGCTTAATTTACTCAAAAACAAGGCAACATCTAAAGGTTCCAGTGGCCAAGTTGCTCTTTAATTGCCTTATAAATCCTCTAGATGAAAATTTGATGTTTTCCCCGCAAATRAAGTTGCAATCTATTGATTTGCTGGAGATGGGATGTGGACGTACGTTTGAGTACCCCGGCTAGACCCGGTTTGGGCAAGGCCTGGGAGTGGGACCGTTCCGCATTCCGTGTTTCCAGTTGGGGCAGTTCTCTGCAGTGCTAGCGCTGGGGTCTTGGGCTGCACCTGGAGAGCTGGTTTCGCCTTGGTTTTCATGGATGCAGAGTGGAGGTGATGCTGCAACTGGAAAAAAAGGCACATTTTTTGCGTGTTTTCCGTCGTTTCTCCTACTTTTTTACTCCCTTCTTCATGATTTAAGAAATATAACCCATAGATATATGTACCCATACGCGTGTGCACATATAATGGATGTGTAAATATACCTGYGTGTGTATGCACGTGGTAGGTACACATCTTCCCCTCTGGAAACGCATTTAATTGGGCTCTGTGCAATGAACGGGGAGCTTCGTAGGTCGTTGTGCAGATGTGGGACTCTTCCTCCCCTCACCTTTTACACCTTGTCAGCAGCTTGCAGCTATGGTAACAACGGAGAGATGAAACAGGAACTTGATTAAATCAATACATCAGACAAGCACCTAATATACGCTGTGCTCCTTCACCCCCAAATAGAAAAACTGCTGAAAAACTAGACTGAGCGACATTGAAGGGCTTTTTTTTTTCCATAGCAAATTATTGGGATCACTATATTAATTTTTTTTCCAACTCTTTCCTTCCCCCCTCCCGCTTTGTATTAAAATCAGTCTTGTCATTTAAATTGCGTTATTGGCAGAGGAGAAAAATGAGCTGCATGCAAAAAAACCTTGGGACATGAGAATGTGACTGTAAAAGCGGCTTCAACGTGGGGTTATCCCGAAGCTCTCCCTGAGCAAGGAGGACCTTGCAGTCTCCAGGACCTGGAGACAGCAAATTTTGGCAGGAAAAGCAGATCTAARGATTTGCTGATGCCTTAAGATCCAGCGATGGGTCTGTCACCTGCTTGTGCCTTTTCCCTGTGGGCACTTGCCCAAAGATAGGCGACGTGGGGACACTTTCCACTGTGGAATTGTGCAACTGTAATTTTGGAAAGGCTTCTCCCGTGGTCCCTGTTGGCAGAACGGCCAGAGCTATTCAGGATCTCCCCGCGGGCCTGGCTCCTTTTATGCATTTGCTGCATAAACAACATTTTTATGCATTTGTGGTGAAGGGCAATTTCCAGACTCTGGGTAACCACGTTGGGGCAGTTTCTGTAACTAAGCAGGGATGATCAGACATGATCAGGGCAAGAGCCGCCTGGTGCCCTCGCCCCGTCGCGCAGTGCAAGGGCAGAGCCTCTCGTGCTCCCGTCCTGCATCCGGGTCGCTCGGCCAGGACGTTTCCCAGCCGCTTCCCCGACTCTTCCCGGCTCCGGTGGCGCTGGAAGCGCAGGGCTCCCCGGGAGCGGTCGCTCCAGCGGCGCTGCCTCCCTTTCCCTTTGCYTCCCTGTCCCTTCCCTTGGCGTTTCCTCATCAGCCGCCTCCTCACGCGCGCGCCTTTGCTCCGGACCGGGGGGACCTGTTAACCTTCATCAAGGAAGGCAAATGAAAAGCTGCAAAATAATCTTGTTGGAGTGTTTAGATTTAAAGATTTGACATTAGAGAGAGTAAATGTCACACGGAGTTTCTGCAGCAGAACCACCTCAGAAGGGCCAAATTTTTCCCTGGTGCCTCTGGCTGCAAATCCCTTCTTCCCACAAGGAATCGGGCCGTATCCCTGTGTAAACTTYGCATTCCGGCCCCGAATCACTGACCCTGTGGAATTTTGCTTGCAAGGAGCTCCGCCGAGAGCTGTTGGTGCTCTAGGTGCCCCTGTGCCGTCGCCCACCAGAGCTGCAAACTGGCACCCACACGTTGGCTCTCCCCCGTGTTTCTCGTGCTGGGTGATCTCCGAAACGGCRCTCAGGAAACCTTGCTTAAACATCCCCTGATTTACCAGCAAAAGCAGCCAATCTGCCCACGTGCTGCTGCTTTCTGCTGAGAAACCTCCTTCAGCTCCATGGGAGCGCGGGCTCGAGTTGGGAATTTATTTCTGAGGTGCCCTGATGAAGACGGATGATGCTTGTGATACCCGGGAAGGGAAAACGGAGCGTGCGGTTCGAGTGCAGGGAAGTAACGGTTATATCGTTARTTATAGTCCACGACACGGCGTCTGGAAGAGCATCAGGACCACGGGGTTGCCTTCACACGTGCTGTAGGTTTCTTCAAGGAGGTTTTGATTCCTGYGGTGGCCAAAATGATCCCACGACGAGGAGCCCATGGAAGACAGCGGCCCTCGCAGCTCCAYGGAGGCCAAGTGGCAGGAACATGAATTAAAAGTCGTTCTGTGAAATAATTGCCATCAAACATGAACCAAATAGCCTGGCCGAGCAGCTGTGGTTGCGGCAGGACACAGGGACGCAGTTTCTGGGTCTGTCTGTGGAGCTCGGGGTCAACGCGYGTGAGCTCAGCCCCGACACCGGCCGCACGCTGCAAGGCCAACGAGTTTGTGTTTGCCCTCGTTTGGGTGCACGTGTTTCGGGGGCACCCTGGAGAATCCGGGAGTGGCTTAGCTAGAGGAAAGGTGTGGGTGTTTTCCCCCTTGGAATGGGCTCTCCATGGCCTGCAGCTGGGCGTCCTCTCCACGTCCACGCGCTCCGAGCTCCGCTTGGGAGGCTGCAAGTGAGAGGCTCTCCTGTCCTGGTGGGAACGAAGCCAGGAGGCAAAACCTGCGGCCGGCCTCCAAGGAGGCATCGTGCTGCTGACCTCGCCGGTGGCTTCGCAGCGCCCTGCTCCAGGGCCCTTCCATCCCCTGGAGCCGCTTGCAGGGACATTTGCAGGGATATCTCCCTGCTGGGCGCAGGCGAGCAAGGTGCCGGGCTGCCCCGATCCCTCTCCTCCTGCAATTACTCAGCTGTTTCTCAGCTGTTTCCCGGGATGAGACACACTCGTGCCCCGGCCCAAGCAGAGGTATCGCTTCTTTTTTTTTCTCCTCTCTTTTTTCTTTTCCTTTTTTACGGGCGGGCTAAGCTGGAACAGCTGCGGGCCGGGGAGAGCCGAGTGCCGGGCATAGCAGTGCCAGGGTGGAGGTTGCTCGGCACGGCCGTTATTTGCATCTCCTTCCCTGCTGCTTTTCCTGCTTTGGGAGACCCTCTCCAGGCAAAAGGGAGGCGTTGGGGCTTGGGAGAGGAGCGTGTGGCTGGAAGGGCCAGGAAAATACGCATGGTGTCCATAGGCACCTAACCAGAGCCACCACCTCCTGTTTYTCCGGGGTCATTCTATGCTGCCCACAGATTTTCCTGGAAACTGCAGGGTTTCTGCCCTTCCCTAATCTTGCTTGTGAGTGTTGAGTGGACAAAAATTTGGTTTTTTTCCTTCTGGGGTTGTAAGGAGAGGGCTGCAGGACCCCTCTCCGTGGGTTTCATGGTGTCAGGCTGCCTCAGGGGGTCCCGCTGCCCGAATCACAGCCCGGCCACCAACCAGCACCGGGAAGGAGCCGTGGGAAGGCTCCGCATCTGCAGCCCCAAATAAATCACTGCCGGGCTCGCTCCCCGGCACCTGCTGCCGGTGGCAGCCCCGGGCAGTGATTTAGTGGCGCGGCCCCTGTAATCCACACTGTCCCCTCGGCTTTCCTGCATCCGCAGCTGCTGCCCGTTGCGCTCGCTCGTTTTACTGAGCCCCTCACGTGCTACGTTTTTATTCAGCATTTTTTATTTTCCACGGTGCTTAGGTCTGTTTTTCCCTTGTCCACATAAAAAACAAATATCAGCTCCTTAAGTTGTTCTAACCTCGGCAAAGCAGGCAGGTCCCATCGCAGATGCTGCACATGGGGCAGGGCGGGTTGTAGCTGCCCACCTGTTGCTTGGACTGCAACTAAGGGAAAAGAAACCAACACAGCAGGTATTTTAATTTTCAGGAAAAAAAAATGTTAGCTGCAAGGAACTTGCATTTCCAAAACATCCCAGAAAGGTTTTGAAAATAGCTTTACACTTTAACATGAGGAATGGTGATGTTTGCTGAAGAGCAGACTGTCTGTGACTGCTTTTTACTTCCTTGACCCTTTTCCCTCCTTTGGATAAAATGTTCTCCCCAGAATTGCCGACCTTCCTTTAAAGGAGGCTGTGCTGCCAAGGGCAGCCTTTGCACAAGGGCAGGGGGAGCAAATAAGGAGCCACGCAGTAAAATGTGGGTCGTTTCATAAAGCAGGGCAGCCGAAAGAAGCCCCGTCTGGAGGCTGAGATACGGCTACGAGCGCGATGGAGATGACTGGGGTTTATGGCCAGCGGGCCAAACGCAGCCTCCAAGCCAAATGCAGCCTCCCCGCTCGTGTCTTTTCCATCTCTCCACGGATTTATTTATCTTCAGATTTATTTATCTTCATCCCAGTGTGCAAGGAGAGCTTGGATCCCCAGCAGACTCATGGTGGGGCAGGGATGAGAGCTCCTCATCGCAGACGTCGCTTGCTTGGGGTTGTCACCACGGGCAGCATCCAGCCCTCGTCCCCAGCAGCTTGGTGGCGGCCTCMGCTGTCAGCTGGTGACAAACTGGTGGCCTCATCCAGACCGGCACCTGCTGTTGTCCGGATGGGAGAAATCCAAGACGAGCTCGGGCTGCAGATGCTGGATCCTCTTCCCAGGTGCACAAGCAGTCGGCTGAGACGGAGCAGCATCCAGAATTGCCTCTGCTCAGAGCTCCTGCCCTTCCCAGTGCTGGAATGCGCTCCTGGAATTGCCTTGGAGAGCCCAGGGCAAGGTYGGCTCCAGAGGGAGGGAATGGGAAAGCGGCTCCAACGCTGCTCTCGCCGGAGAGGCTCTCAGACGAGCAAGGGCAGCGCGAGTCCCCGCTTGGCGAGGCTGCCAGGGGAGAGCTCTGCCAGCGCTGCCAGCTCCTTACAAACTGGGCCAATCGCTTGCAAAATTATTCAGAGGAGAGAGCAGAGGACGGGGTGGGAGCCATGCTGCAGTGCAGCGGCCGCGGGGGAAACGTGTCCAGGGGTGAATTCGGATGGAGAAATGTGGCTGGGAATGGGAGCATCTCACAACAGCAAGCAGGTTTTTACGGAGCAATTTCAGCTTTAGATCTGAGAGGTTTATACAGGAAATGCACATGATCTATCTTCATATTTGCAAGGGTTAGAATGGGTAGGAGGAGTAGGCACCAATGGAGTGATGTGTGTGTGTGTGCGACTCCTAATTTCGACTGGACTCTCCAGTGGAGAGCGGAAAAAGCAGAACCTGGAGGCGGGAAACAGGGGACGAGTTTGGGTCACACCTAAGGAATGGCAGAGGGGGCTGTGTCCGAGGGGCAGGAAGCAGCCGGGCGCTCGGCTCGAGGAGCCCAGCGGCGCGGGACGAAAAGCACCATCCGGAGCCAAGCGGCACATCCAGGGTGGCGATCCTGCCTTGGAAAGGCATCCCCTCCATCCCTTGGGCCGCACGGAGGGCCACGGGGATGTCACGGGGCCACGGGGATGTCACGGGGCCATGGGGAGCTGCAGGCGGGCGCCGGGCGCTGCTCCCCTCCGTGCGCCCTCGCCGGCTGTGCCGGAGTCCCCGGGCGCAGGAGCCGCCGCTGCTCCGGTTCCCACCCGCGAGAGGGGCGGACAGGGCCGTTATTTTTAGCTTGGCTGCGCCGCGGGTGTCAAGTGAGCAGGCGGATCGTGTTCTCGCTGCAGGGGGTTCCCGGGAATTCCCTGGGGAAGCCCTAGGGAGCTCCACTTCGCTCCTGCAGCCGGCATAGCTGCTCGGATCCCAAGCAGGCACCTGCACGTGGCTTTGGACCCCATTCCTGGCAGCTCTGTCCCCTTTCCCTCGGCCTCTCCTTTCATTTCTTTGTCCCTCTGCTTTGTCGGAAAGGAGGGCATTGGCTCTGGGGGGAGAATTCGCCTTTTTTTCAGCCCAGAAAGCAGGCGACAAGCTGCGCTCTGCCGTGCACCACGCGGCCGGGGACGTGGCCTTTTCTTTGGCGGTTTCCCCCTCCCGGGTTTCTGAGGATCTTTATTTGGCTCGGTCACTCGAAGGAGGCCAGGCTGGCTCTGCACAGCCCCTCGGGCAGAAAATCCCTTTATTGGAGGGTGGCTGCCCTGAGCCCCCAGCCGCACCGGGGATCACAGCCTGTTCCCCCCTCTGAGCAGTGCGGGAGACCAGAGGATGGAGGGGGCCCTGCAGCACCCCCAATTTGGGGGTAAAAGCACCAGAAAGCTGCAGATCCTTGGGCAGTGACCTACATACATGAACCGCAGCCCCGGGTTCATTCTTCTTGTTTCTCGCGTTCATAAGTGAGCAGTTTCTCCCGGGATGGAGAAACGTGGATGTGATTCCCTCGTGCGCTGCGTGCAGGGCGCCCGTGCCCTCCCTTGCACCCTTTTCACCCGGCTTTCCACTCAAAACGCGCCTTTGTCCCCTGTCCTGTCCCCGTGTCATCCCGGCCAGGTCTCACAAGGTGGCAGTGTTATTGCTAGTCCGCCGGAACGACGGGCACAGCAAATGTCTCAGTTTGAAGTTTAGGTGCTGGCGGTGACACTTTGCAAGGCACGTTGGAAGAGGCGCCGTTTGCAGCGTCAGCAGCTGTGAGTCCCTTCGGAGAGGATGGAGAGGAGCAGGAACATCAGCCAGAAAGTGGCATCTGCCTGGGGGGAGCAAGGTCCTGTCTCCGTGCTGGGGGGATCCGTGTTGTTTGTATTCCTGGTTCTGCAAAGAGGCTCCCTGCATCCTGGGAGCTTCCTTATGTGTGGTGGTGGGAACACCCGCTGGGCGCTCGTGGACCTTGCTGGGCCTCCTTGAGAAACCTCCTTGCCTGGCCAGGCCGGTCCAGAAAGCACTTAGCTTGTCATGGGGAAATGTTTTGGGTGGAAACAATGCCAAGCTCTGCGCAGACCCCAGACCTTGTTGTCGTAGGGATCGACGGCACCGAGCCAGGACGGCGGTGCCCAAAGRCACGTTGCTGTGTGCCCTTGGGCACCGCGCATCTCCCATCCAGCAGTTTCGGCTCCCATCCAGCTCATTCCTCCAGTGGGAAACCAGCTTTGGTGACCTGGGAACAGGTGACGGCTCCATGCTGAGCCCACAAACTCGGGTCCAGCCCGAACCTGACACCGAACCCCAGCACGGAGCAGGATCCGAGGCTCCCGCTGCCCTCCAGTCCTCCCAGCACCGCTCGCCGTCGCTTCGTTGTTGCTGGGACGTTGGGTTTTGCTGCGCTCATTACCCACACGAGCAACGTGCAGTATTCGTGCACACCTTCTGCCAGCCTCGAAGCGGGGTTTAGAGCGATGATGTGAGCACTGGCTGTAAAACCAGAGCGAAGGGGACGGCGGCAGCTGCAGCGCAGGTAGGTGCTCTTCATCAGCTCCTTTGAACCAACCTGTTTTGCTGGCACTCCGCTAATACAGGTGCTTTTCCACGGTGTGTCAGTTAAGCAGTTGCTGGAGGATGCTAATGAAGCCAACTTCTCATCCGAGTCTGGTTTTGTTGAGTGCTTCGGAGCTTTCATTTGGGGATTCAAAGGCTTTTTTAGCGTTCATAGGATTGTGCAAGGGATGGGTATGGAAATGTGGCGGTAATATTTGTATTATCCTCTAACATAAAACACAAACAAAAGCCATGTTGTGTTTTAGCAGCTAAAATGACTTCTTTGTAAGTGCTGGGAGCTCGCACGGCGGGTTCCTGGTGCAATGGGGTGGCGGGATGGGAAGGAGTCGCGGGAAGCCCACACATGTCCTGGGAAGCCCAGCAGCTTCGGCCCTTCCTCTCGTGCTGCTGGGTCACACAGCTCGCTAAATCCAAGGGGTTCTAGGAGGGGGTTAGGGAAATGATGAGAAATGCTGTGTTTCGGGGAGAGATCGTCCCTCCCATCAGCCCTACCATGGGCTCACGCTTTGGCGTTGACAAGTTTTATTGGTTTAGAGTGCATTTGATAGCAACAACTTGGATTTTATAGCAACAACTTGGATTTTATTTACTGTAATGCCTTTTTTTTTTTTTTTTTAAGCAGATTGGTTTGGTCTCAGTTTGTTTTAAAAGCCTTATTCGCCTCTAATCCAAAATAATACTATCTCCACAGCTTTAATGTGATTAAATAAGGACAGCCCGTGACGCCACTGGGCTGTTCCGCTTCCCAGCAAATACTGGCTTTAGCACCAAGAAAGGCTCCTGGGGCCTGAGAGGAACATTTTGGTGATCTGATGTGGGCTCAACCCTCTGCTCTCCCCGGAGATCACTGCAATGCAAGGACTGGAGATTAGAGGGTGGTAAAGGAGAGACTTTTGCAGTCAGTGTTAGTCCATGGACCTCCTAGGCTAAGGAGGAAGTACCTGGGTGACATCTGCATGGCCCAGGCCKCCAACTTATCTGCTCAGCCACAACACCGAGCATTTCGGCTGCTGGCACCACCGCATCTCCATCGCTCCCCTCCATTCTCCATCCTTCTCCTTCTTCCTCCCCTTCATTGCTCTCCTCTTCCCACTGGTGCTGAGCATGCAAGAGAGATGCCCAAGGTCTAAGTGAAGACCCAAGAGCCATTAGTTCCTTGCATGATCTTGTGCCAGTCCCGTCACCTCATCATGTGATAAAACTGTTGGATAATCTCTTGCAAAGGGGTTTTGGGAAGGTGTTACAAGGATGAACCCATTTGGACACRGTGCTCCAGGTGCCAGGTGGAGGAGCACGTAGAAATGGCCTAGGAAAGGTAGAGGATGAATCCACCGAGCAGTGCAGAAGGCTGCAAAAGAGGGAAGGATTTTCTTGGAAAAATAATACAGCTACTTATTATTCTTATTGCTACTCCTCCTAATAGCAGAGTTCAATAAAAGAAGCAATGCACGGATAGAGGGAAGGCACAGGCCAAGCGCGCCGCTGGTGTGAGTAGTCCAGAGAGGGAGCCCACGGGGTCTCCTCTCACACAATATCTCCTCATGTAATTGTACGGCTCTTCAAACCCAGATTCATCCTACACTGTAAAAACTGTGCACACTGAAAYGGTTGTTTTTTGGTAATCCCTCCCCAAAAATGGTCCTTGTCTTGCACAAGCGATTGGAGGACAGCACGTGTGTCCTGCAAGATGTCCCTACCTGGACCCCAAGTCACCGTCTCTTGGCAGATGAGGAACACACAACTCGGATCCATCCAGGTGTCACAAGGCAGTATTATGGGATGCCTTCATGTCCCTGTTTGTCCTGTGGTGGCTCGTCTTGGAAGAGGGCTCGTAATTGCGGAGCGGCTCCTCTGTGTCCACAGTGTCATTAATAACTGCCAGCAGTAATGGGACGTGACGGCGGGGGAGGACAGCGGAGCCGTGTCCCTCGCTCCTGGAGCAGGCTTGCCCTTTGGCTAAATGATAGTCGCTTCCACAGCAATTAGTGCTTTTTGAGATGTATTTGATTAAATTAGATGTCCCTCTGCCGAAAGGAGAAATAATTAATCCACCAGTGACTTGAGCACCGGGAACTTTGTGGCTTTGCCGGGAGCTTTGAGAGACGTTTCTTAGGAGCCAAGGAAGGCAGGGCTTCCTTGGAAGTCCTCATCTCAGTGAATTCTGCTGCTCTTTGCTTGTCTGGGCTGCTTAAGCAGGGGTTTAATTTCCAAAGCTTAGTCTTAGTTTGCAATGAGGTGGATGGTGCCTTAGGCACTGAAGTGAAGCGTGCATCTAGTGTTGGGTTGAATGAAGACCACATCTCATGGTTGATGGGCCTGGGCATTGTTATGGTGCTTTTATTTATTTTTATTTCATTTTTTAACCTGGCATTTCCCTTTGGAGCATCACCTGGACCCCACGCTGCTCTCGGGCACCCATGGGAGACGTGTCCTGTGCCGGGGCACCGGCACCACCGCGACCAGCGCTCGGCCCACCCGCTTGCTGCTGATGAGGGAAGTATCCATGAAGTATAATTAAATTGAAAGCATATTTAAACTGTTCTCTGAGCACTACTTATGAAGGAGCAAGGATATTCAGAGCATATTAAACTGTCAAATTTAATAAATCTTAAGCAGCGTGGCCACAGGCCAACTCCAATGCATATTTTTTGCAGCGCCATTTAATTAAGAGTGAGTATTGTTCTTCAAGCTCATTCATTGCTCAGGCGAAACCGAGGGCGCAGCGAGAGCCGTGGCAAGGAGCCGCTTGGCTAGGTCAGGCCTGGCCACCCCTTCCTCCTTCCTTGGGTTTCGTTCTCCTTGGGTTCGCTCTCTGGGCTGGGAACTTTTGGCTGCTCAACCAGGTCCAGGGAGGTCGGTCGGAGCAGGGACAGCGCAGGGGCTCCTTTCGGAGTTCCCGTTGAGTATCCATGGAGGTGCCTGGGCCGTGTGATGGGTTTCCCAGTCCCTCTGCATCGGAGTAGCCCCCGGAATGATGCAGAAATGCTCGAGTGCATCGCCCCAGACACATTCTTTCTTGAGTACTACCGATTTTCTTGCTTCTCTTTGATTAAAAACTCATGAGAGCAGCAGTGTGAAGCCAGGAGAAACCTCCAGCACCCGGAGCCTCTCTAGCCATGGCCAAGACCAAGCGGCTGAAGGACAGCGTGAGCAGGTGACAGCCCAAAGAGCAGCCAAGTCTCCATCAGCTTCTTGCAGTTTTTGCATGCGAAGCAGCTGAGCCTTGAGCGACTTGGTGACACAGCAGAAGGATAGGGAAAAAAAGAGAAAGGGAGGGTGAAGGGAAGGGGAAAATTGTCACTTGGAGATGACAAGCGATTAGGAAGTGATGGGTAGATTGTCAAAAGCAATTAGGCGCAAGACGGAGCGCAGGGCGCCGCCAGCCCCGGGAAGCCGGGCAGGGTATATATAGACGGGAGAAGACGCCGCGTTTATAAACCCAAATGAGGCAACGGGGGAAATCCTTCGCTTGCAGTTAGTCACTTTTAATTGCGGCGATGTTTCCAGAATTACATGTTCCATTGCCAGTAACCTCCGCAGAACGCTGCAAAATGCTATTTTGAAAGCGTCTTCTCCACCCCCAAGCTCCCAGCCCGGCTTTCGGATGAGGCCTTGGAGCGGAGCATATGCTTCCCTGATTACGCTGCGGACTGGGTGTATTTCTGGCACCATTCAGTGTCAAAACACTCCGTATTTTTAGTCAAATTGCTCGGTAGACATGAGCTTCTTGCAAGGCACGGGAAAGCAGAGCTCCCCTGCAAGTATTCTTGGAATTCCTTGAAAGGGGATCGGGCTCCTGCTTTGGCTCTCACCGACATGACTCAGTTGCACTTGAATTAAAGAAAGGGGCAGCTTCAGAGCCAGGTAGTTGCTCTGAATGGAAAGATTTTCCATTTGGCGAGGACCAAAGGGTCCGGAGAGCCGTGTCCGGGCTCCGAGCGGGAGTGCAGATGCTCCTCGGTTCTCCCTACAGCTGGAGCAACAGGGAAAAGGAGCAAAGAACCAGATTAAAGCAGTCGAAAGGGCAGATAAGGGAGCTGCAGAGCGGGAGAGACGGAGTCCTTCCCTSCGGAGGACAACGGTGATAACGCAGGGGCAGGAGACGGACTCAGTAACTCGGGAAGCATCAGCTGGGGTGCCCGGCGCAGCTCCGTGGGGAAGATCGGCGGCTTCTCCCGTGTTTTCCAGCCGTGGGGGATCTGTTTAGTCAACATGCAAAGCAGCCTGGGACTGCAGGGCCCTGCGAAACACTCCGCTTTTGTTGCTGCAAAACAACAGTTGGGAAAAAATGCAAAAACAGAATAAATCATGAGGCGGATCAAGGCAGGGGTGGGAGGCTTTCATGTGCTCGCTGCGACGTTGTCCCTCACTATTAACATTTCATGGCGCTCGCGTTCACTTTGGAATCCGCGAGACAAGGAAGCCACACGGAAGGTGCTGAGAGAGCTAATGCAGGCGAGCGCTGTTAATTATTAATATTAATAGTTCCAAGGAGCTTGTGGTAACTTTGGAGGAGGCTGCGCTGCCTGTAGATGCGCCCGAACGGGGTCCTGCTCTGCTGCACGGGGCTGCATCGGGCCTGGGTAATCCTGGCCAAACACAGGATTTGTCATGCATTAAAATAAATTAATATAAATATAAATATAAATATAAATATAAATATAAATATAAATATAAATATAAATATAAATATAAATATAAATATAAATATAAATATAAATATAAATATAAATATAAATATAAATATAAATATAAATATATATTTCTCCTTAGCAAGCCCTCCCTGTGTCTGTTGATGGCTGAGCTGGAGCAAATTGGCCTCTGCTGCCATGGGGCAGCATGAGGTTTTGGCGCCTTGGCAGCACTTAGGGACCCCGTTTGTGTCACCCGCTGAAGCAAAGGGGCCGGGGTGACACTGTCCTGCTCTCTGTGCAATAAACCCAGCSTGGCAGCTCTGCATCCCCTCTGAAGGGGAGCAATCCATGGGCCTTCCCAATGACCCTGGCCCRGGACACGGCTCCAAACTCAGGGCAGCTGCCCCATCCCACGACCACCCTTGCAGCCAGCCCTTCTCCTCAAAGCGGTGTTTCTTTGAGAAAACAGCCTCATTTTCGCTTTATTTGCACACTGGTGTCATTTGGCATCTGCAAAGGTTCGCTCGGGAAAGAGGCAGCGCCGTTACAAGCTCCATGTGCTTTTATTGCAGCGCATTAGAGCATCAGCGAGCGAGAACTTATTCCGGGTGCACTTGACTGCACGGCAGCGTGCAATAAGCTCGCAATGCATTTGCAGCCATCACTGCTGATAATCACCGAGCACATGTTCATAAAGCACCTCCCAACAGGACCCTGCTTGGGSGTGTTTTATTGGAGCAACACACAGGCTGGAGACAAAAACAAGCTGCAGCAGCACTGCTGACACCAATGCAAGCTTTAATACAGGGAAATTAGGTGTTGCTTGTGTCACTGTGCTGCAAACCTGTAGGTAATGAACTTTGGGGTCACCTGGGGCTTTCTTGGTGRTGCTGTTCTCCAGGTGAGAGCAATCCAGGAAATCTGGGCGGAATCTCCATGAAATCTGGGTCTGCTTATCCATAGCCCTGGTGTAGGGAGCACCACTTTGCCTGGTCTGGCTGTCTGCTGGTCTGAGCTTTGGCATCGTGTGCTTTTGCTGCAAGCCCTGACTTCTTGGGCCAAGTCCTGGTTCAGGTGTGTGCATTTTCAGGCATTATTTTGGGGTAAATTGCTGATGTTTCAGTGCTGATGGTACCTTGCTCTTGCGTGTTGTTTATCATCTGCTGGTTAYGGGGTGTCTGGAGAGAAGTGGGGCTTTGTTTGCCCCCGATGCTGGGGAAAGCGAGTTGGCTGTGGGCACCTGACCTTTTTCACCAGATAGATACAAGCTCTAGGGCTGCACGGACAGGGTTATGCCCACAGTTCTGAGTTTGCAAAAGCCTAAATTGACAGAAATTAGGGTCCTTCCTGCAGTGAAGGAAGAGCAGAGGTGAAAGTAACTGGAGTTTGGTTCTTGTGCTTTGTCCCAGCATCGTCCCACCTTGTTGAGACCCTAGGGTCGAGCTCCTCATCCTTGCGTCCAGACATGGGGCTGGGCTGCAAACGTCGCTGTCTGTTGTATAGCCCAGAGTTGTTAAAGTTCAGGATTCTGTGTTTATATAAGAAAAGAAGCAAATAAATTGGCAGCAGCTTGATCTTTGCGGGGAGATCAAAGGCCGTGGTGGGTGGCTCTGCTTGAACGGAGCAGCGAGCGCCGCCGAAAGCAGCGGCTCTCGGTGGGCAGTTAATCACGGCAGCAGTACCTGACAGTCACAGCACTTGTTTCACTCCTTTATTCTCATTATTCGTTGCCTGGGAAGCCGAAAAGGGGAGAGGGCAGGTGGGGATGCAGCGGGTCGCATCCTGCACTGCCCCAGGGCTGGTGAGGATGGAGCAGCTCCGCAAGAGAGTGAGTTGGGGTGTTGAGCTCCCCAAACTGGGATGTGTGGGGCAGCACAGCAGTGYTGGCCATCGGCAAAAAGAGTCTCTGCTGGAGCCCCTTGGTCTGAGTACATTGGGGCAGAAACTGGCTGCACCAAGTGGGTTTTGGTGCCCCCAGGCCGTGTGCTGTGTGTGAGCAGGCGGATTCAGTTCCCTCCRCAATACTTGGGAATAACAACGTTATTATAGCGCGTGCAATGCCGCGGGCTTCCCCGGATCCCACGGCCGTCCCCTCCTCTCCCTCGCTGGGCTGGGCTCGCCCTGCATTTAGGGCCGCGCGGCTCCGGGAGCGCCGGGCCGGGGCTCGGGCAGGAATGGGCGCGAGGACGGTGGGCGCTAAGTGCTTTGCTGGCCCAGGGCCAGGGCGGCCGCGATTCCTGCATGCGCAGCACCGCGCAGCGAGCCCTGAGAACAACGGTCTGACCCGTTTGGTGCAGAGGCCACCGGACGCCTGGGCCCCTCTTCCCACCAACCCGGGCACCTGTGGAAACGGCAGCGCTCAGAAAACTCCCACATTTGGCGGCGCCACCAATTTACTCTGAATAGCTCGGAAGAGAGGAGTAATGAATTTCAGCTGTTTACCTCTTCAAAAAAGCTCGTTTGTGTTTAGACATAATTATCCAGCCACTTCTAAGAAAGGCACCATTGATTGTRGAGCACAATTAGCATTTGGTTGCGTCGGCTCCAACAGCCACCCTGACGGCACGAGAGCTCTTCGGAGGCATGAACTCCCTTGCAACCTAAACTGCAAATGTGTTTGGCTTTTCCTTTAATTTTCACGTGCGGGGTGCAGCTCCAATAACTTTATCTCAGGCTTTGCAAGTCCTTTTGCTTGTTGTTACCCAATCCCTCGCTTTGGATCTGAACTCCCCGGCCTTTATTCCTTTGAATATGTGTTAGAATAGATCTTGGTTTCATTCTGTGCGGGATGAGAAGCAGTTTTACCYGCTGGCCGGGAGCGGGAGAGGGATGGGGCCGTTGCCGGGGGGAGCGGAGCCGCCTCCGAGTGCTCGGGGCTGCTCCGTGCGGAGGGTCCGGAGGGGAGWTGGGCTCTAAAGGACAAAGACCCCGGGGAAGGAAGAACCTGTTGGGGCCTGAGGGGCTCGTGCCCTAAGCAGCCTCCCGGCGTAYGGGGCTTGCGCTGCCAGGCTGGAGACACAGCACCAAAACCCAGCAATTGTGCCCCAAAAGCAAGATCCATGAAACTGGAAGCATTTTTTTTTTTTGGTAGAAAAAGTCCTAATTTGTGATGGCCTGAGGACTTGGCTCTGCATYGCCCTGGATTCCCAGCTGCTTGTGCTGCAGCCAGTTGCTCCACAGCAAAGTCTGGGTTTGCTGCGATGCTCCGGTGCTGTCAGCSCCAATCTGGGGGTTGTTCCGTGGTGGATGGTGGGCACGGAGCCACCCTGGGGAAGAGGAAGGAGAACTCGACCACGGTGCTGCAGCCGGGCTGGGGTCTGAGCTCGCTCGAGCGTCACTCTGAGCTGCCCCTCGAATCAAAGCTGCCTAAATGATTCCTAAATAATTGCTTCCATTCATCAGAAGAACGAGCCCTGGCTCCAAGCGTAACATGGAGTGTTAGGTTGGGGATTTTATTTTATTTTATTTTTCCCTTTTCTTTGATTTTTGCCTTCAGGAAGAATCCCACCTTTGATCTCCCTGTGACACTTCCCTCTAACCAAGAGGGTCGGTCCATGAAGCTGCAGTCTAGASATGTGGGAATGTTTCACCTGCCCGTGACGGATGTTTCTGCTTGTGCAGATCTGTCCCAGTGCTCCTAGAGCTGGGCTCCAGCACAGGGTGGGCAGCTYGCTGGGACCTCTGCTAGGCCCCAAGGAGGGTCTTGCACCGCGGAGCCGCCCTCCTCAGCCTGGGCTGGGGTGACTCTCCTCCTCTCATCACACTTTGCGTCCCACACGCATCCCTGATCTTCACCCTCCTGGTAGCGTTTCCCTTTGCTCATTCTGCTCCATAGGGTGACCAAGGACCCCCATTCCATCCCTCTGCCCCCTTCCATGCTGATTGCGCCCATCTGCAAAACGGCATTTTTCTTGCCCACCACACGGCGCTTCTTCAAAGTCTAATTGTTTTCTTTTTCTTATRATTGGTTTTCCCCTGGCTGGCTGTATGACCCGGAGAAAGCCAAGTTGTCATTTTGCTTCATTCCCGTCCCTCCAGCTGACTTCAGCTTCCCCGGGGAGCTGGCTGGAGCCGCGTGGCCACGCTCACACGCAGGGGATGGGGGTGCCAAGGTGGTGGAATCCCATGGGAATTGTCCTGCTGCCATGTCTCTCCCCACATTCCCGTCTCCTCCAAGTCGCCATCCCCTCACTCTGCTGCTCTCTTTTAATCCCGTTGTTCCTGTGCTTAATTCCTGGGGGATTTTTTTTTATCCCAATATTGCCACTAGTCCATATTTTCTAGCAATGGGATGCATTTGTACCCGGATTCAGGATAATCCCATCTTAAAGGCGGCTCCGCGGCCGGAATGCTGCTCGGGGCCGGTGTCTGCGGCGGCCGGGGGCAGATCCTGCACCTCTTCTGCTTTCCCCATTCGTAAGCAAACACACCCGAACGAGCCAGTGCAGCAGGGGACTAAAAATAACTTTAATCAATCAACTTTTTTAAAAATAAGAATGTTCCTGAAAATGATGCCAGCGCTGCCTCTCGGGAATTTTATTCTGACTCATTTTCCTGCAGTTCTTTCTTCTCCCTTCTTTGCTTTTCTCCTTTTCTGCTCCTCTTTGTCATGTTAGCCTGTTTCTCATTGCCGGCAGGTTGAGGTGACTCTGGTCGCCTCCCGGTCACCTTGCTCATAGCTCATGGGAATCTGCGGTTCCCTCTGCCCCTGGTTCCTGGGGGAATCCAGGCCCCTCTCCCATCTAGACTTCCAACGGGAATGCGAGGCTGGGATTTTTCCAAGGGGGCAGAGGGGATGGATGTGGTTGAGCCCTGCCCTTCGCTGAGAAGGGTTCACCCAGCTCCCTCCCTGCAATCCCCGTCTCTCCAACGTGTGTATGCGGATATATGTCTATATATACACACCTATATGTGTGGGGGTATATTTAGTGCATTAGTCACTTCTCCGACTATAAAAACTGAAACTTCAGTTGGCTGCAGCTCCTGTAAACATATGTCCTCCTTGTAACTATAACTTGGCTTTTATTATCCCGCCTTCCTCCTGCGAGCGCCGCGTGGGGCGTACGGCTGGGAGAGCGGCAATAACAGCCTTAGTGCCACATCCGAGCAGCCAAAATAAGGGGCTCAGTCTCCCAAATCCCRCAGGGAAGTTTAAAAGCAGCTCAGACTGATTCAGCACGAGGACTTGGCCCTTTTAGCAGCTTGTCTGGGGCGCATCTGGGCGTGGGACGGCMGCAGGGCAGTTTGCAACGCGGCCCCACCGTTTTCAGTGGGTTTCTTGCCCAAATATTTTTGGAAACCCGGTGATGGATGGGAGGGATGATCCCCGTGAAAAGGGCAGAGAGGGGGCTCATTTGCACTGAGCGCGTCGGAGCCTTCGGCCTCATTAGCTTCGCTGGGGTTTTCTGTGCTCGTTCTTTGGGCTGGGGAAATGACTGGTGCAAAGTGCAGAGAGAAGAAAGACGAAGAACAGTGCTACGGACGTGGCTGCGCACCGTGAACCTGCACAGTTTAAAAACAGACATTGAAAGTCTAGCATGCCAACCAGGAAAGCATTATTTTTTTTGTCTTGCATGCTCTGCATTTCAGAATTTTAAGGAAAATATTRGACTGCTAGCAGCAGCCCAAGAAGTGCCCTTATCGCAGTGCACGGCAGCACAAGGGTCTGAAAGTCCGGTGGCAACGGGAACTATCCGTGTCGTGGCCGCAACACGTGGAACAGGGCTCCGCGCTGCATCAGTGCTGCTGATTTTGCACTTCTTTCCGTGACAGCAACGAGAGGATTCTGGGGATAAGAGCCAGGGGGGCGATTCGGAGGCTCTGATTTGTGTAATTAAGCAGAATAGCTCTTTTCTTCTGCCTGCAGCTTTCCACGTCCTAATGCAAGATGCCGTCATCCCTGGCCCTGCCGGTTGTGCTGTTGGCTCCGCTTTGCTTTCCCTTTATATCTGTGGTTGTGACGTGGAGCCTGATCCGGCCGCCTTAGCTCCTTGAGACTTAGGCACCGGGGAAGGAGATAAGATGAGTTTGGCAGCTGCTGTAGTGACTTGGGAGGGAATGAGGAGGACAAGCTCCGGGAGCGAGGAGCTGGAGAGACCTGGAGAGCCCACCCAGGCCTGGTGGGACTCRGTGGTGCTCCAATCCATTCATCTTTGGCTTGATTTCCTTTTCGTGGTAGCAAAAGAGCGAGTGCTAAGGGATGTTCTGGGTGACTCCGTGGTGAAAGCCCTGGAGATCTGGAAAGGCAGTGGCTCCAAGGGCAGGACAGGGACTGCTRGGCTCTCTGCTGCTCCCGTGCATGGGTGCAATGCAGCAGTGAGTGATGGCTCATGGCTTCAGGTGGAAACACAGCAATGGATGGGCCTCTTGGTGCTTCCCGAACTTTGGTTCTCTGTAGGAAATGAAAAGCAGCCTTCCTCCCTTGATCTCACCAGGAGTTCCCTTTCCAAGGCCCTTTCCATCAATTACTAAAAATTCAAGTCTGAGCATCCCTTGGATGTTTGGGGGTGGTTTCTTTGTTGCTCATGCCATCAGTGAAGCTCCTTTGCCAGGTGAATCGCGGGTGTCTTGGCTTTGGCGCCCCGAGGCGATGGCCAAGCGTGTGCTCTCCTTAACGGGCTCTCCTCACGTGGTTCGAGCACGTCAGCATGCTGGTCATCCTGCTGAACTGCGTCACCCTGGGCATGTTCCAGCCCTGCGAGGACGTGGAGTGCCAGTCGGAGCGCTGCACCATCCTGGAGGTAAGGGCACGAGCGCCGCGGGACACGAGCGCCGCCTCGGGCCGACCCGGACCTGCCCGGCAAGGTCCAAGGTTGGAGCTCCATGATGGACACTGGATGGTGTCTCCTGCTCCGCTGCAGCGCAGTTCGTGTGGTCAAGCCCTGGTGGCTTTGTCCTCTCTAGAAGAAGGTAAAACACGGGACAGGTCCCTGCTTGAGGCCCTCAGCACAGCCAAGGAGCAGGAGCAGCAGATCTGGGGGATGTCTCCAAGCACAAACATCCCTCCCCGATGGCAATGCCCAAGCTGTTGGCTTGGTGGCACTGCGGCACCCCGGCTTCCTTTGGAGCCTTCCTAGCCACGTGCTGCTTTACCCATTGAGCTCTACAGCATTCAAGGAGGGCCCCCGGGTCCTCCCAACCAAGCTCTCCTGCCCCTTTCAAGCCTTGGTCCAGACTTGTCTGCAAATCCCCAAGTTGCCGGATTGGGCACCAAAACCTCCATCAATCCAAAGGGATCCATTAAATGCAGAGCCCAGGAAACCACACAAATAGGGACACACCACAGGGCTTGTCAAGGAATAAACGTTTGGAGAAACTCTTGTATAAGAGTGTCTAGCACAGGAATTTCTCCAAGGGTCAGGTGAAACAACCTCCACGCGTCTGCAGTTTATTCCATGTATTCACCCACATGGAACTCCGTTTGGAGGATGCCTGTCCCTGCAAAGCRTTCAGGCCAACAAAGGGAATCCTGCCTGGACGAGGAGGTGACGTTAATAAAGGTTTGCTATTTGGTATGGGTTTTTTTTTTTTTTTTATGACAATGTAATTTAATCAGGTYGCAATCACAGAGCTTGCAAAACATGCAGAGGTCTGTTCTCCCTCAAATAAACAAGTGTAGAATCTGCAAGGAGCCCAGGCATTGCATTTAGATTCTAATAACTGCTGAATGATTACAACATATTGAGCATATTTGTAAAAAAGCAAAGTGTTATCCTGAAGGGTTTGCAGGCAGAAAAGGGCCATGAGCAAAACCGTGTTTATCCATCACCCTGTCGCAGCTTGCAGGAGGAAACAGAAGCCAGAACATGAGGGAGAGAAACCTGAACTTCTCTGTGGAGGCGTTCAGATGCCAATTATTAAATGAACTGAAATAATGAAGCAAACCTTCAGTGCAGGTTATCCAGGGGAGTGTTGATGATGAGGCCAACAGCTAGGTGGGAAGGTCCTCGTGCCCAGCCCCATGGAGGTGCATGGATGCACAGTGGGATCGTGGCTCCTGCTTGGAGATTCTGTTAAATTTACCATTAATCCTTTCAGGCCTCAAAAAGCAAGTGCCAGAGACACAATCCCAGAGCGCGTGAGCGCTGGGCRAGTGGTTTGGAGAGTTGTTCCGTGTTCCATCCTTGCTGCGGATGGCTCCTGGGCGCTGGCAGAGGCTCCCGCGGGATGTGCCCATGCCCTTGCAGCGGGAGCGCTCCCGTCCCCGCCGCCCCTCTCCCGGAGGACACAGCAGAACTGACTGCAATAATCTCTTACTGGTCTCCAGGCATTTGACGACTTCATTTTCGCTTTCTTTGCGGTGGAGATGGTCATCAAGATGGTGGCTCTGGGCATCTTCGGGCAGAAGTGCTACCTTGGAGATACGTGGAACCGCCTGGACTTCTTCATCGTGATGGCRGGGTCAGTAACCAAACCTCATAAACTTGTTGTTCATGGTGAAAACTAGAAAACCCCAGAGAACCGAATCCCCGGTTTGTCCCAGCTGGTTTTCCTAATGTCTCGCTCAATCAAATCAAATTCTCACTGGTTTAAGCCTCTGGCAAGGACCCTGGTTATGGGAAGAGGTGTGAATGTCACTGCCAAGAGTATGGGAGAGGCAGAAAACCAGGAGAGGGGCAAACACGGGATCAAAGAAATTGCTTGTGCCTGAGCTCCTGTCTGTTTTAATAGCGAGTAGTGTACTTAGCAGCCGGCACTAAGGGATTTAATTAAAGTGAGCTCTTCGATTTGGCAGGAAAGCGGCTGTTCTCTGCAGACCCGACAGCTGTTGTGGCATCACTGGAGCAGAGCAGAAAGGCAGAACTTAGCCAAACGGGCAACCCAGCCCCAAAAGCTGGTGCCGGGAGATAGAAATCCCAGCGGGAATAAGTGGCAAGCAGTTGGCCATCAGCTGCCATGACCAATCCTCCTAAATGGCAAGCGCCTGCAAATTTCTCCTGTGAATTTGTGGGTTACGTTTTAACATCATCTCCCACAGCTGCTTGTTTCTGTAGGAGCTGTTAACAAACAGGTTTAACTCATTTGCTGAATCACCCCAGGAAGATTTGGGTTCTGCTGCTGCCAGCTTCCCCACGCCCATAGGGAAAGCAGAGCGAATGGCAGGCTGAAGTCTTGAAAAGTCTTCTCCATAAACAAATAGCTTTTAGAAACCCAACCTCTTTTACCCGCTTGGCACACCAGAGGAAAGGATAGGCTGGTTTAATTGTGAAGCACTGCCTTATTTCTGAATTCATTGGTTTATGGCATGGCCTGTCTGGGGTTAATTAGGACTTTCCTGTAATACATTGCGGGTATTTTTACCCTTGTGTTAGTGAGGGTCTTGACTCCGTTAATAGAGGAGCTTTGTTTTGCTCCGTGTCTGGAATACAATTAGGAATGGCCTTGCAGCTTTGAATAAAACACGAGCTATCCCGAGCAGAGCTTCCTTGGAACCACGCGTGCTTCCGGGTGGCAGGAACAGCAGGAGCAATAAAAGCCACCAGGTTTTCTTCTCCAGAGCTGCTGCAGCGCTGGAAGCTGCGCCGGCGGCTCTGCTTTCCCTGGGAACCTCAGGATCAGGAATCTGGCATTCGCAACCAAAGGGGCTGGCGGTTTCCCCGCGCCGATCCTGCAGGATGGGCTCTCCTGATGGATAAGCAGAGCTTCCCAGTGGCATCAGCTAGAGCTTCGCAGCAAAGCTCTACGATGAAATATCACACGCAGATGCAGAAACCGAGTCCTTGGCTCCTCCTTCAAAGACAGATTCTGGCACTGGGATCTTTAGCTCCCTTAGACCTGGGCTGGCCGGACAGTTGGCCGCTGAGTCAGTTTGGTAGCTTTCCAGGCCATTTCCAAGCCTCCATGACAAGGATGCATTGGAGAACAATGACGAGAGCAGAAACGCCATGAAACCCTGCAGGAAGCCGCCGTGCCCGTGCGCTGGCACTGGTGCTGCAGGTGGAAAGTGGGACAAACCCTTTTGCTGGCTGCTCCCAACCCTCTCCAGCAGATTTTGGGATGTGGAAGCCATGCCCGTGGTGGGATTGCCTCCAGCAAGAGAGGCTGCTTTGGAGCTGGGGTGGCCAGTGGGCAACGCTGGTAAAGGGCAGGGAGGTGCATGGATGGGCTGGGACTATTGCCTCTTCCCTCACCACTGTTCCTAAAACCAGAGATGCTTTCAGCAGCCAGCAAACTGCTGGAGTGACTCGATTGCTTTCCTCGAGCCAGTGAGTGAATGCAGTGAAGTTCATATAGGAAGAGAAACAAGGGATCTGCAGCACTGCCCGCTTTGGTCATCCCRTTTGGTCTCCTCAAATAAGCTGCTTTGGCCTCCTAGGAAATGTACCAAAGAAAACTGAGGGTAAGCAGGGAAACTACGAAATAAACACATCTTCTGCCTTCAGCAACAGATTGCCTCTGAAGTTTGTTCCAGCACTGAAAGCCCTTTCGTATTCTGCTTGCCTAAGAAATGTACCCTGGAAAATTTCAGAGCGAATGGAGCTTCCAGCCTTGCAGCCTGACCAGCAGCCAAGTGGAAAGCAGTTCCCAAGCATCAGAAATGTTATCCACAAGAGCGGAAACCAGGGAGGCTGCCTGTGCATCCAGTCCCTGGAGACGTTGCAGGCCCGTGCGACTTGCTTTGGACATCCTCAACTTGACAGCTCGAGGAAAGGAAGCCGCTCGTGGTAGAAGACATTGCAAAAGCTCGTGCCTGTTTTGTTCTTCTTGTTGTTGTTTTGATTTGTTTTTCCCACGTGCAGAGGCTTTGGGGAATCATCTACCAAGGGCCAGTCTCTCCAGGCCCTGCAGCGCCAAAATTTCCAGCTCCAGCGCGTTTTGACAGGGAATTTCCTGGATATCCTTGGCTTCTGAGGGTGGTGTGAGAACAGGACCCCAAGCAGCTGCTTGACCAAGAAACTTCAGAGTTTTACRTGAAGGTTGCAGCTGATTTCTCTGCTTCTAGAAGATCCCGTCTGGAATCCATTGCATTCAATGAAGTGGTTGGGAAATGTAGATCCTTTGCAGCTCACTTTGAGAACATGAATGGTATCCCAGTGAAGGGCAAAATCCTGGAGTCAGAAAGCCTGTTTGCGAGGCCAGATCTTAGCTTCTTCCAATGGGAGCATCAGGTTCGGCTCAGTACAAGCGTCAAGGTGCTTTTGACTTATAAAGGCTCATAAGCTACAGCACGAGAAAAAAATATCCACAGAAGGTTATTGCTAAAAACAGCGTAAAATCACCGTGGCCTGAGAATTTAGGGTAAAACGTGGGGAAATAAGGGTAAAGGGCCAAAGCCATGCCAGTGATATGGTGGGGCTGCCTCCCCAAAGTCCCAAGCAAGGGGCAAGGACACCTCGACACTTGCTTCTCGATGACACTTAACAGTTCAGGGGACATCCTGGCTAGAGGATGCTGAAATGGGAAAAAAATCTCCCTTTCTGCCCTGAAGCTGCTGAGATTACAGCAGCTCTGCTCATATTTGCCTCCCTCCTTCCCTAYCCTGGTGTTTATTTAAAGCAAAACAAGAGCCCTTTCTGTACYAGGGCGGCGTTTGATGCCGCTATGTTATTTGAGCAGGCGGGGTGAGAGATTTGTGACATATTTACAACTGCTTCCCTGTAGTCCAACCCATAAATTGTAATTACAGCCATGCTAACAAGCCATAGCCCCATTAAAAAACAACAACACTCCATGCGCTTGCCACTTAATGCTATAAAAGAGCAAGAAAGTGGACTAAACTCAACGTCCTTCCCAGCCTGCGAGGGAAATGTTTACGTGAAATGGAGACAGAGCAGGAAAACGAAAATGTTCCCTATTCCTAATAATAAAATGGGAAGCAAACTACCCCAGCCATTGTTTTGGCGGCACCGTTTGGTGTTTTGGTGAAAATAGGAGCTGGTGTGACGACATGCTGGGATGTTGGTAGGGGGGATTGGGTCTGAAATGTCTTCTTGCTYGGGGGGTCCATGGGGAAGTGGCCCCGGAGGCAGCCTGGAAAAGTGGAGGGGGTCGCTCTGCACCATGCAGGGTTCCCATGGCGGGGGTTCCATCCCATATGGGCATTCCCGGGGCCGGGAGGGAGCAGCGCCTGCCCTGACCGCCTCTCCCTTTCGCCCCCAGCATGATGGAGTACTCGCTGGACGGCCACAACGTCAGCCTGTCGGCCATCCGCACCGTCCGCGTCCTCAGGCCGCTGCGAGCCATTAACAGGGTGCCAAGTAAGTGCAGCCTCGCCGCGATTCCTGTCTAACTCCATCCGGGCAAGCTCGGGGAAAAGCAGGGATTTAAGCCCCCTCCAGCTGCCGGCGGCTCCCTTCGTGCTGGCTGGGAGCAAGTTCATTTATTTTAATTTTTGACGGCGAGGAAGAGCTCATTTATTATTATTATTGGTGTTAGGAAAGGGCAGTGCGAGTAGGTTTTGAATCCGGGATGCCAGGTTTTCATGGCTGTTTTCCAACATTTTTGTGAACTCCCTGAGACAAGTAAGTGTATCAAGACCTTCCCGGCCTGCTCCTCGTGCTAAGGAAATAACAAAGTTCTTATAAATCCTATAAAGAAGGGGGAAAGAGCAAGGCTAAAAGGGATCTTCTGCCCCTGGATAGATTTGTTTTTTCCTTTGTAGCTGCTGCAGGTCTCTCCCTCCCCTTGTGCTCAGGATTAAAAGTGCAGCAGCCTCTGTGRCTGCTAAAGCACCGCAGCGGCTTTGCTGTCGTGCACGGGAAAATTGGGTTCACGCACAATGGGAAGTTCAAGTGGCCCCTAAACCTGTTTTCAAGTGGATTCAGCTGCTTGTCTTTAAAACCAATTTGAAAGAGCAACCAGCAAGCTGCAATAATTTCCTGCCAGCAGCAGCCATCCCCYGAGCCGGCCTTCGGGATGTACCAATTTTGTAGTTCTGTCCCATTTTAACCAAAACCCTCTCTGCGCTGAATGCAGCAGCGCATGGAAATCGGACGGGGTCTCTGCAGAAAGGGCTTTTCCTGCTGCTTTGCAAAGCACCTGGAATGAGCCACTTCTCGCCGAGCATCCTGGTGGGATCTGCTGCCCGTAATGTGGGCATTTCTCCCAACAAAACGAACTGCCCCGAGCGGTTCTGCTTCCAGTCCCATAGAGACACATGCAAGGGAAGAGATGATGTTTTGCATAGGAATCTGTGAACTTTCTCTCTGAAATCTAATCACTAGGATTTCCTTTCCTCCCCCACCAAAAAAAAGAAAAAAAAAAGAAAAAAAATGTCTAAGTTCAACACTGACCRGACAGCTCCAAGCTGGGCTGACACTGAGGCTCAGGTGCAGCTCCTCTGCTCGCTATTTTATTTATCCCCACCCTCTAGGAGACGCATAATAGAAAATCTTCTTTTTTTTTGTTAATAGTACGTGAGATTAAATTCAAAGAGTTAAATCCGTGCTCAGCGTTGCCGTGCTTGATGAGCAGCTAGGCTGGGCTTATAACATTAGCGGTGGCTTGAACCCRCGCCAGGGCGGGATTAGCATCCTGCGAAGCCGCGCGCTTCCCGGCGGGAGGATAAGTCCGGCCTGTCCGTGTTTATGAGATGCCAGCTCYGTCCTCGTGCAGCTCTGCTGCTTGTCGCAGCCGCGGGGTGGGTTGTGAGAACCCTCTGTTTTATCGTATTTTGGAGTGTCTGGGCAATAACGCTGCCTAGTCTTCCATCCGTGGGGATGCTGCAGCTTAGTGTGGAAATTCCCTCTATCCGAATGCACCGACTGTCTGGTGATGGAGATGGGAATCGCGGACAGAGCCAGAGGGACCCCCTGTGCTGGGGGGTCTGCACTTCATCCACCCAACCCTGGGCATGGGCCTGCGTTCCAGCCAGCACCATTAGCTCTTGCTTCCAGGCACAATAAATTCACCCACAAGATTATTTCATTTTTCTTTTATTATTTAAGAAAAGAAAAGAGAGCCTCGGCCAATAAAAACATCATCTCTATTAGAAATGATTCCTTAGAAATGGCAGGAAAAATATAATTCCTACAATTTATATCATTGGCGAGTGCTGCAGTTTTAGGGGAGGCAGGGTTAGTAGCGGTCACTTGTCTGTTGTTTTGTTTTGTTTTTTCCAAGCTCTTTTCCCTGCTTTGTTTTCATTTTTGTCCTACATGGTTTAAAAGAGGCTTCACACGAGCATGCAGTGAGACGCTGATCCCCATCTCAGCCTGGTAATCCTTTCCCATGGCAAACTCAACGTTCAGCCGGGAGGGATGGATTCAGGCTCAAGAACGGGGCTGTTGAACAAGCCCAAATACTAGGAGTGGAAGAGGATGATTTGCCATAGGGAGATAAATTTTCAATGTTTTAGGGGGAAAAAAAAACCAGCTCCGTACAGGCATGGAGATTGTTTTGCAGAGCAGCAGCTTAGGGGGTAAAATGATGGAAAAGGTGGAAAAATGTGTATAGGAATGAGCATCTTCCCTGGCTGTTGGCAGGATGCTGTTGGCAGCGGTACCCAAAGTCAGGGAGCAGGGGCTGCCCTCCTCTTCCTTGGAGGAGTCCAGGGAGAAGCCGGGAGAGCGACCGCAGCCTAGATCCCACCCGAGGCTCCGGCTTCCTCAAGGGCACAATTTGTGCGATTCAAGAGAAATCTTCCTTTTGTTTATAAACACGTATTCTGACAGCGCCGCGGCGGGTGACGCCTCGCGGGGGTGTTGCCAGCGAGCGGCTGTCGTGCAGCTGTGCCCGCGGTGACACGTTGTGGCGCGGGTGTCACCGAGGACGCCCTCCCCAACATCCGCAAGTCCCTTCTGGCTGCCGCTTTGTCCCGTTTGCTGCTCCCTGTCCCGGGCTGGCACCGGCTGCCGCCCCATCCCAGGGCTCCTCTAACGCCGTTTCTCCCGCCCGCAGGTATGCGAATACTCGTCACCCTGCTGTTAGATACTCTGCCTATGTTAGGCAACGTCCTCCTCTTGTGCTTCTTCGTCTTCTTCATCTTTGGGATCGTCGGCGTGCAGCTCTGGGCAGGGCTGCTGAGGAACAGGTGTTTCCTAGACAGGAACTTTGCCATGTAAGTACAGCCCCAAATCCACCTCCATGGCCCCAAAATCGCCCCATACAGCCCCAAATCCACCTCCACACACCCACARTGGCCCCRTACAGCCCCAAATCCACCTCCAWGACCCCCAAATCACCCCATACAGCCCCAAATAACTCTACTACAGCCCCAAAATCACCCCATACAGCCCCAAATAACTCTACTACAGCCCCAAAATCGCCCCATACAGCCCCAAATCCCCCCCCTATAGCCCTAAAATCGCCCCATACAGCCCCAAATCCCCCCCTACAGCCCCAAATCTCCAAATTTTCCTTCTGTACCATCAAGCTGCAAGCCCTGCGCGTGCCGTGCTGCTGAGACGTGGCTCTGCCCTTGTGGTTATTCACATCTCCAGGGAGCCGCTCGAGCAGCCCCGTGCAGAATCCCGGGCAATATCTGAACGATTGACTGCTGCCAAGTTCACCCTGGTGCTTGACTTGCTTTACGGCCCTGACCTATCTCCAAAGCTATGAAAACACTGCAGACACTCAGGGACGGGTCGCTTGATGAACCAACAGATGGAAACCAGCCAGGAGCCTGGGGAGGCAAAATAGCAGGAGGTGTYCTGAGAGCTGGAGCTTCTCGTGCAAGGCAGGGGATGAAAAGCCCAGCTGGTTTTAGGGTGCATCTTTCTTGAGATAGTTGGTGCCATGGTGAGGATGGGCTCTGTTGGTTCAGGAAGGGACCTGGCTGGGCTGGGAGCAGTGAGAGATGGGGTGAGACTGGGCAAGGTGCTYGCAGGTTATTGCGTGTGGCAGGAAATACAGGTTTCAGGTGCTGAGACAACTCTTGCAGAAGAGTTTGGTCAAAGCCAAGCACTGGTTGTCGTTGCTCTGCAACTGAGGAAAAAGAGCTTTGCTGATGGAGATAATCCTTCCAGAAAGGGGCAGACCCAGAGAACAGCAAAGAGATGGGTGGCTCAGAGGTGAGGGAATGTCTGAAGGYGGCTTATCAGGGCAGCTCGAGCTCTGCAACAGGAGATACAGCCTCTAAATGGGGCTGGGTGCAATCACCTCCTATCTACAGCTTGTGTTGGGTCTTAACGAAGAGCAGAGATGCTCTTGCAGCCGTAGCACAGGTCCTGGTCCTCGTCTCGCTGATCAGTGTGTGGCCTTTGGTGCTCCGGGCCTCTGTCCGCACTGCAGGCTGTCCTGGYGGTTCTTACTCATCCCTCTAGAGATGCTGAAAGGCAGGTCGTGGTGGGCCTGCAATTTGGCATGGTGCTGGGTCCTGCTCTGCTCTCTCCTGCACCAGTGACGGGCATTCCCTGCTCACCGGGACCTGGAATAACCCCCGAGCTGCCGTTGGAAAGGGCAAAGAGCAGCGTTGAAGCTGTGCTCGGGCGGCCGCCTCGCCGGCGCGGGAGCCTGCGGAGCGCAGGGCTGTGATTAGCCTTGGAGGGGTCCCTCTCATCCCTGCTAAAATGCTGTGTGATTTCCTGCGAAACGGAGCCTTGAAAATTAACCACCGGGGGATCATTTGCTAAATACAGATATTAGGCAGCTGGGAGAAACCAGGCGATGACGTAACGTCCATTAGCAGCATCAAAGGCCTTGCGGGGTTTTCTTATGGAGGCCTCAGTGCTGGCCGCTAAGCCGGGCTCTCGTGTTCGGCCTCGGGAGCCGTGTTTGAAGAGGTGGGAGGTCGGGGAGGTCTGGTCGGCCGCAGGGAGGTTCTCCTGCCCGCTTGGCTGCGGCTCGGCGCTGCGCCGGGCTCCTCCGGATGGTCCCAGCTGCTGCAGGAGGAGCCCGGGCATCCCTGGCAATGGGAATCGGGGGGGATTTTTACCAGGGCTCCAGGTCGGACTGATCTACTGTGCACGAGGAGGGCGAGCGCGACCAGCAGTTTATCTGCAAGATCTCCGGGGCGTTGGTCTCCCCTCGGGCTCCCTTGTGCCAACAAGAGCTGCTGTCATTGCAAATAGAGGAGCTGGTCCTCCCACGCCTGCCCAGGCTCTTGGTGTCAGGATGGCTCTCTGCTCTCGTGCTCTGATCCTCCTCGTCGGAGCCTCTCCAGGAAGTCAGTGGGCTGGAAGCAGGAGAGGGAAGAGAGCTGTGTTTTGTACTTGTCTAATGCTGCAGGACAGCTTTAATGTGAGCACTTCGGTCTTAATTAACTCCGTACCTGCTTGGCTTTGAGCTCCCTTTGGCTCCCTGGCTTCTGTGGAGCTGCGGGAAGGGGCAGGCGGCTCCGGGCTGCCGAGGGACACTCGGGAGCGTCGCCTCCTCGCGCCCAGCACTGCCCCGTGYGGGCTGGTTTGTCAGCAGGGTCTCCTCCAGAGAGGAGCCTCCTCGGAGGGAACCGATCCTGCAGGATGCCGGGTTCCCCTGGTTTTTCCCGCCATTCCTCCTTCCCTTTGCACCTGGGGAAGCTGAAAGCTCTCAGCGCTGTGCAGGATCGTGCTCGGGACAGGCAAGCGATGTCCCAAGTGGCGGGGTGGTCGTGTGGGGTCAGGCGTGAGCTGAACTGCATAGGAGAGCAGGGGGTTCCCTGCTCCGATGCCGTCCTCCCTGCACACGAGCATGCCCAGGGTCTGGGATCACGCTGGAGGGCCGGGAATCGATTGCAAAGCTGCTGCAAGCCCAGGGAAAGATGTGCACCGGGCAGCTGGCCGAGAAAAGGGTGTTAATCCTTTCTAATATGATAACGAGATCCATTCTGGGGCTTAGATTCCCATGTCTTTTCTGCTGAGCACAAGAGTCTTGTAATTAGTGGATTCACTACCATTAATAAGTTACTCAGACTTTGCCTGTTGGCAAATAGCAGGGCAGCCAGATTGGCCTTTCTTACATGGAGGTAGGTGCCGGGGCCAGATAGCACTCATTTATTTAGTGGATATTAGGGGTCCTTGTTCATTCCCCSATGCTTTTTTGCTTCTCAGCCTTGTCCTCCTTCCCTTCCTTCTCTTTTTTGGTTTTGCCAGCTGGGTCTTCAAATCAAGAAATAGRAAAAGGTCTTAAAACTTGGGTCAGTTTGTGTGTCTGGGGAGTGCAGAGCACGAGGCTGGCAGGGCTCCGCGCCGGCAGGACAGATGCTCRTGGTGCAGCTCCATGCTTAGGGCACCCAAAAGACTTGAAAAGAACGGGTCAGAAAACCCCTTGACCTCTACAGGCACAAGAGGATTGACTTGTGCCTGTTGTGGGGAAACTTCCTTTGAGTTTGGTGGTGGTTTGGGGAGCCAGGTGCAAAACCAAGCAGAGCAAAGAGCAGAGAAGTTAAAAAGCAGCCATGCAGCAGCAGAATGAACCCGGCCTTATCAGTCATGCTGTGCTTTATTTTGCGAGTTCTACTTTCTTCCCGCAGTTACCGAGGTGTGTTGTTCCTTTGGCTTCTCCCCGAGGGTCTGTGCCCAGATCCTTGCTGCGCAGCCTGTTAGATCAGAGCCCAAGGCAGTGTCTGCAGGCAAGATCTCTCCTTCAGCCCAGGGCTTCCTATCCTGCGGCTCACGGGTGACACGTAGCCTCTAGGAGCTGCGTGTGCTTTCCAAATGCAGCATCCAGGAACAGAGACGTGTTGCACGRAAGGGGAGCCTGTCTCGTCGCTCCCAGCAGTGCTCCAGTACCCGGAGCCGGCTGGCACGTTGCATCCCCACTGCATCCACCCTACCGGCTGGGYATTAGAGATTAGCGATTGCCCTTGAGGGCTGGAATCGGGGGGATTCATCCGGGAGGATGAGCGGGTGGCGTTAGCAGACCCCTGGCAGGGCTGGCAGCTGCAGACACGAGGGCTCTGCTGCTTTTTGGGTGCCTGCAGCTTGTGCTGTGGTGGGAGACGGCACCAGGGGCAGCTCGTGAGCCAGGGCCGAGCTTAGCATCGCGCTTACTTGTCATCCCTCCGGTCTGAGCGCTTTTCCGTGGTCCGGGTGTTTGGCACGGGGCTCTGTGCCTGCCTCTAAAGACAAAACTGCTCCCGGGAAAGGAGCTTGTGCAACCGGAGCTGCTAATTATCCAATCATCCCTCCAGATGGTCCCTCTCCCTCTGCAAGTCCAGCTTTGCTCTGGGTAGCATCCTAATTACCCCAGCCCACGAGCTGCGCCGTGCTGAGCCTTCCCTTCCTTGCTGCTGCCAAAGGCTGCTAGCGATGGGGAGATTCCTGCTGCCGGTGTCGCGGTGGCTGCTGCTTCCGCAGCCACGCAGGAAAGCAGGATTTGTGGAGTTTGCAGCTCTCCCCGGTGCTGGAGCAGGTTTTCCTGGATGATGATTATAAAAGAGGGTGTCATCTGGTTGTCGTGGTGWCTGCCCTGGTTGCAGGAGGAGCAAAGGCCACCGCGGGGCAGCAGGTYGGCCCGCAGCGCTGCTCTGCCGTGCGAGTCGAGGCAGAGCGCAGTCGAGGCTTGGCCGTGTCTGTAGGGCGGTGGATCCCTCTCATCCACAGGACACAGAGAGCTCTGATCCACATCTCCCATTTGCAAGACCTGAGAGCTGCCAAACTTCTGCTGAGTTCCTTGGGAGGAAGTAACTAGTGGGACTTGCACCCATGGCCTCTCAAACCTTCARATTTCGGAGGAAAACATCCATCCTCGGGAGGGACATGGCTGCAGTGCCATGGAGCCCTTCCAGATGTGTCCCTTAATTCTCTCTTATATCTAAGACATAGAAACTGGGAGAAAGATCTTACAGCTTTGTCGGGAGGTGTGAAGCACCATGCAATGGCAGGAGGATAACTGGCAAATAAATTTAATCAGCAGGGAACAGAGAAATTCATCTCACTCTTGACTTCTGTGTTCCTGAAGCTACAGGAATAGTCAAAACTTATCTTGGCAATTCCTGGATGGAGGGAAAACCAGATTCCACAGCAAACCTTGTTGAGGGTTAATCTTCCCCACGGCTCTGCTCAGCAGAATTTGCTCCCTTAAGCCCTTCTGAGCAAAGCACTAACTGCACTTTAAGGTGAAAGCAATCCCAGTCAATCATACGGGATAACAGCAGCCTGGCATCATTACAGCCAAATATATTCGGTAGTCAGGAACGTTCAGCAACAGCRAAAGGTACAGCTGTCCTGTCTTGAAGAATTACCTGCCTATCTTCTACCCACATCTTGCTTGTCATGTGATTTCTGCATTGCCTTTTCCCTTATCTCCTGCCTGATTATATAGCATCTCAGATCCCTGCAGCTCTGAACGCAGCAGATAAGTSAGCTCCAGGACTTTGCACCTCGTGCTGAGCAGCCCTTCAGCAGCCAGGGATCTGCACAGACCTCATCAAACAGCAATGACAAGTCCTGGGCTCCCCTTGCCCACTGATCTGCCCCTGAACATGGCTTGGGACACAGGACATCCCTGCCGTGCTGCACATAGAGCACTTGTTTATCGGAGTGGTACAGAGCAAGAAATTTTATCCAGGCCAGTTAGATCAGGTCCACAATAAGCACAGAGCTCCCATCACCGTGGGCTCTTTCTTTTCCTRTGTAAATACAGAGTTTGAGGCAGCMTCTGGCTGGGTCTCTCCTTGCTAAAGCTCTGCTCGCTCATCCTGGGCTGTACTGAGGGCTAAATTTATTGGAAAGCTGCTTTCTGCTTGTCTGAAGGCTGTTCTGAGCATCAGGAGAGCTGTCCGACCCTCCTGCTGGCTCTGTGTTGCAGGAGGGCCACGCGGGGCCGGGGAGCAGCCCCTCTGCTGCCGCTGGGTCTCATTCCCTCTCGCCCTTCCTTCCTTCTCCTCAGGACATACAACCTTACCTTCCTGCATCCGTACTACCGGACAGACGAAGCGGAGGAGAATCCCTTCATCTGCTCGTCCCATCGTGAGAACGGCATGCAGAAATGCTCCAACATCCCAAACAGGAAGGAGTACAAGGTGGAGTGCACCTTGAGCATGGACTCCTACACTCCGAGTTTATACAGCCCCGACTTCAGCAGCAGGAATGCCTGCATAAACTGGAACCAGTATTACAATGTATGCATGGCAGGGGATGTAAACCCGCACAACGGAGCTATCAATTTTGATAATATTGGCTACGCCTGGATAGCTATCTTTCAGGTAAGATTCTCCTAATGACACTTTTTTTTKTTTTGTCTTCCTTTGCGTGAAAGAATTTTGATGGATACGTCGGTGGCAGAAGGAATTTGCTTGCTCTAGTATGAACCTGCAGATAGAGACACATCAAGGAAATGAATCAGACAACCTGTAGAAATGCTGCAAGAGAATATTTGGAGAAAGGAAAAGAATAGCTGTTTCTCAGTTTCTTTTAAGAGGAGAGGGAAAATACTCAGACTGTCAGACAGAAGTGTAGCAAATTCTGAGTGGGATAAACCCCGAGGTGGAAATAAGGTGCAGGTTTTGGAGGGCTGGGATCAATTATCGATTGCTGTAATGTCGAGAAATGGAGAGTGTTATGCAAGTTCTTGCAGCAAGACTTGGTATCATTCTGCATCATAGGGTCTGGCTCGATAGAGTGGTTTAGGCTTGGTCCTAGAATTACAGCTGATGTCGCTTAGCATGGGAGGCTGCAGGTAGGAAGAGGAAACCCAGCAGAGTGCACGTGAAGATACCTGCTCGTGTGGGTCTGAGTGTGTGCTGATCCGCACCCACGTGGTCCATCATCGAGGTCAAGGTGCTTGAGTGAGACTGGGGGAATCTTTACAGATCACTTCAGCAACTGAAGCATATCCAGAGTATTTGTAGCTCTGGAACATTGTGTTGATCATATACACAATCTAGGGCTATAGTCTCTTAGGGTTAGCGTGTTGGAAATGGTCTGCATACCATCTTCCATTTTTACTTGGCATTTTCTCTTATTTAAGTGTGAWTTTTTTATGCTTTCAGCAAGATGCTTTTCTTTTTAATCATCTTGAACTGTACATGACATCTATTCCCAAATGAGAAATACAGTCTCCTATTAGTTTTGTTAATGACTGAGAAATTACCCAGGCAGAGGTCTAACTTTCTTTCTGAATTTCCTTGTAGCTTCATATTATGTTGTGAACTTAATAACTTAGAGCTTTCATGTGGGAGTTGTGAGGGGCAATTGCCTGCACTGAGCATCTTGTTTGCTCTCATGTTGCCAGGGCAGCACACACTGAGCCACACTGGTGCTGGTGTCAGAGGCTCAAAACCAAATTCACAAAGATTCAGATAGATCCCAGGCCTCTGTAGTTTACATTTTTAAAAATGCTTTGGTACCTTCTTGGAATTAATGCCTGAAGAGAGGGGTTGCCACAGTAATATTAAGTATTTCTGACTAGTGAACAAGCGAGCAGTGCATAAAGGAAATCAAAGCRTGAGTGGCTGTCAGTCTCTAGCTGCATTTGCATTCGTCCTTTTTCCTTTTTTTATTTTGCTGTTGTACGTCTCTCTGCGAGAGCTTGATGGACATGCTCCTGAGGTCCCATCTGGCTCCCACCAGCAGGCAGCACGGTTCTTTCCAGAGGAAGGGCAGAGGCTGATTCATTGCAGAGTCCCTGAGCTGGCCCATTGCAAATGTCCAAGTGCATCTTTAGGGGTCCTGCTTTCTTTTTGGCTTCCAGAGCCTTTCTGCAGATGCTAAGCTTTCATTTCATGTAGGGATTTCATTCATGGGCATGTGTGGTGTGGAAGTGCACAGATTTAACCCAGGAAGACCTTGCCAGCCACAGCAACCATTTGAGCTGATTCCTTTGGGAAGAACAGCGTTGGATATTGCATCCAAAGATCGTTTGACTTCCTGCTTGCAGATGCCAGGAAGCTTTATACTTGGTTTTAATACTGTTGAGGCCATATAAATACTAAAAAGCTTTTCCAGACAAAGGCTGCTCTTACATCTTTATTCCATTGAATGCTTTCACTCTAAGCTTTTAGAAATTGAAAACAATATTCCTGCAGGTAAAGAAGGGTAGCTGTTGAGAGCAAGGTGATTGCTTAACTGCGCTGCGGAAAGAATAAAGTATTATTGCAAGAAGTTAGATACTAAATCAAAACAATAGCTGTAAGCAGAGAACATTTAACAAATAAACCTATTGAGCTGCATTCTCATTATATTTAATGTTTGAAGGTGGGAAGGACGGGTCAGCAGTTAGGTGAGGCCACCAAGTAAGGCAGAAACTAGAACTGATGGAGTTAGTAATCCAGGAACTTCCCTGTGAATTGGTGTTGARTTAGTGGGTGGAAAGTATTCAGTCGTCTTCTGGATGTGACTGATCCCCTTCTGGGAAYGGTGAATAGGTGGGATGTGTTTGCTGGAGCTGTGCTGGAGGGCTGGGCTCACAAACCTCCAGCTCATGCAATGGCCATGCTAGGGCTCAGCTGCCTGGAGCATCCTTCAGGATTTGTCCCAGTGAGCTGGAAACCTGGTATGGATTGAGAGCTGGCAGGAAGGAGGCTGGAGAAATAAGCCTGCAAGAGAGACTAGAAAGGAAGCTTGTAAATGCAGTGAGTGCAAGCCATTCCTAAGCCTTTCCATGGGCATGTTTTTATACTGTGCCTACTGCACAAAACCAAAGCCAGGAGCAGACTGTGACAGGGAGATCTGAACATCTCCACTCCAGGGCATCCATGGGCACCATGTGTCAAGGCAGGAGCATGGACGTGTGGCCAAGGGAGGAGGAGGAGCAAAATGTGAGGGTATAGGGAGGCATTCAGAAAAGCATGTGGTGTAATTAAAATTCCTTTCAAGGACCTTACAAAATAGCACAGAGGAAGGAGCTTAGAGACCCCACAGAATTCATAACAGGAGGAAAGGGAAGCTGGAAGGCATTTAACTTCATGGGAGTAATCCTGAACTTGCAGATAACCTGGCACGTGGCAGTGGGGCCCACCARACAACGCAAAATGTGTTGTTGACCTTCCAAGGAGAAGAGTCAGTCAAAGGCATCAAAGAGGAGACCAGTGCAGATAATAAAGTCTTAAAGTAATAAAGATGATGGCTGCATCCATGGGTGTTTGAAAGGATAATAATTCCTTATGTAATCCTGCAAATGATTCATGTTTCGATTCCCCTCATTTGTTGTGTAATAGGCTAATTCATGTATATATTTGTTACAAAGGCACGTTCAATAGCAAATTATATGAACTAATTAGCTTATTACAGAATAAATGAAAGGAGATAGGACCTAAATTAACTGTGAGGTTTGGCATGATATTAAGATCCCTTTATTGCACATGAATTTCAGCAGCAACAATAAGAGCAGTAATTACAGGTATTGCTGTCACGCTGCAAATGATGAATTACCCACCCAACCAAAGTCCAATATAATGTGAATTACCAACAGAGTCTCRCGGGGGCAACCAAAACACTGCCGCCCCCCTGTCCCGCAGTGTCTGTGTGGCCAAGGCTGAGTACAGAAATCATGTTGTAGAACAGGGGTGCTGAATGGTTGCCAAGATGCAGGTTGGGAAGGAACGGGATGATTTAGGCTACTTTGCCAACTGCRGGAGCAGTGCTAGGATGGTTTCGGGTTGGACTTGCAGAAATGCAAATTAYCTTGCATTAGGAGGCAAAATTAGGTAGGCAAGGTTGAAATAGCCGTAACTATCTATTAGGTACAACTAAAGAGGTCAAGAAGGCAAACTGTTCGTGTATACGTTTTTCTAGGATATGGTCAGATGGGCTGAACTTAGGGAGCAAATATATAGGGATTTTCAGAAAATGCACCTCTGTCAGGGGACAGGATGCTTGTCTGACAGCTTGAGGTGTCTGGGAGAATGCGCCTGATAGAGTTACCTTTTCCAGGGCTTCTTTCTCATATGTTGCATTCCAGAAGTGGCTACATTTCCCAAGTCTTCCTTAATGAAAGGCTCTGAGAATTAGTCCTTTGATGCAGTTATGAGGCTCTCAGATCCGTGCCTCTTTGAGGCTCATGCTTCCTTTGAGTGCATATTGCTTCTATGAGGCGTTGCTGTAAGAAGACGTTTCCCTTAACAAGTTAATCAAGTCATACAAGAAACGCATCTCTGGCCCATCAGCAGAAGGCCCCAGCGAGGGAATTCTCAGCAGACTGCTTTGCATTCAGCAGCCCCCTTGCTGCTGTCAAAAAGAGAAGACTGGTTGCGTTTGCAAGAGCTGAAGACAGCCCAGCAGGCAAACAACATGATGAGAATGCCCAAGAAAGGAACAGCTGAATCACCTTCTCGAAGAAAGATGTCTTGAAATAGAGAAGCATAAAAGGAACCGTCAGCAGCAGCAAGTTTGCTGTGTGATCTCGATTGCTCACTTAGATGGAGAACTTCTCCTTGCACCTGGTCCCACCAAAGCCAGGAGTGCAGTGCTGTGGCTGTGAATGTGCAGATGATCAAGAAATGCTGCCCTGCTCGGGGGAGAAAGAAGAAAGCTTGGGGTGCCAGAGCGAGGAGATTGATGCCACCCRTTTCTTCCTTTGTTCTTCTGGAATGACTTCCTTCTAACACGATGGCAGGCTGCCTCTGCTGCTAGGATAGTAGACAGCAAAAGGCAAATGCTGCAGACAACCTCCTTCTTCTGCACTCCATCATGTCAAAGAAACCCTTGAGAACCTCCAAGAGTTATCTCGGTCTGATCAATGATTTATTAATTTTGACCATGTGCTAATGAGGAACTCCTTTTGTCTCCACGTTGGTGACCCTGCTTCTGCAGGGGTCTGTCCTCCTGCTAGCCATGTCCATGGGTCAGCCAATTTGGAGCCCATCGGCTCCAAGAGCCCATCAGCCCTGGGCTTGAAGCCACAGGTTCAGAAGGGGAATGTTCGTTTGTCCCATCCCTGCTTGGACYATTGTCCTGGTCTGCTGCTCAGCTGCTGCCCACGTCACATTGTCTCAGCCTCTGTGATGACCGAAATCCTTCCCTGAGGAATTTCCCCTCGCCTGGAAGTCCTTCAGCTCAACATGTGTAATGGGAACCACACCTTCCATCCGTACTAAAGGAAAAATGACAGGCACTTCAACGCACTTCTGCTATGGCCAAACACAAGGAGGAGCCTGGAGTCCCTCCTAGTCCATGCTGATATCAGTGAGTCAAGAAGAGATCTCTGAGATGAGACACTAAGTCCTAACATCGCTTTCCCTTTGAGYGAGCATAAGAGGCCACCCTGGGAGCTCCTGGCAGGACAAAACTGGCAGGGTCATTCCTCTTGGTTCCCACTTGCATGTCTTTGTTAGCAGGGATCTCGCTGGGATTAGTATAAAAGCAGCCCTTGTTCTGGCCTGTTTTTCTTGCTTTGTTGCTGGGCCATTTGGATTATATGTCAGGAGACGTCAGCCAAGTTTAGCAAACAACAGCACCAAACCCCATGGACTCAAGAGCCTGTTGTACCTGGGATGTTACAGACGTCCTTGCTTGCCTGTCTGCCATCACCTCTGCTCTTTGAGGGTTTCCAGATATTTTGGGGAGCTGTTGAAATGTCACATTAAAGCAGAAGGGAGCAAAAAGGCCTGAGGCTTCTAGCTGCAAGTGCGTTTTTATGTGCAATATAGTTTTGTGGGCCAAGCTTTCCAGAAGCAGCTGCCACATTGGACGCCCATGTTTTCAGAGCTTGAGTGGATAATTTTGGGGGCCAAAAAAAAGTTACATTTTTCAGTCATATTCTTTAAATGGGATATGTGCCTACGTGTGCTTATCTATGCTGAATTTGTCAAGAAGTTTTAGTTGGGGRGAAATGAAAAGTCTAAGCTTTTACTTTCCACTGCTTCAAGATGATGCTTTGTCACGAGACTTGAATTTGTTTTGGATGACCAAAAATATTTCATTCTAAATGACGGCGTTTAAGTTCTGTTGGTGATATTCATTTATTTTTTAACTCGGCCAGCCAACTAAATGTCATTTGCTGCATTTGAAGAGCTTTTTTTATGCCGAATACCCGACCTAAAAATAGCCAGCCCCTTTAAAACATCTCAGAGCGTGAGTTCAAGTGAATTGCTTTTGAAAAGTCTTCTCTGTCATTTGGGAAGCTGGAAGGGGCTGCCTTTTAGAGCACGAGTCGGAGAGGCCGTTGTGGCTCCGGTCCTGGTCCCTGGAGCCTATGAGAGGTGCTGGGGGGACCCCAGTGTTGCAGAGAAACCTGCTGCAAATCCTGTGCCTGCGGCAGGGCCATCCCAGCGCCGGACTGCAGATTCTCATGCTAAGAGTTGAAAGGGGATGGGTGCCTTCGGAAAGCCCTGCCCTAAGCCTGCAGGCAGCTTGGCGATGGAAAAGCTGCTCTTTTTCTGGAGGACGGCATCAATATGATGGAGAAAATTCCGAGTGATTGGGTTGCTTCAAAGGTGCCTCGCGAGGCGCGGTTGCAATTGCCCTCGTAGTGTACGTAGCATCTCCCCAAGGCTCGTGCATTGGCTCAGCGCCCTCACACCGCTCTTCCTGACCTCCAAGTCCCACGTAGCAGCCTGCAGACTGTGCTGATCCAACAGGGCCATCCTGGAGAACAAGACCCCGCTTCTGCTCAGAGCTCAGACACCAGGAAAGCCGCACAGAACATGTTGGTCATGTCGTATTTCAGCACAGAGAGCTGTCTGTGCTCGAACTGTGCATCCTTTGTCCCTAATTATCTAAAGTGTCACTTGAAACAAGGTGCAACAACAGGAACAAGAAAAAAAAGCCTTGTTTTTTGCATTACCCTAAACTGCTTTCATGTTGCAGACAACGGTGGCAGGGGCAGAGCTGCCGCTCATCTCTACCTGCTGTATGGCACACTCGGCTGTAAACAAGGCTCGCACTTTGGCTCAGGTTCCCTCCTCGCTGCAGATGCTTCGCTTTTCAGCTCCGCTCTGCTATAAAGCTCTGATTTATGCCTTGCTCTATGATAATGGACTCATTACCGCTGAAGTTAAACAGTTAAATACATTCCCTGCGCATAAGATACTTTACACAAACAATGAAGACAGGATAATTATCACGGTAAATCAAACCTCATGAATATGGACTGAGATGTGATGTGCTATAAGCAGAAGGCATCTGAAATCAGTGATGTTTTTGCTGTCGGATGAGGATTTTGCATTATTTAGTGCAAAATGGAAGGGAGCAGCAAAATGATTTGCAGCAAAAATTGTTGCATTTGGATGCAGTTTTTAAGCTCTTGGAGATTCCCCTCCGAGAGGTTCCGGGCCACCRATATCAGCATCAGTGACACGTGCAGCTTTGTGGCACACCGGCTGCACGCTGCTTTTCAGGTTCCCCTGTGAACTGATAATGCTGAAGAATGATCACTTTTAGATTGAACAAATTTGGGAGGTTGTCACTAATTCAAGACAAATTGAAGGTTTCACACTTGCCTTTTACATTCTATTTTGCAGGGTCACATTTCAGAGTCACTTTTCCAAGCTGATGCACACTTTGCGAGGCTCCCAAGCTGTAAAGAAATGGCTAAAATTGCTTGGCAAAGGCAGCAGCCCCCCAAAGTGAAAGGAGAAACATCTGTTCAAAGGATATTACTCAAAACATAATAAAACCTGTTTTTCTGACCACAGAGGTTACTTAACAACATGCATCACAAGGAAATAATTAAAATTATGAAAGTGACTTCAGAAATGTAGTTAGTGATTTGATTAGCTGCCAAGCACTCTGCATATGGAAAAGGAAGACTCTGTTATGCACTGGTCAGTTGGCCAAATCAGTATGTCCCTGAAAGGGCAAAATACACAGCTAAAAGACCTTCAGAAATGCATCCTGAAGGCCTTATAAAGCTTGCCGAGACCATCACAGTAATTAATGAACTCTCCAAATTTATGGTATCATTGGATCTTGACATTTATTAAAAACAAAAATCACTGCAGGGCCAGGGAAATGATGAGATAAAGAGGTGGGAAAAGAACAACAAAAAAAGCAAATAACCGGGGCAGTTCTCAATTGCTGTTCAATTCAGCTAATCGATTTTGAGGCAGATAAAGTTTGCCTTGTCCCTAAAGGACCCAATTTAGACCAAAAAAAAAAAAAAAGCCTGCTAATTATATATGCTAATTAAAATGAATCTGTCTTAGGCAGGTTCTCTCTTATGCTTTGGAAGTGCGTGGGAGTGTGGGATCTCTGTATCATCTCCTGATTTGGCCAAGCAAATGTCTGCTCGCGCTGAACAAGGACCTGCACTTCTGAAATCAGCCAGCAAGGAAACCTCTCARGCTGGCAGAACGAGGCTGTTTAGGGCTTTTGAGCAGAGTGGGGGATGATCATTTTGGTTCCCCTTGCTTAGGGAGGATGTGTCTGCAAGTGAAGCTTGTTGAAGTAATCACGGATGTGAAATGTTGCCGTGAGAAGGCCTGGCCTCGGGGCAGGCTGCAGTCTGGTATGTTCTGCGCTCAGCTCTTCTCATCTTTTCAGCTTCGCTCCACACAGTAATTTTCCAAATTTTCTCYCATTGATTAGTGGCACCTCCAAGCTGATTTCTTTCTGCAGTAGYCCATCTGGCACTAATCATTAGTGCTTTATAAGTAATTCCATGTTTGACTTTACTAATTAAAGTACTTTGGGTCATAGGGTGTTTTTTCTTTTTTATTCTTGGATGATGCTTTTTTCTTCTTTCTCTTAACTGACACTAAAGCAAAAAATAACCTGCTCTTGAATGGATTATAGCCAAGAACGTTCAAAAATGTTGGCCGAGTGCGATGGCAAGGATTTTTATGGTGAAAGCTTCTTGACGCGGTAAAAGGAATTGTTCTGCAGAGACCTTTCAGGTGACCCCAGAGAAAACAATGTAAACTGCCTGTCTCCCTGGGAACAACGAGGAGGTCTAAGTTAATTGCCAGTGTCTTTAATCCACATCTCCCTTGGGGTTCTTATTCTGCAGTTTTAGGTTGATTCTGATCAGTTTGACGAGGAGACCTGATGCTATCCCCAGTTATGCTACCATAAATCAAAGCAGCGTCTTTGTTAGAGCAGATGAGGTTATTGCRGCCTGAGCAACCCAAGAGAATGAAAATCACAGAAGATCTAAAAAAAAAATTTAATTGTACAGTCTCATTCTGCTCATATGAATGCGATGATGGAGGAACACAGGGATGGTTCTGAGCCAGAGATCAATGAAGTCAAAATCTGTTTTTCCATTCACCTGAGTGAGCTTTCAATTAAGCCTCGTGCTGATGGAAGACAGGACCAGACACAAGACTCAGGGTTTTAATAATGAGCCACGTAGGTATTAATGGGAGTCGAATGATTTATCCCATCCATTACCGAGGGGTAAAGGACTGAGTGAGCAGCCAAGGAGAATTGCACTGAGCATCAAGCAGGATCCCCATTGATTGGAACAGCAGCTCTGTTGCCTGCCCAGCTCCTCAGTCCTCTGCAAACAAAAATCCTTCCCTGGGCTCGCAGGGCAACTTCTCCTGTCCCCGTGGATCTGCAGCATGTGATTACAGTTGGCAGCACCCTGTAGGACAACCTTGCCAATCATCTTAATTGAATCTTTCAGCTATTACCTTGTAGCTGCTGATTTGAGTGTGCCATGTATCTTGCACATCTTTTTCTTCAGAGCAGAATTAGAAAATGTGTTTCTTTTCGCCTTATCTCTATTGATAAATAATTGTATGTTACATTGATTGGAAGCTTTGAACTGGTACATTTGGAGGGGCTGTTTAATATGTCTGTCTGTGAACAACCATGACTTGAACACATTTTAATTACTGCGAATGGTTGTCTGAGATTGGAAAGCACAAAAAAGGTGCTCCAGGACCTTGGAAGATATCTATAAAGGGCTTAGATAGCCAAATGCTGCAGTTGCAGTCAGCTGCATTAATCAGATTGGAAACTGAAGAGAAGAGCAAGTCATTTCTGCTTAGTGAAGTAGGTGATGTTACATTCAGGGTACCTCAAAGGAAGAACAGTAGGAAAACAGGGCTGAAAAATGCATCAGTTTTCTCGGGAGAACAAAGTGAGTTGCGAGTTCTTAGTTTTCTTTCTAAATTCATCTGGTCTGAGAATAAATGTTGAGGATCAGACTCTGTACTGCAGTGAATCTTGCACCAATGCCTTTGACTTCCTTCCAAAAAAGAAAAGTTGGATTCAGTTCACTGTGTCTAGATCAGCTGTGGGTAAATTCAAAATATCCAATTCCCATTTATACCAAGGCCTTGCTGGGGTATGCAGTGGTGTCTTAAATTAGGTAAAATTCCACATTTAAGATTACTTGCAGCACCTTACAGGAGAGCACCAAAGAAGTGCTTAGCAGAGGAAGAACAGGCTGAAAAGTCCTAGAGATGGTTTCGTTTGAGGCAGGCGGTCATGCAGCTGTGTCATCCTGCGTTTCTCTGGAGTGATTTGATTAAAAGGGGAGGATGGATGTTTGTGAGCGCTCTCGTGCAGGGCTGTGGTGCCACTAACCTGGGCAGCTCAGGAAGCCTCCCCCTCGGTGCTGCTGCGTTTATACCGGGCTGTGAGTCCAAGAATGAATCCACAAAGATGCCCAACAGGAGAGCAAAAGCCCAGTGGTCCGTTTTTTCCTCCCGTGTCCCTTTGGTTTATAAGTGAGTAGTAAATAATGCAAATTCTAATGACATCTTAAACGTTCTGGGAGCTGGATGAGCATTTTCAGCCCTCCAGAGGAGGAATGTGGTATATTGATTGATTCGCACTGAAGATGCTGTCTAGCGTGTGAGAAAAAGCCTCCTCTGAATGTTTGCTTGGCCCTCGCTCGTGGCGCAGCAGCTGCTTCGCAGGCAGGGGCCGATGGTGCCTGCAGAAGCCCAACAGCAGAGCTGCCCTCAGGTAACTCCTTTTGCAAAGAGGGTTCTGTGTTCGAGCGGTTTAATGCATTCAATTTGAGGAGTGCCAGCCAAATGGCATTCAGTGAAGAGGTGTATCCAATATGGTTTGGGTCCCYGGGCTCATTTTTCATCACCAAGTGTAACTGAACGGAGCACCTGGTAGAGCAGCTGTTGCAGCCTGGCTCGAAAAGGCCCATCTAAGCAGAGCAGGGGAAGGTGGAAGGCAGAAGGGAGCCCCGAACATCCCTGGGAAGACAACTTCTTAGTTAGCGGGTGGTGATTTGGTTTAGTGTTGTGTCCTCTGCCAACTTGATCTCCTTGGTTTCTCCACGAGCAGCACAAGCACGGAGTGTGGTCTGCCATGCACGGGCCATATGTGCAAGGGACATGGGACATGGCTGTGGTCTCTGTAAATGCATCGACCACGTTAAATAAAAGGCAGAAAATGCAGTTTGGGTTTGACTGCCTGCCCGTTTCATACCACTGAGCAGAACTTACCGCCAGTGGCAGCTCAGGCAGCTTAACCTGTTCYCAGTTTCCAGAGTGAAAGGCATCGCCGGTGTCCACACCACACATCTGCTGCTGCAAACCTCCTACCGAGGTCGATCTGTGGGGTTTGCAATGACCAAGAGCAATGTTAATATATTCTATATTCCAAAAATATATATTCTATATATATTCTAAAATATATAATATATATTTTGGGGTTAAATAACGCGTGCAGAGTCGCCAGCAAAGCTGACGGGAGAGCAGCTACAGCGAGAGCTTTTACCTGCTCCCTGGCAGACCAGGTTTATTGGTTTTAAAGTGGGCCTTTCCTTACCCACGGGAAGCTAATTCACATGCTTTGCTGCAGCATTTCAGTTCCATCACTGCAAATATGGTTCCAATCAGGAATGAGGCCATTGGAACCAGAGGGAGCAGCCAATCCTAGGACTAGGACTTCCAAGGCTGGCGTTGGGCATAGCAAGGAGGGCACATCCGTGCAAATCAGCTCCGAGACAGAGCTTTGATTTTGCTGGAAGTTGTACTGGAGTTTCAGCTCCAGCACTAGTAGCAAGATGACAGTAGAAGTGTTTGGTATGTTTTAACTAAATAAAAAAGTGTAAATTAGATGGCAGCATTCGCTTTGCTCTGCACACAGCCTGTGTGGTGCTAATTAAATCCTCAGCTTCTTTTCTAGTGGAAGGAAGATTGAGAAAACAAGTCTGAAATCAATTCTCCATTTAATTCAAGTAACTCTTTTCCATGCAGTTACTTTTCTACTGCGATGTTAGCGATGTTGTTGTAATAGCAAGCCAGTAGGTATCACAAAGAACTCGGTTTTATGGAAAGAAATGTAAGGTGAAATGTAGAAATTTTACAGGTAGCARCACAAAACCAGGAGGCTAAGGCAAAAGCCCATATCTCTGCACAGAAATTGGTTTTGCTTTGTTAAAACTCCCCCTTGGAATTTTGTTGTGCTGGTTCAGAATCAGCCTTTCAGATGTCCTATGTTATTGCTTTATCATGTTAATCACAGCACGTTCCTGTAGAAACCTCAGCCCAGTCTGTTGGTCACGAATCGCTGCTATCCTAAGCCAATTGGGAAAAGTGCAGCAGGTCTGGATGGATCCTGGGAGGTGTTGCGGAGTGATGAGTATCAGGCGTTAGCAGAGGATTGATGTTTACAAACTTTGACTCTTGTTCTTACACTTTCTTTCTCTGTCTTCCTGTAGGTTATAACCCTGGAAGGATGGGTTGACATCATGTATTATGTGATGGATGCACATTCTTTTTACAATTTTATATATTTTATATTGCTTATAATAGTAAGTATGAACCGTGAGATACTCCCATTCCCTCGCCTTGTGGGGTAACGCTGTTCCCTGGCCTTTTCCCAGAGAGGGCAGCCAGCTGGGATTCACAACGGGAGACCTCCCTTCCACTGTGAAGTGTCATCACAGAGCTTGTGATTACTGCTGTGGACAGAGGTATTGGCTACCACAAGCTCTGTCCTTCTTGGTGTCACATGTGATGTACAGTCACAACTTGTCAAGCCATATGGCCTTCTCCTTCCATTTACTCTCTTGGTTTTGGTCTTATCACCTTGATGTGTCCTAACTACTGTGCCTTGGCCAAATAATGAGAATGAAGAGCAGAGAGGCAATGGTTTTTCTACCCTTAGTCTCCTCCACATGGCAGGAGACAACTGACTTCAATGAAGGATCCTCAAAAGGTTGCTAAGCTTCACCTGAGCACTTTAAGTAATGGCAGTAATAGCAGTGAAATTTTGTAAGGTCCTAGGGTGCTGTCATTCCTTTAAAATATATCGTACTGTTTCTTGGAGGAGCTTGATGTCCTCTGAAGCTTTAATCCCCTGTTAGCAAGATTTGTTTAGAATGGAACTGGGAATCTAGCTTTTTCCTGGGGGCTATATTTTTGGGAAAAGTCAACCATTCAGGTCAGAAGGAGAGCCGAGGGAAAAGAACCACATAGATGTCAGGTAAGACATGGAACAGAGGCACTTCAAAGTGCTCTTGCAGATGGATATTCTTTACACACAACCCCATCATTATCTCTGTGCTTTTGAAGCCTTTGCTAACTCTGAATTTGCAAGTCAAAGTACCACATCTCCCACCAGCAGTGGGAAGGTGTAGATTTGACCGCTGTGAGAGTTCCCCTGTCATGGACAACATTGCAAAGCCAGTGATTTTGGGGCTTTCAGCAATAAGCCTTGCATAGCAGAGATTTCCTCTTCCCCCTCTCAACCCTTTGCTTCATATGGATCCTTGCAGAGAAGCCAGAAGTTGACTAATCCCCAAGTCACTTGGAGTTGGGAATGGCACCCCTTCTGCTTTCCAAAGAGTATCCAGACTGCTATTACAGATTGGAGTGTAACACCACAGACTATCTCCTGCTGCCTTCCCCTGAGGATCCACCAGACAATGGCCCAGATTAAATCCATACGTTTCCTACGGAGCCCAGCATAGAGGTTTGGCTCTGTAGGCCATGGCAGTTTCTTGACGTCAGTCCCTTTCACACGTAAAGGCACTGATTCTCCGATGGGAATATCTGACATTTTCCTTTGGCTGATTTATGAACCCAAGTGGTGAAAAGCCAGTGTGTGGACTTACCAGCTGAGGAGAACGCAACCTTAGGCCACTTTATATTCTTATCCTYGGACTACATTTCCAAGCCAGATATCATCCAAGATTGTCAACTCAAGCCAGCCACTTAATCGGGCTTTAGAGGACCACCAAACCTCCCGGAGATATATTCCTCTGTGTCACAAAGAGCTACAAGAGAAAGGTGACTTCAGAGACTTATGGACCCTGACTGGCATCCTAAAAACCAGCGTATGYTGTGCCAGGGCATGAGATGACAGAAGAAGAGAGAAAGCAGTCCTGGTACAGCACGAATTGGACTCCAAACATCCTTCCTTGTGGGTTGGCTGGGTGTTTCCTAGTGGTCTGTTTTGCAGTGGTGATAGATTACGTTGTGTTTCTTACACCCTAAGTTAGTAGCAAATGTGATCATTGTTGGTAGGAGGAAAGTGGTGAAGGGTATTGTTAACAGCTTTCTGTGCCATTGCCAAAATAGCTTAACAGGCTTCAAGAGCAAATTTAGCAGCTCAAGTGCATGTCAATATAACATTTGGTGAGCAGACTCTGAGATTTGGCATGTTTGGTCATCTTAAGATTTCTACGAGCCACAATTCAGCCTAGACACCACGTGGTGGCAAAGTGCATGTGTTGCTTTGTAAAATTGCTGCTAATTCCTTTCCCTGTGTCTTCTTCAGGTTGGTTCCTTCTTCATGATTAACTTGTGCCTGGTTGTGATAGCAACACAGTTTTCTGAAACAAAGCAACGGGAGAACCAGCTGATGCAGGAGCAGCGGGCCCGGTATCTCTCCAATGACAGCACAATTGCCAGCTTCTCAGAGCCAGGTAGTTGCTACGAGGAGCTGCTCAAATACATCTGCCACATCTTCAGGAAGGTGAAGCGGCGGACGATACGCCTGTACAACAACTGGCAGAGCAAGCGCCGGAAAAAAGTGAACCCGAACAGCACCACGAATGGGCAAAGCCGCCGGGGCAGGAAGCGCATCACCTCCATTCACCACCTCATCCACCACCACCACCACCACCACCACCACTACCACATCAGCAATGGGAGCCCTCGGGGGCCGCGCTCCAACCCGGAGATCTGTGACCTGGAACTCAAGGTCATGAAACCCGGAGGCCAACTGATGCTTCCCCCTCCATCACCCAACCTGCAGAGCCCTGCTCCTCCTCCGGATTCAGAGTCTGTGCACAGCATTTATCATGCTGACTGTCACGTTGAAGGGCCACAGGTGAACTGTAAGTCTTCCAATGCCCCTGCAAGCATTAAATTGACCACTGGACTCTCCAACCATGGCAACATGAACTATCCTACCATCCTGCCTTCTCCGACTAGCAAAGCCAGTTCTGTTCCAGTTCCCAAAGGAAAGAAGAATGGTAATTCACCTGTGGCCATGGTTAATAGCCCAGTAAATCTGGGCACGGATCCTTATGGGAAGCTGCAACAACTGGTAGGAGAGCATGGTAAGGGCAAAGGAATTGATATTCTTGCTTAGGAAAACTCGGCAAAGGGAAAACACTTTGATGTGATTAATTCCAAAGAGCTGGAGATGTTCTCCTCTCTGTGGCTGTTCCAGGAACGCAGGTAGGAAACACTCCTGCGTTCTGTTATTGACCCTGCCATTGACCTGCCAATGGTGTGGACAGAGCTCCCTTTTCATCTGTTTTTCTTATCTGTAAAATGCTGACCGTGATACCCTCTAACATCTGGGTGTCAGGATACAGGGTATTTTGGCCTCTCTGATTTAAGTTCTGTCTGAATCATCATTTTTTTTTCCCAGTCATTCTGCCTACTCTTGTAGGCCCAAAAGCTGCAGTTACAGGGTTGTTGGGGTTCACTGGAACATGAGACCAAGACGATGCAGTCTTCCAATAAAAGGTCAGACAAAAGTCCTCAGAATGCCAAGTATGCTAATAGTAGTCAAGGAGGGTGCTGCAGGTAGAGGCTGTACTATGAAAGCTATTGGAGCTGAGCATGGAAGCCAGCCATAAGGTTAAGGYTGCTCTGTTCCTATATTTGCAGTAGCTGGGTAAAGCAAGGTATGAGATAGTCCAGATAGCAAGTTCAGGACACCGTTGGAGGTCTCTTCCTCATGGTCACAAAGTGCGGATTTTTAAACGTTTCTCATGTGCTAAGTGATGCCCTGCAGAGACTCTTCCTTTGTTCTCACCCAAGCATAGATCAATGCCGCCCCTGGCATTTCATCTCTGAAAAATGACAGATCTGCTGGCTATAATCCTGCAGCAGATAAGCCCCAGCTGCTGGGAGATGGTACCTTGAGAGGGAAGAGCAGGTGGAAGCCGGTGCAGAAACAAGAGGTACAGAAAGTGGAAGATAAGTAAAACAGGGTGGCACGATAGAAGCTTCTAGAAACCCCTGGGTCTGCTCTTACGGGCTCCTGAGCCTCTAGATTTCTTTTTGGCAAGAAAAGGAGCATAAAGTTTGGAGGACGAGCTAATCCTCAGAGGATGTGTGTGAAGACAGTGGTGTAGCCCTGTTGCAGGTCACCACGCTTCCTCTCTCCTCATATGCACAAGACGTGTATATGGATCATAGGAACTAACTTGTTCCAATGTCACATCCCTGTTTGTGCAAACTGCAGCCACACCGGTGTTTTTAGCTTTATCTCCATTTTAGCTTTATCTCCATTTAGTTTTATCTCTGTTCTTACCAAAATCATCTGCTGCTGCAGTCATGTCTACACACAGCACTTACCTTTCCAATTTTTCAAAATGTTTTCAGCTCTCATGGCTGGAGCTAAATGCTGAAAAGCAGAAGTCTTAAGCAAACAATACAACGTCAGAAAGATGTCGTTTCTATTTTTTTCAAACACTTTAAGCCAAACTCCTTGTCTTTATTTTTTTTTCCAGAATGCATGTTTTCCAAAACTGTTTATCTGTGTGTGCACAAATACAAATGTTTTTCCTAGTGATGTATGTGCTGAAAAAATACCAAGCCTAGCTTCAGCGGGGGTCACAGTAAAGGCTGCTTGCCAAATAGGTTGGGTGGCTTGTCTTTGTTAATACTGTTTTATAAGTGACCATACAAAAGGGTAAATCGGCTTGTTTATAGAAATTGCCTTCAGCAGACGTTTCTGTACTTTTAGAGCTTAGCAGGAGGGCAGAAGGGGCAAGGTTAGCTGCAATATTCTTCCGTTGTTAAGCAAGGGTTTTATATGAATCACTGGTACATCTTTAACTTTGCAAGTTAATGAAGGTTATTATGAGAATGTGTATTTACCTTGAGATAAAAGCCCAGGCACAATAGGAGCCTGRAGCTGGGAAACCAAGGCCGAGTGAAACCGCTGTTGCTTGGAAGGTGCTGCTCAAGGCAGAGCATTGATCCTCTGTGCTCACTGTGGCCTCTGTTGCCTTCCAAGAGAAGGAAGCACCAAATCTGAGTCCCACCAGCAAGAAAATCTCCAATGATTAGGTAGATTTCCATGTGGCCTGTGGTGGTGCTTTGAGAGCCTGAGGTTGGATGCAGTTATTAATAATGCAGGAATGGCGTCCTCTTTCCATAGAGGCATTGCAGCCCTGAGGATGCCAAAAGGCTTTAAACATGTCCCCTGGAATGGCTTTATCTCTTCCAGAAGTTTACTCCTCCCTAGGTGAAGCTCCCAGTGGATGCACCTAAATCCCAGCAAACTCAGCAAAGCGGGGGCTGTGTTGTGCAGGGAAGGTGAAGGGAGCTGCGAGCTCCCTCCAACTCTCCCCATCTCTGTCCCTGTGCAAATGGAGGGCTGTTTCCCCCAGGTCCCCCCTTCTAGGTGCAGAACCCATTCCTGGCAAGCCTTGAGCAYGGGGGAGCACACAAGAAGAGCGCTGAGCGATAGCCGAGAACATTAGGAAGGCATTAGCAGCCAGGGCACTCGCGGCCCCAGCTGGAGACGAGGCTGGTGCCGGTGGGGAGGGCGGCCATGGTGGCGGATTCGCTCCTCTCCTTTTGTTGTGGGATYGAGCAGCCCCGAGTACAGCCTGTTCCTCCGAGTTCCCGTGCCCCGCAATGCTGGGAGGTTATTTTAGCAGGCAGCCAAGGAGACTCTGGTATTTTGAAGACATCTGCGGCGCCAGGGTTTTTCATATAATTTTTAACGCTTTGATAGCACTCCAGACATGCGGGGAGCCCACGGCCAGCCTCAACGGGGCTGCGYGAGCACGTTGATTAACAGGGCGAATATTTCTGCTCCTGTCAGCACCTTTGATACAAGGGCAATCCCCTCATGCTGGGCTGTCAGCCTTGCTGCAGAGCCTGGTGGCATCTGAGTGACATTTGGGGCAGTAAAGTAAAAACTGCACCGTAAAACCTGTGTRGAGACAGGCCGAAGGGACCACACAGCGCTCTAAGCCAAGACCTCTGTCTGTAGCTGCCTCTTGGTCCCTTTCTCCCCGCTCCCTCCTYGTTAGCAACTAAACAGAAATGCTGTCTAGATTGGACATAGTGCCTCGAGAGCRTTCAGGTTGTCACTAATGGTGCTCAGCCTCTCGGATTTCATCCAAACCGGAACAAAGGGAGCGGTACAAAATGTGCCGCACAAAATGGCTGCCACATGGTGCCTCACGGCGAGGGCGGGCGGGAAGGAACGGGGCTCTCGCCGCAGCGCCTCACGCTCCGTGTCCCCCTCGCAGGTCTGCGGCGGACGCCCAGCCGCCTGTCGGGGCTGAGCGTGGCCTGCCCGCTGCCCGGCCCCGCCGGCGCCACGCTGACCTGTGAGCTGCAGAACTGCCCCTTCTGCGCCACCATCCTGGAGGACCCCGAGCTGGCCTTCAGCGAGTCTGACAGCTACGACTCGGACAGCAACAACGGCGTCTACGAGTTCACGCAGGACCTGCGGCACGGCGACCAGCGCGACCAGCTCCAGCAGCAGCAGCAGCAGCGGGGCCGCCGGAGGAAGAAGAAGAAGCCCAAGGAGAGGAACAGGGTCGCCCGGCTCTGGAAAGCTTTCGGCACCAAGCTGAAAAGGATCGTGGAGAGCAAGTACTTCAACCGCGGGATCATGATCGCCATCCTGATCAACACGCTGAGCATGGGCATCGAGTACCACGAGCAGGTGAGCACAGACCCGGGGAGACACCGGTGGTTTCTCAATGAGCTTGAAGCAGCTCAACTTGTGGTCCGACAGCTTTGCAATGAACGTGAGTGTCCGTGTGAGCATGGAAAGCTGGGTAGTTTGCTCTCTGTGGAGGTACATGGATGTGTTGGRACACGAAGGCTTGGAGTCTGGCTTTGCTGTGTACAAGGCTTAAGCTGTCAGGCTGAAAGCAATAAAAMCAAAGTCCGTTTCTTCCCTAAGGAGATGGTTTCTCGCTTAGCCTGAATGTGTAGTATGGTCTCGTAGGGTGCAAGTTGGTCTTTCTTCTAAGTGCTTAGAGGGAAGAAGGGAAAAAAATTAGTCTTTTCGCAGCACTGGTCTGAACATGTCGGTGGTAAGAGTGGCAGCTGAGGACAGCTTGTCCTTGCAGGCTGGTGGGAGAGGGACATGAGTCATCTGAAGATCTCCAGTTGGTCACTCTATGGGAAGCTCTGTGTTGCTTGTCTGTGCTCRTCTTTCTTAGAAAAAAATATATTACTTTCAACTGTTGTCAAAGCTGGCCCTGGCGTTTTGCATGCCGCCTCTGCAGGAGATGCAGAAGATGCTTCCCCGTGGCGCCACGCGCTCCTTGTGCTCGCTTCCTGCGAGGCTGCAGCTTCAGCCCGTTCTCTCCCCAAATTCAGTGCAGAATTGGGTACAGGTTACACTTGTGACAGAGCTAATCCTCCTCCCTGCTGCAGTCTGTGCCTCGGAAGTGAGGAGAGGCAGAGCACCATAGTGTGTGCAAAGGCAGGATACGTTGCTTTGCATTTGCTTCTCCATGATTTTCCCAGGATTAGCAGTTGCGACTCGGTACCGCGGCAAAACAATCCCCGCAAGTGCCACTGCTTCATTTCCCTCCCCACTCCCTSCTGGCATCCCCCATAACCTGTGCTACACGAGGCCCATTTTCTTTCGGAAAAGCAAATACTYGGATGACAAACGTGAGTGACAGCCCAGCAACAATAAACTAGTTCACACGTACAGAACAGAGGGTCTCAACCCAGTGCAGGAATAACTGTCGCTGTCAGCTTTCTGCCTGGCTAGTTGTTTCACAGCAGCTCTTAAATTAGGAAATTCACCTTGTCAGTCGCCTTTGAATAGGCGCATTCATTCCTCAGAGCGGCTGCGTTTCTGCACGGATACTCCTTGTCACACAGGTTCGGCTTTGTCAGTCCTTGGATATTCCCGTCATGGGTGCTGGGGGAAAACCTTAGACAGGCTGCCGTGAGAAAGCCCAGGGATCACATGGAGCCTGTCYGCAATCACTCGTACAAAAGTAAATTGTGATAATTGCATCCTTGTTCCTGACAGAGTAAAATTCTAGCCTGCAGGTTTATATTGGATTTTACCTTGTAAAAGATTTGCTTTAAACCATCTCAAAGCCAACGGCAATAAAGATTCTGGAGCTCTTGGCTGAAGATCATCAGGCTCCTGCCAGCTTTGCTCGCAGGCACTGCCCGGTTGGGCCCAATAAAAAGGGAAGAATTTTGAAGTGAAACCTGTAAGAGTTTCTCCGTGTGCCTGCTGCGAAGCKGTAAGGAGCTGTCGGAGCTCCTGAGCACCTCTCCCAAAGCGTCTTGTATCCGTGGAACCATCACCAAGGCACTGCCTGAGGCCAGTGCACCAGCCTAAAGCAAAATGCCTCGGGGCTCCCAGCCCATTTGGCATGAAACGTTTGGGGCAGCTTTGGGCCAAGTGGGGTCATTTCAGAACCTGAAGCATTCCCCCTGTGGGAACTGGCTGCCAGGCTGGAGGTGGGGGACTGGATTTGTATGGACACATGGAGCAGTTGCCTCGGTTGAGCAAGGCCGTGTGTTGTTGGGACAGGGGAAGGTGAAAATGGGTCATTTTGGGCGTGCCGTGCTCATTGCCTGAAAAAAACTTAGTTTAATCCCAGCTCCTTGATTACTGCGTGCTTGATGCTGCCCCTTCCCTCCTCACCTCTGCTCAGAGCAGGTGTTAAGGTGTGAGCCTTGCTGGGATGTCCAGCCAGCCCCGGCTACTACCACTGCCACCTCCTGCATTTTCCCAAGGGCAAACCCAGGTCRTGAGGCTTTAGGAGCTGCCTACAAGGACAGCAGCTCTGAGATGGTCTCCTRGCTCTCCTCTGAGATGGTCTCCTGGGTCTCCTCTACCTTCTTTGTCTCCCCCAAGCTGCTCAGTGCCACCCAGAGCACTCCCTTGGGTGACAGCTCCCCTGCTCTGTGCCCTGACACCCCTCAGCCCTGAAACTCTTGCTCTGGGTGGGAGAGTTTAAGCAGGTCCCTTGGTCTAGACCGTCCCCACTTGTTCTACTGGACAGTTAGCAACTAGTTGCATCAAACAGGACTGAAGTGAGTGCAACAGCCACCAAGSAGCCCTCCTTATACCCTACAGTCTGTAAGGACATGCCCAAACCCTGCAAAAGAAATGGTTAAGCAGCTTCTGGCTTTTCTTCCCTGGCTTCTCTGACTTTATAGAGTCATCAGTAACTTTGCAGATAGTTGGGCACGCAGTATTAATTTTTATTGCAGAGTTATTCAAAGCCAAAGCATCAATCGTGTGAGCGTGTGGGAGGGATGGGGGGTACCAAAACRACGTGTGGCAGTGGAAGATAGAGCAGTGCCAGTCCTCGCTGYGTTACCTCGCCTTTCATCCCGGGCAGGGCTCTGCAGAGAAGTCACGCGGGGCCCTCTTGAGGCAAGCGAGCATTATTGTCACCGTCGCCCAGGTGGGGAAATTGGGGACCACAAAGGTTGTGAGGTGCCAAGCCACCAAAATGGCGTGGTCTTCACTGCTTGACTGTCAATGCACCTGCAGGACAGGTTGGTACCTGGGCCRTAATAGCTCTTTGGTGGCACCCTGTGGCAAGACAGGAAGGTGGTTTGGTTTGTCTGTACTGCTGCAGTCGCAGGTGGTCCAGGATGAATAACCAGGGACCTGTTCGTATCCAAATCCCCTTGAGGCTCAAATAAGGGGTTTTATGAGGTTAAGAAGCCCAGGGCATCTGCTTGAGTGGTCACTCTGGCTCCTTTTTTGGCCAGCCCAGTTGGCATCCCCCCTTTTAGTGCCCACAGCCTAAGTGCCATTTTAAAGCAGGGATCCAGTCTCGTGGCTAAAGGCATGACCATAGCAACAGGTTGCTTGTGAGGAGGAGAGGGAAAGGCCAGAGCATCTAGGGATGCTTTTTAGCAGTCCCGCTCCTTGCAGAGACAGATTGAGGATTTCATGGCAGCACAGGCACTTTGTGGCAGGAGATGCGGGTACCAGGAGGCAGCTGGTGATGGGAATGGTGTTTCTTTGGGACTTCAGTTATTAGCAGCACTTGGATCTTCCCGCACGGCCTATCCGTGGGGTTAGCAGTCRGCTCTGTCTGCGACTGCCACGTTGCACACGGCTGGTAATTAGGAGATATCAGGATGATGTTAGTTAGTAGGAGCGTGACTTGTATTTCAAAGGTTAATTGACTGCTTTGGAGCTCATTCTCCACCACCACCACCCTGCCTTGTACTTTATTTATTTCTTTATTTTTCCATCAGTTCAAACAGGCATTCCCACAGATGAGAAAAGCCGAGTACAAAGAGGAAGGCAATCTTTGCATTATTCTCCCAGGCCATTTCAATAAGCCGAATAACTTCATTCCACATTCGTTGCAGCTGACAACTCTCTAGAGTATCTGCAAAGGGGCCGTGGTACTGCAGCAACCAAGCTAAACTGCCTRGTTTCCCAAGCAGGAATAATGCACTCCAGGAACAAGAGTCCTGCTGTGCTCCCGGGCTGGCGTGGGACGTGCCTCGTATGCCACGAACATGCGAGGCCATCCCRGGAGCTGCATTTCAGCTCCCACTGGAAGCTAATCCCTTTCGGCCCCATGGTGCCCTTCACACGCTGGTCTGAAGTCTTAATTGCTTCTCCTCTGCACCTCTGCCGCAGGTCCTGCTGGAAAGGGGTGGCCTCTAATCCTTCTCATCTACGTTAAGGCCGTGCCCCTGGCTCAGATGTAGAGCTGTGATGTGGATTAGGGAACGGATGAGGCCAGAGCTCAGTCCTGCCAGGGGAACTCGATTCACAGAGCCCCCGGTGCCCGAAAAGAGATCGAGTCCTGTTCATTCATCCTAAAGAGCTGCTGCTACTATCCCTGCAGGCTGGTGAGCTCCTGATCATCCCTGCAGGCTGGTGAGCTCCGGATCATCCCTGAGGACCTTTAACTGTTGGGAGTTTGGGAGGAGAGGCCCCACTTCTCTTCCCAGAGGAATTTGCAGGACTAGCTGTTGGTAATAGTAATGATTTCACATAAAAGACTCCATTTACATCAAATGGCTCTAGAAATGCTATTTTATATTCACTTCTCACAAGAGAAGTACAAATTAATATTTGTTCCAAGCTAGTACTGTTCAAAGGGCTTATAATTGGCTTTCTGCTCCCTTACTTGTGGTGTGTTGCATTTAGAGCAGCTGTCAATGCATTAGATAGGAGCCCACCTTAGTGGGCACCCCAGGGTCCCTGCTCATCAGGGTAAGGGAAGTGCTGGTTTTGAGTAGCACATTGTATATTTTGGAGCAAAAGTGATTCTGTATGATTTAAGGTAGCAACCAGCTTCTCTAGTGATGCTCTATTTTAGCATTTGTCAGTTTTGGCTTGAAGAATTGGGTTGGCCCGTGAAACTCAGCGCTTATTCAAAAAGCAGAGGAGACTTTCAGCAGTGTTTGAAGCAAATTGCTTCAATTGCTTTTGAGTTGTGAGTCAATAAAATATTATCCTGATTTGAGATTCTGACTTTTAGCTAGTAAAACTTGTTCACTCTTCAGACATTCTGCATGATTCAGTCTTCAGAGCATTCACACTGGTGGGGCTTGAAGCAAACAGACTTGTTCCTAAATCAAATAAGAGATGAGTTTATTAGGGTAGAGCTCAAGGTAGGAAAAGGCGACCAAATCTTGGCAGAGATTTCCAAGGAAGCAGGATTCGATGCTTTGCTTTCCTGGAACATGGTCTCTTTAGGGGTGGCCACTGGATTTAGGAGCAGCATTTGTTTGTGCTAGGAAACTAGTCCCAGCTCTTCCCAGGATGTGAAAATTCAGCCCAATGTGTTTGTGCTTAGGGCATAATTGAGATGAGGTTCGTTCTGCCTGTTATAGTTCTTTGTACTGTGTATATGAGCTTTGTCAGCAAGAAAGTAGGGATAAGTGTTGTCACTTCGTCTTGTGCCAGGAAGTTATTTGGAAGTCCAAAGCAGCAAAACAGCGTTGGAAGGTTGGAAGCTGCTTTTCTCTTTTTGATGTATTAAATCTATTCCTTCCAACCATGCACAAAGTTCCTCCCATTCCCATTATTCACTAATTTTCGTGCTGCAAAAATGAAGCATCCTTGCAAAGTTTATTGCAGCTGCTGTTGCTGTAAGCATCACTTTTATCTATATAGTCACTTCTTTTCCTGTATGCCTCAGTAACATACCACAGCAAAGGTTCCCTATCATAAACTGATGGCAAACGTTGGCACTTACAAGCAAGACATCCCACTCAGGGCTACACCGCAGCTGCTGGAGCCCAGCACCCCTCATGGTGAGGAGTCTAAATTGCCTCCTTCCTTGAGGGCCTACTGTGAGTGGTGTTGATGGACCCTTAGCTCGTCCTTAGCATCTTCGGCAACTTGACCGACTCCTCTCCTGCTCTCTTTTCCTTCTGCTGCACTGTATGTTCTTGGTATATATTTTTTTTTACTATATAAGGGAAAACRTGCTCGAGATGCTGCCCTTGCTGTGCCTCCCAGCAGGCAGGAGTTACCCACCTCGCAGTGCAGAGGCCGAGCTGGGTAACTCCTGTGGGTAACTCCTATAGGTGCTGACACGCGGAGCAGCCAGGGGAGACGCAGGGGGGCTCGGAAGGGGAACAACGGAGCTAACCATGACATGAGGCTGCAGTTCCTATWGATGTGCTCATCGCTCCAGGGAATAAAATCAGAATATTCCCTGCAAAGCTGTAGGGAATGGGCAACGGTTCAGCCCATTCCCCTCGCTTACCCGTCGGTTATTGTTTGTCTGCAGAAAGGGATCGGCTGTGTGAATCCCATCTGCTCTGTGCCCAAGTGACAAGTGTTTTGAGCGGGTGGGTGCTCACCTACAACAACGTGCTCCCCAGCCTGAGCTGGTGGATGGAGGTCCCAGCCCTCCGCGGAGCAGGACAGTAACGGTCCCACATCACATCCCTCAGGATGCGGGCGCCCGGGGGCAGTTCTTCACCTAGGGCAGGCAGCTGGGGCGGCCGCAGTGACTTTGGGGATGGGATCCACAAAATCCCCAAGCTTCACAGATGTGCATCATAGCAGGGAGGAGTTGTGTAGAATTTGGGCAGATTGTTTGCATTTCAGCTGGCCCCTTGTGCCGTTGGAACAGGAACAATGTTTGTTTGGTACTCGTGTGTCGTTCACAGCCCTGACTCGGGAAGGTGGAAAGGAGAAGAAGCAAGATCCAGGATATTTTCCAGAAACAGGGAAAATGCGGTAGGGGAGGGGGAAGATGAAAACCTGCAGGGAAGGTACRGACTGGGTTGGGATGGCAGCTTGGAAGGTACCTGCGTGCTGAGAGCAGAGCCAGCTCCGTCCCCCTTGGCAGCCAAAGGATTAAAGATACCCAGGGTAACAATCTAGCTCCTTTCACCAGAGAAGAAGAATCACTGCGAGGGAATAACAGATGTGCTTACTGCTGCTGTCAGCCCCGGGCATGAATTTTCCTCAGGTTTTAACCAGGATTCTCCAGCTGGGACAGGGAGAACTTTCAGAATTATGAATGAGCCTTTAAATATCTCCTTGAAACCTCCTTCTGAATCTATTGTTACAAGATCAGGATGCCTTTTTACTAAATGGCTTGGAGAGGTGGGGGAATAAAGCTGCATCGGGGAGGAGAGAGGCTCTCGCACGAGGACGAGGGACATTTGGCATGCCTGCGTGCATTCTTTTAAAGCTCTATTTTTGTTTGCTCCCTCTGCTTGCTGAACCAACAGCCTGCAAGACAGCCTGACTCCCAATTTGGGAAAAACACTGTGTGCACGGGGCTGGGAGCACTGGTGGGTAATCCTGCTAGAGCAGAGAATCTGCCACCAAGGAGGACAGGGGCAGGAAGACAACTTGGCTTCTTTCCCCACCTGAATACGTTTCTGATGCCTGTGCAGATAAATTCCTCCTCTTTCCTTGTCTTCTTCCCATCCCCATGCACAGCTGAATCCAAACTTTTCACCATTTCTCCTCTGCAGAAAGCAACAAAAAGAAAGAACTTGTATTTATTTAATATACTCCAAAGGGAATTGAGTTTCCCGGAGTTCTCTCAGCATGACTATACATGGACTTGTCTGTGCTTGAAAGTTAGTTTGGATTAAGGTGGTTTAGGAGGGGAAAGAGGGCTGCCTGGGAGCTCTACCTGTGGGCTCTGTCAGCAGCACTTGCATTTCTCCTTTAAGCCTCCAGCTTAAGGAAGCTGCTAATTCCCAGCAAAGCTTTGAGTCCTGGAGGGTCGCGGGGATGGCTGCCCTGGCCCAGGCCACACGGAGAGGGTTTCTCATGGAGCAATGGTGTTTGCTGGAGCAGGAGCGTCCCCAGGGGAACCCAGAGCAGCTCCGCGGCACTCACAGCCCAGGATCCCAGCGCCCATGTGCTGCAGCACAGCGGGGCTCCCCTCCCTCCAGATGGACAAGCAAGCAACTGGCTCCATGTCCCCAGGAGCCCCTTGTTCTCATTGCACTCCAGAGGCCAGACAGGAGCTTCACAGCTCCAATCTGCCCCAAACCCAATCAAGAAGTAAATCAGACCACAAAGAGCTGGCCAGCATGGAAGGGAAATGTTTTTTCTTTTGCTTGGGAAGGGTTCAGGGCCAAAACACAAACGATGTCAGCACTGTTCCTCCCTGGTCACCCCTGCCTGGGAGCRCAAACGGTTTCAAGCCGTTTGTGTGAATGAGTTTGAGCCAAGAGCATCCAAAAGCAGCAAGGGATGGCCGGGCAGGCTGAGGCCAGCAGACACGCACTGACCCCACGGCTCGTGGGGGAGCAGGCGTTTCCCACCTGAGCTTGCCAAAGTCCTTCGGGGTTTCAGAAGTGATTTAACGTCACAGATTTCCTCCTGATCCTTTTCCTCCACCGGTTTCTGCCAGCCAGCGTGTAAGAGCAGAGGGGTTCATGCATATTTGATTCTCTTTTTTAACTATAGCATGAAATGTGAATGCTGTGTTTATGGCTGCAGCTGTCGCTCCTCTGAAAACATGCTCCAAAATGCAGGTTAACAAGTCTGGGCTCTCGGGAAACGGGTAGGACAGAGCAGCGTGCTCTGACAGGGCTCTGTGTCGTCACATGGGAGAGGGCAACGGAGCAGCATTTTCCAAGTTTCTCCAGTCCAGGGCTATTTATCATCAACTGAAGCAAATGCTTTCCTAATTCTGTGACCTGATTTAAAACTCTCAAAACCTCAAATCAAATTCTTCTTATCCATGCACGATAGGCACGGAAACTAGAGAATGAAGAGCCCAGGGGGCTGGTCTAATGGCTSAGGAATCAGGCTGGCACTGGGCATATGCTGCGGTCCCCGAGGCGGCCCGCGCCAGGAGGCGGGCAGTGCTCCGAGCCGGCTCTTTCTTGCCTGTTCGCTTAGATGTCCTGGTTCACCGATGTCCTGGTGATGTGGGGTGGAGGGAGAGCAGCTCAGCCTCCTCGCCGGGAGCCAGCGCCGCTTTTGCACTGCCGCCGAGCGCTTCCCTTCCTGTTTGCACGTGGTTTGAAGCTGCTCCTTGCTGATTGTAATAGCAACCTGGTTAAATAAGGGCCAACAGTTYGTTGGCCTGAAAGGAGTGCTGCATGCCGATTTTCTGCCCTTAACCCAGCTTCTAGCTAGGATCCCTACCTGCTTATGTGCAAAATTCCTTGCTTACCTGCAAACTCTTGTTTCACCTTRTTAACACTGACATAACCTCTCTTAGAAGCTGAGGTGTTTGCGGATCATTGTACTTGGGGTGTGTAGGCTAGTGTAGCCCCAAGCTCCTCTGCTTGCTTGTTTTTACAACCTGGCTCTGGAGCAGGGCACCCAGTGCTGCCTTCACATAGCCCAGCTCAGACCCTGGGCTCTGCTTAGTTGCTGTCTGACCCGGGTGGTCTGAGCCCAGCTCTCTCTTGCACCCTCACCTAGGGCAAATCTTGGGAATAAACTGTAAGGGAAAACACCTCAGGAAACTCGCAGCTGCGCTCGGCCGTCCAAAGGTTGCGGTGGCTTCGGCAGCCGGTGCGGGGCCGCGGTCACCAAGTGGTCGCTCATTGCCATGGAAACAATCGTCACCTTCTCCACCGCCAGCGTTTCAGCTAGTCCTGAGTTTAGCAAATAACTGTCTGAGATCCGCTGTGAACCCCCCGGACACGCGTTGGGACTCGGGAGTGATTTGGCTGCTTGCGGCGTGGCACAGCCGGGCTGGGAACGCGTCGGGAGCGTTTCCGCCGGGGCAGGCAGGCTTGCGAGCTCGGTTGCTCTCCCAAGCACTTGTTGTTTGCATGTGGCTATTTTAGCTTTGCCAGTCTATCAAATCTGCTGTGCTGGAGGTTGCATCCAAAGGTGGAGGCAGAGACACAAAGTGCTGCCCAGAGGAAAGCTCCAGCGTGGCGTGGAGGAGAGGTGCGGGTGAAACGGGCGGCAGGGGATGATCCCATCCTTGACCCAGCACTAGTCACCTGTCTGCTGCCCACCAGGAACTCAGCTCTGATGCCCAGGGCAGGCTTCCYTGAGGCTGGTGGGTTCTGGACTCCATCTACACTAGAAGAAACACCCAAATCAGGTGTTTTCCATGTCAAAATTGCTGGGAGATGACAACTAAGGGGCCATGTGCTGTGTCTGCTGTTCTCTGCCTCGCAGCTCCACTCGAGCTGACAGCAGCGCATAATTGCTGCGCTTTGCTAGGTGCAGCATCAGTGCTGATGATTTGAGAGGTGTTATTATTGTTGCTATTAGCAGTGTAATTAGTGTTAGCATGACAGTCCCCTTCGCTCAACGTGCCCAAGCTGAAATAAAGCAACAACCTCCCAAAGGGAACGCGTCGGCTCCTGCGGCCGGGCAGGGAGTCTCGGGTGCGGGCAGCCCTGCACCTTGCAGGGCCCTGCACGGCAGCCTCCTCGTGCTTCTGCCTTGCAATGGTTTTGATTAGTGCTTCTGCGGACAGTGCTGCTCTTAACTGCTATTTTGCTATTTTAGCAGTGATTTTATTTCATTATGTTAAACAGAACAATTAGAATTTTCTTTTTACTGAATCTTTTTCTTCCTGTGCCCACAGAAGCACAGCACACACCTGGGGCGTGCTTGGGGCTGAGGCACGGATCATGCAAAGTGAATGGGAAGTGCAATGAGAAGACACCTTCTTGTTTTTAAGTGTTGTTTTCTGGTTGTGTGTGTTCTTCCTCAATTGTTAGATGCAAATATTGCAAGGGAAACCCATTGCAAAGCCAGCCTAGTGGCCTACATTTTTCCATTRAATTTTGTTCCTTGCGATTTTTAAATTTCTTGTCCTAAATGGCCACATAGTGCTTACTCAGGAGCTAAAATGGGGCCTTGAACCCCCTTGGCTGTGGAAGAAACCTCTTGGTCGTGTTGCTCACCACTCCTGCTCCGATACAGGAGAAAGACCAGGACCCAACAGCCTGGCTTGGCCAGCGCCCGCTGTGGGCAGGTCCAAACAGTGCTTTATAACCAGCTCTTGTTGATCAGTGGATGGTTTCAGTTGTCACTTGGATGTGCTCGAGCAGCGTCGCCGTGTGGAGCTCAGCATCTGCAGGCAGGAGCAGCCGGCTGCCCGCGGCGCTGTGCTCCCAGRCCAGCAGTTGTGTGGGTTGTACCCATCTCTAGGCTTGCTTTGAGTGTGTTAGAGGAGGAGGAAGGACGGCTTTCCCCTGAATTCCTGCTGCCGCTGGCACCAAGCTGCGAGGAGCTGCCGCGCGCCGCACGGAGCTGCCTTTGCAGTTCATCATCTCCGCGCTGAGGAAGCTGCCGACTCCAAAGCTGCTCAGGAGAGTTTCTGGGAGCTGCAGGGAAACAATGTCAAAAACAAGTCTGTACCGGGTGTCCTCTTGTCTTGGAGGAGATTCTCCCAAGTCTGTTCTCCCCGCAGGATGTCCCTGCAAATTGAGCTTGATGAGTTTATGGAGAAAGTGACAATATGCAGCTGTCTGCAATAGCAGTGGCCCGAGGCCTAACAACCCACAAGCCCCTTTCCATCCAGTGTCACAAAAATGCCAGCAGGTAGGCTCACCTCAGCTGCTCCATCCCGCTCCAAAGCAGGATCAGCTCTTCTTACAGGCTCACAAGTGGTTTCAGGTGCTGTAAGACACCCCCAGAAGATGGGCATCCTTGGCCAATGGAAGTGTGTACATCCCAAGGGGAATCCCATGAAGAGCTGCCTGTGCCCAGATTTGTCAGGCACAGTCAGGACCATGTAACAGCCTGTGCAGTAGTTACAAAGCCAGGAGTTAGGAAGAGGTCTCAGSAGTCCTGACGTTTGGTGTCTCAGTGTAGAAACTTCCCTTGGTGGCCCAAGAACCAAGTCTGTCTCAGGCTCCCTAGCACACAGCACCCTGCTGTGCTGCAAGAAGCACCACCCAGTTGTCTCTTGCAATCTGCCCTACGTTTTTGTTTTCTTCTCTCTACCCCAAGATCCTTGAACCTCTTCAGAAAATCTCCCCTAATCATCTTCATCTCTCCTTCTCCCATTAAGTCCTCAGAGGTCAAATGTAGCGGATTGCTCAGACTTTCCTGGAGAATTATCCTCTCCTTGAACTTCTTTCCCCGTGCAGCCACTTTGTTGGGCTTAAAAGATGACTAAGGCAAGTCTTCTGTGAGCTGCAGACTAAACATTTCCCTGTATCCCTCTTGCCATCAGCAGCCCTCTCGTGCTTTCCTGACGTGCCTCATCTCCCAATACCAGCACATAACCCGCAATCACAAATGCACATTTTTCAAAGGGACTCTCTATAAAGGTCTGTTAGCAGGGGATGAGTAATGGCTTGACAAAATAGATTTAAGTGGCCCCTTCTGAATCATCTTGGCAGTAATAGAGAGTGTGTGTCCATTTTTTGATTAAATATTTCCAGTGCCATTAGCTTGGATGAAGTAAACAACTTCTATTGAGTTTGCCCGCTAATGACAACCCGAAGGCCTTTGATCTCTCTGTTATCAGAGAGCCACCCTGTTGCCTGGGTGTGGGGAAAGATCATGTAATCCTGGCTAAAGGTGCAGCCRGAGCAGTGAGAAAGTCTGGAAGCAGCTCTTGATTTTCTCATTCCTCCTGCTCCTGCTGCCTCTAATGAACACGGTCATGACTGGCACCCGTGACTGCAGAGCCCCTGCGCGCCGTGTGCGGCTGCAGGAGTCGAGGGCTGATTTTGCAGAGTTTTACTGGGGAACTTCCTTGCTGGGCTTCACTCTCTGCTCCTCTCTGGTTACAAAAGATCAGGCGTCCTGGCTCCTTTCCTATTGCATCGTATTAAAACCCCTAATTTACTCAGGGTATATTACATATATTGCTGTGTTTGYATGGCTAGTTGTGGGGCCAGGTATTTGCATGAATGTATGTGATTATGACTGCGAGGTTTTTTGCAGAGAAAATCTATCTTGATTTAACTTGCAGACCCTGAGCAGGGCCTCCGTGTTCCTTTGCCTCTCCAATGGGCTGTAGCAGCCGGCCGTGTTCTTCCTGGCTCTCATTTTATAACGAGTCTCCCAATACGTGGTGCTTTTCCTTAAACTCTTCAGCAGGGACCTTGTGACTCAGGATGCATTGAAAGGAAAAGGAAGTCTCTGGACTCTTCTGGGCTCTTCTGGGCTCTTCTTCTAGCTGATGGCTCAGAATGCAAGATCTATTCAGTCTAATTATTACAGAAAAAAAAGAAACACAAAAAAATTAAAGTATCCACGATGCATTATTTTCTTTTAAAAATGTATCCTCTGTTATTAACCATCAAAGCTGATTCTGGGTTTCAAATTGATTTTTCACCAGTTGGTGTTGACTTCAGTACAGGCAGTGGCCAACAAAAAAAGCCTTTGCAAGGAGCAAGACTCCTTGTATCCATTTTTTTTTATGGATATGGATAAGCAAACGAGATTGGATGTGAGTCACCACAGGCCTCGCAAAGAGCTGTCACAGATCTGCTGGCTCTTTGAAGGAGTCACCCAGCAGATGGACGGGAATGATTCAGTCCATGTAATTCCCTTGGCTTCTGGCCAGGCGCCCTTTGAGGAACGGAGCTCGTGTGGGGCGGGATGAAAGCTGCTCATGAGGAGAAACCAGCTCCTGTTTAACAGCTGCTAAATGGGAGAGGGAAGAGAAGGGATGAAGGAGCAGGGCTCCTTCCAGCCAACACCTGGATGCCGACCTCGCTGTGGTCCACACAGCGCGTGGGTGCTCCCAAACGGGGTGCCAGCCGTGCCACTGCTGCAAGCAAAGGGCTGGCCACCAAGCTCGCTCCAAACAGGCTCCTCGCCTGTGCCTGACACGGTGGGAATGATTCAGCCTTCCCTCCCCTCAGTATCTTTACGGTTTTCTCCTTTTTTTAGCCCATGAAGCCAATCTCAGTGCTTTAGTACCAGGGAGGTGATCAGTTCATGGAGCACGTGCTCAACATCTGCCCCAGGTGCACAGCTCCTGGTCTACTGCTGCAGGCCCCAGCCTTGGATGTTCTAGAGACATTGTTCCTTCCTCCCGAGACTTCTTGTTTAGTAAGCAAACCTTTTGGCCTTGTTCTAGGGGTTACTCTTATTTTAAGGCTTATTTTTTGAGCCATCTGTCAGACCCTGTGAGCCTCCATCAAGATGTAACGTGGCTGCTTGGCCTCCTTTTCAAGAATRGCAGCTTTGGTTTTGCTGCTGGTGAGAGCGTTTCGGATTCCTTGCCCAGGTCCATTCTTCCCGAGGGTTCGGAAGACAGCAAGCACACTAACCCAGCTTGACATTTGTGCCACTCGAAATGAGACTGTGCCTTGCTGAATGAAACTGAGAAATGGGGAGGCAACGCTGCAAAGCACAGATATGTCCTACCACGTGGGACCTCCTGCCTGGGAAGCTTCCCAAGGAAGCTGCGGACGGGAGCTGATCATCCCAGAAAACAAGCTCAYGGACTCGTAGCGCAAGAGGGAGACGTGGCAGCCAAGACTGCTTCTATAGAAAAGACCCCATCTCAAAAGTCAGCACCACATGGACTTGAAGGACTCACACAAAAGCCCAGAGCACATAGGAGTTTGGTTGCTGGTGCCTTGACTCTAACAGCATATTTTGTATGTCAGGAGATGCTTTTTCCTGGTGCCGGGTTCCCCGGAGCCCTGGTTGCAGCTCCGGGAGGGAGCCGCGYGTCTCCAGCGGCGCTCGTAGCCACTTGGGTCACTGCTTATTAGCAGTGACTTTCATGCCACCGAGCAGAGAGGTAAAAGCAATTCCACAGAGCATTAGGAGATCAAGGAGGTCAATTGAAAGTATGAAAAATTACCATCAGCTATCTTCAATTAAACTGTTATCGCTCCACATGAAGGAGCCCATTTAGAGGAGAGCATAAAACCTGAGAGTCGAAATGACTGAAAGGCTAAGTTCTCCGTTTTTAATTCCAAAGCCAAAGCAAGAACATTCATCAGCAGGCACAAGGAGAGGATGTCTTGCCTCTGCTTTGAAGCATACTTTGAATTAGGTCCTCTTAGAGAAAATTTAAAAAAAACTTTTCAAACTCAGAAAGTGCAAGTTCACTGAAGCTTTTGCAGAGACACTAGTGGCAACTGGACCCTCCTGGTGACAGATCTTGTGTCTGAGAGGACACAGAGCCTGACTCCCCAAAGTAAAGCACATGGCTCCTCAGAAGAGATCCTAAAGCAGCTCCGTGGCCGGGCAGTCACAAGGGTGCTGGGTCAAGGCCCTGTGCCCTTCCAAGGAATATCTTCCCCATGCACCCACGTGTGGTGGAAATCACCGCCTGAGGCATCTTTCCTATTAAGAGGAGTTGCCCTGCACCAGTCTATGGAGGTAATTCTGTGTTTTATGCTTTAGTCTAGATTGAATAAAATGCTTTGACATTTAAGACAGCAAGAATCCTGTGCTGTAGTCAATAAGCTACTTAAAAGTAGTTTACAAGGGAAAAAACTTCCAAGTGCAGAACTTCAAAGGCCCGCTTGCATTGTTTCTTGTATTTTTTACATCAATCTTAAATCTTAAAGATTCAAATGAAGAATGAAGTATGGAGAGGCAGAAAGAAGTCAAGACTTAAATTGCCTTGGGCATTTCTTTCTGTAGAAGTATCAGAATTATCAGGTTTGGTCTTTGACAGGCAAAAAAGGCTGGGGGAATAAAGGTCAAAATGCAGTTTTTACATTTGCTGGCTGTCTTTGGAGATGTCACTTTTATTCCCTGACAGCTCCCTGCCTTGGCTGGGAGCTTCTGGCTGTTCAAACTCCCTCGGAGAGGGTCTTTTTCAAAGCATTTGATGGATATTAGGACTAAATAAGTGTAAAGAAGAGYGGGCACACAGCTTGCAGAGTTTAAGGCAACCCTGGTCTCTGCTGTGGGCCTAGGTCTGCCCTGGTGAGATGCTGCAGTGTCCCTCCCTTCCCGTCCTTGTGCCAGGGGAGGCTCCACACACTGCTCAGTGACTCCTCGTGCAGGAGGCACCTTCAGCATCCTCACCCAGCCTGCGTTACCCTTTACCAGGGCCTGAAGATGCTCCCAAAGCACCTGAACATCCTTGCTCTCCAGGTGTGAAGGTCCCTGCTGGCCTGCAGTGATGGGACGCCAAGGACAGGAGTGAAGAGAAGGGGTTGGGGGTTAGAGATGGGCTAAACCCGCTCCCCCGATGGGCTAAACCCAGCAGTGCCAGGTGAGGCTTTTCCCAGCCCCTCATCCTGCCTTTGGAAGGCGCTCCCGCATCCCAGCTCACAGGCGGATGCTCGCTGCATCGCTAAGAGTTTGGTTGTAATATTAATATTGTACTCACATAACCACTGCATGTTCTACTCTTCTAGAAGTTGTTAAAGGAGTATTTTGTAATGCTGAGCCCTCTTTAGCAATTTCATTGATTTGCTCCCCTCCTGTGGCGCCAGTGCTTCAAGCCCATTTAAGCTATTTTCCACAATTTTTGAACAATATTTCATATTAAAAAATTCTAATCCCTCCCCAACCATCGCTTTAATCTGTCCCGGAGAACTGGCTTTCATCTTGCGATTGCTTCCACCGCGGCACGTAAAGGCAAAAAACCTAACATGGAGCCCGGTAATCCACCAGTTAAACAGATTAGTTGTGTAGCCGGCAGCACAGCACGAGCAGGGTCTAAGCTGGAGCAAAAGGCAGCCCAAGGAGAGCACCAGGGCTGCAGGGCTGGCACGGGGACACGCGGCACCTCCTTCCTGCGGCATCACGGTCACGGAGCCCTCGTTGCATCCCGGTGCTCCTGCTGCCTCGGGGAGCACTGAGGGAAACCTGGAACCATGAGGCTGGGCTGCAGAGAGGAGGAGATGCATCGGGGTTGTTATCAGGGGGCATGGGGTTCCTTAAGGTCTCTGCTTTTTGTCACTGATGATGCTGTGACCRGGCTGCAGGTGCCACCTGAGCAGGGACAGCACTTAGCAAAGCCCTCKGTGCAGCTGCACGGAAGCCTGGGCTGTGCCAGTAGGAAAGGGAAGTCCTTSAGCTCCCATCCTCACTCTGACCATGGCTCATCAGGTGAATTGCATCTTAATTAGATCCTACCCCAAATTAGGTTTCTTTTAAATAGGGTAGAGGAGGCTCTTYCTGCCCTTTTACCATAGATCAGACACAGAGCTGGAGCTGTTCCTGCAGCTCCTGGGGAAAGGGGCTCATGTTTGGGAGGAGACTGTGCGTGGATGTCCTGTATGGAAGACTGTGCAGCTCAACCTGTTCTCCTGGTGTTTCCCTGCACTGAGTTGTTCCTGTGTCTTTGCTGGGAAGTGTCAGGTGCTGCTGGACAGCCCCTCTGCTAGACCTTGCAGAGCTTGCAGATGCCTTTGCTTCCTGTGGCAATGCCTAAAAAGAAAGGTGGGTGACGCCGAGGGGACGTGCCAGCCTTGCGCCAGTTGATGCGGTTTGGGTTTGTTGCTCCAAGGGTAACCTTGGATTAAATAAGGATTGTCCCAGAGCAAAACACCCAGTAACAGTTCTTTAGGTCTCCTTCCTGCTCAGAGTCCCTGCAGACTGATCTTAAAATATAAACCAGAAAAGTCATCATAAACAAGTGCTCAAAATCCCATTGACAGCTTTAGGCCTAGGACTAGGAGGAGAAAATAAAAAATAACACAAGTGCAAAGGATGTTTATGAGACTAAATGTTCTGAATTTGTTTACCACTCCTCTGCATCTCTGCCAGCCTCAGCTCCCCCTGCTCAGGAGGAGTCGAATGGCTGCTTTGGGCTCGGCTTGTTTCAAAGCCAAGCGCATCCTTTAATCCAGGCAATTCCTGCCCTTCCAGGTCCTTGCCCCTCATTCAGTGAGAGGCACCGGGTGTCTGACGGCCCCTTTGCCTCTGCGAGGGGGACTTGGTGATTTATGCTGCAAGTCGGAGCACGAAGGTGCCCCAGCCAAGGCCGGGTGCCATCCTGCTGGGGACTGAGCATAAAGCTATGGAAAAGGCCGTGGTGGAGGTGGCAGCTGGGAGGGACCAGGTGGGAGACAAAAAAGAGCAGAGACACAAAGAGATGAGGTGGCTTGCTTGAAGAAATCCAGTGATTCAGCCACACAAAGGGCTGCAAGGTCCCACTCCCATTCTCCATCCTCTGCTTGTAAAGGCTGCCAATAACGTGGCCATTATGGGTTTCTTTTTTATTGAATCTCTCTGTGCGTTTTGATTCCAGGAAGGCTCTGGGGCAGCACTAGCTCTGTCTTGCTGAAACCAGAAGTATCAGATTCTCAGAAAGGGACTCGTCATCCAAGGTTTTCAGACCCAAACTATTTAGAAAAGGATTTTTTGTCTGTTTATCTGAACTCAGAATGAACTGCTGAACATTTGAGGGKTTTTTTTCCCTCCTAATAAAAACATGGTTTTGAATCACTGAAATATTCCGCAGCAGAAATATGGCCTTCAAAGTGAGCAGAGGTGCTTGTGCTTTCCCGAGACATGTTTTCCCTGCAGTCAAGGCTAAATGTCCTCTGAGCTCATAGCCAAGGATGCTGAAATCCTGAAGCTGATCCCATGCAGTTTCTGCCCTTTTCTTGACTGATGAGAAATTGCCGTCTCTCCTGCACCAAAGTAGGAGCATTTGCTGGAATCTCCCATCTTCCAAGTTTGTATCCAGGTGTGAATCCTTCTGCACGTGCTGCCTGGGGTGGTGGAGCAGTTACCTTCTTTCTGGGGTCATTTTTGCTGCCTGTCCCCTGGGATGGTGGTTCCCATTCCGTCTTCTGCAGGTGACTCTGTGGACTCTTCGCCCAATGACAGTGTTGCCCGCTGCCCACCATCCCAGCACTGCCTCTCGGCAAGCTTTCCTGCCTGTTTCATGGTCTCCTGCAATGCCACCTGCTTGACGGCGGTCAAGATTTGGCGTCTTCTGCCCCATAAGTCTGAACCAGAGTCGAGACCAGACATCACAGCGGCAGCAGATGGAGATACCCAAAGCAGACCCGTTCTCACGGGGCTTTGCAAGAGGAGCTTGTCACTCGTGTGCAGTTTCAAGCCCTAAGGGGGAGAAACAGTTTCCTTGTCTTGGTTCCTAAGGTTTACAAAAGCAAACAAACAAAAAAAAAACCCTCCCTCATTTGTCAGGAGGGAAAAATTACCACTTTGGAAGTACTCTGCGTTGTTCTGATACCAGCATCTGGTCTGTTAACTTTTCTTTGCTGCAAAGGAAGTTGCATTTCTCAACACAACCTCATCTCAAGTGAAAAACCTGAAGTTTCCTTTTCTGAGAAGGTCAAAACAAGACATCACAGCAATTTTAAAGCTTTGTTGCAACTTCATTTTCTTCCAGCCAACAAGTCTGATGAAAATAATCCTTGCCATGAAAAATTTTGTTTTCAGCAAATCAATGTTTTGTTTTTCCCAGAGATAAGGGCTCCTGGAAAAATTCCTACTCGGAGTTGGCTTGAATTTGAACATGACAACAGTGTCTCCTAGTGGCTGCTTCCAGAGGGATGGTTGACTCCATCTTGGCGTTCACGCATCTCATCCTGGACCTTGCTCTTGGATCTTTGCTCAGCCCGGAGTGCGGGAAGCGGGGAGTGAATCGTGCTCTGAGCAACGGACCATTTCCTAAGCCATGCGAATCTGTGGCAGGCTGTTTTCTGGGCTCCCGCTGGTGCTGAAAGAAGGTGATGGCATTTGAAGGTGGCATCGCTGGATTCCAGCCTCGTCTGCTGTTTGGCTCCGATAACCCGAGCGCTCCCACGAGCAGCCTGGCCGGCCCGGGTCTGTCTGCGGCGCTGCAGCATTGGAGTCCGAGCGCCCCTCGTTACCCAGCCCTCGTCACCAAATTAGCTCTGTCTCGCACCCACTATGAGCAGGAAATGACGATGGTCTCGTCCAAGGTGCAGCCTTGCAGCTCTGGCTGCTGGATCTGCCACTCGTTGGAAGCCTTGGTGAACCTYGTCAGTGCCAACTTGTCCTCTGCCCTCCCTCTTCCTCGGTCTCTCTCTCCGCAGAGGTCACTGCAGCTTTTCCTGCTTTCTCTGACGAAGCAGAGCTCCTGATCCTGGAGAGAAAGCAATAAGGACTCCAAAGTATCCAAGGGAATTGGCACATCAGTTCAGGCGTCCGTATTGGCAGTTAACTGGTTGCGAGCCCAAGTGTTCAACAGACCACAAAAATCACCGTGCTGGCTTAGAAAGCAGGGGATTTTAGTGAACAGCAACTTGCACATCCTCCTCGCTTGCCTGAAGATGTTTGTAGCTTGTCAAGCACAGGCTTTCYGGCCTGGATGCTGGCTTTTGTGGTAATGATTCCCAAGTTTGTCATGTCAAATTCCCATGGTTCCAGCTTTAGGGATTTTAAGAAGATCACCTGCTATCCTGCTTTTCGTGACAACTCTGTGCCTTTTTGGTGGTATGTGCAGCAGCAGCCGGAGCTCGTGGAGGCCGCTGTGCGTCGCAGGGCACTGCAGACATGAGGGGCACGTTGCCCGTGTCCCTGGCACACACGTTGCTGCCCGGCTCATGCTGCAGCCTCCTGCTCGTGGCAGGGCCGTCCAGCCCCAGGCTGGGCTGGCACCTGCAGCGGCGGGCACGCAGGAATTCAGCAATTCTGCTTCTTGGCCAGGCTGCTCTTGCACAGCCTGAGCGTGCCAGCCACGCGCTGCTCGGCCCTGCACCACGTCCTTCCCTCCCGGCCTGGGGGCAGCAGAGCTGGGGGCTGTTACACAGATCTGGGGGACCCCTTTGTGCTATTTTGGTGCCATCAGAGGAGGGAACAGGGGATGAGTGCTGATTTGCAGCAAGCAGAATGTGCAGGACCTGTCCAACCACCCTGGTAGAGCCTGGAGAGCCACAGCCGGCACAGTCTTTCTCCTGATGTCCATTAGTAATTAGTGTGTATGGATTATAATTGCAAGGACTCGGGCTCTCGCTGCTCTCTCTCCCGGATAAATGGCTGAGCAGAGGAGTCTGTTGCATGAAGCAATTTAGCCTATAAATGATGGCTCGTTAGTGGCCCACAGACTGTCCCTGTGGATAGGGGGGATGTTCCAGCCTTTCCAGGCTCCAGGTTAGCTCCTTGCGCCTCTGCCCCAATTGCCAGGTTCGAGTGGTTCGAGTTAAAGCTGCTTGTGCCCTGGGCGGGCTGTGCTCCRGAGCCTCGGCTGCTGCAACAGCCACCAACTATTAACACCGTGTCTAATGACAGATGGAGAGTAAAGGAAGCTATTACCAGTTGGGAGATGAGTCAGATATGAAAATAACACCTTTTTCTAGACAGTATTATTACACCAAGAAAATGAAAGGACTCGTTTTCTTTTGCAAGGGAATGGGCCTTGAGCATTAGAGTCGCTCATGGCAGAGCCTGGTGCCCTTTGCAGGAGTAGCTCCAGCAAGCGGAGAAACCCAAGGTCACCCCTTGTATTTGTCACTGGGGCACCGTGTTCTGGCTGTGAACCAGCCGGCCAGGGTGCTGGACAGACAGAAGCTCCTGCCTTTCCCAGGAAAGGAGCACCTAAGGCTATACATACGTGTATAAATATGTATATATATACTGTCTTGCTAAAGTGCACGAGAGCTCTCCTTTGTTTTAACATCTGTGTGTCGGGCTGACGTTGTTCTGCAGCCGCTCCAGAAATGGGATCCCATGTTTCCATTTAAATGCACAGTGGCTGCAAAGCTTTTGCTAGTCTGCTGTTCCCCTTGGACTTTTATCTCTTCTTTGGGAGAAATACAGGAAAATGCAACTTTTGTGCATCGTTAGCACAAATCCCACAGCGGGAGGATTATGCTACTGCATGGCCGTTTGCTCTGTGTATCTGTTTGACTATTTTGCTTTTTTGTCTTGTAGCCAGATGAGTTGACCAATGCCCTGGAGATCAGTAACATTGTCTTCACCAGCATGTTCGCCCTGGAGATGCTCCTCAAGCTCCTTGCGTTTGGCCTCTTTGGCTACATCAAGAACCCCTACAACATCTTCGATGGGATTATTGTTGTCATCAGGTCCCCGCTGGTTCCTTCTCCATTGTGGTTTTTCTGTTGAGGGCCTGGACCATTTGGGGAGTGGGACAGGGGACTAAGAATGACCTGGCATGTGTTAACACGGGGTTTGCTGGGTGTGATGGGCTATAATTATGCTGGCCTTTAGGATTCCTATCTTTAGAAGGGCCATCCAAAGTAAATGGACCTGACAGATGGAGAAAAGGTCTATTTATGCCCCACATCTGGCACCGTGGTGAATTTTCCACTGAAGTTCACGATGGCTGGTCCTGGGAAARTGTGAGTGTCCGTATCCCAGCAGCTGCCCTCCCACCCCTGAAGTGACCCACAGCTTGGAGCAGAGCAGGACAAGCAGTAGGGCAAAAGAGGTTCAGGTGTGTCCCCTTTGAAGGGAACACTGAATCCCAGACCAACCTGGGCATGGCAGAGCATGCATGGGAGAAGCTAGTACTGTTTGTGAAGCCTGTAGGAAACCAGTAGCRGTATAGCACTGCTGTTGTACCATCTCATAGTGTCCTTGTGTTCCTGCAGTGTCTGGGAGATCATCGGCCAGTCGGATGGAGGCCTCTCTGTGCTGCGAACCTTTCGGCTGCTCAGGGTGCTGAAGCTGGTGCGCTTCATGCCTGCTCTCCGTCGCCAGCTGGTGGTCCTCATGAAGACTATGGACAACGTGGCCACTTTCTGCATGTTGCTCATGCTCTTCATCTTTATCTTCAGGTACCAGGCTGTAGGTCTTCTTTGATTAATCGTTCAGCTCGCTTGAGTGGTACAGAGATTAGGATGACAATGGAGCCCGTTTGCTGGCTGCCTGCGTGACAGCAGTGCTCACAGTAGACTGACAGGCAGACTTTCAACAGACCGTTTTCCTCTTTGCAGTCTCAGTTTTTCATGCAATACTGTAATTCTGCAGCTGAACAAAGAATGCAAGCAGGCAACAGTCAAACAACTGTCATGGCCTTCCTGGAAGGCTCATTGAGCTCTGTCTCGGGGAGCTGTCAGCAACTGGATTCTTCCAGCTTCATATTTGAGAGGGAGGTCATACAGATGCCAAAGCTTTTGTCTGTTTGATCCTGTGATGCTCCTCAAGATCCTGTTCCTGGAAACGAGGTTGATCAGGCAGCTGACAGTGTGATTTATCATTTTCTAGACAATTGAGATTCTTGATTTGACTTTGATGTAGATAATTATAGAAGCATGGCACAGAATAACCAAATGGCAAGAGCCCATCTTTCTGGGAGATATCACTGGCATACGAAGTGCTCCAAAAAGAATGTTCCCCTGAAAAAGTACTGTAGTGGTCCTTACAACCATGTTTCACACAGTAATGTCTTTCTTCCATCTCCCTTTTTTTCCCCCCCCTCTAGCATTCTCGGCATGCATCTTTTTGGATGCAAGTTCAGCCTAAAAACTGATACAGGAGACACAGTTCCAGACAGAAAGAATTTTGATTCCTTGCTTTGGGCCATTGTGACAGTCTTCCAGGTAAGCTCTGAGTCCTCCCAGARGTTTTAATATAAACCAGGTAAACGAGTTATTTTGCTTTTCAAAAAAAAAAAAAAGTGGGAAATTCTGTGTGTGAAAATTGTTTCTCCTTTGCAGACAAGGTCTGTTATGTCCTTGCAATTACTGGTATGTTCCACAATGAATTAATAACTGTATTTCCAGGACATTCTCAGCATAAAGATTAGTCTTTTCTATTTAATGGTTCTCTCCTTACAGCCAAGGTCCAGCAAGTGGAACACAATGTAGGCAACATTAATCTAGATTTGTAAGTGCAGAGTAGGTGCTCACTGTGGTAGCATGCAAGATGCAAACCAGTCCAGGATCTTCACTGAGAAGATTAAGTCTCTTGCAAAGTTTTTCTTCATGTAAAGACAAACTTAATTTTCAGCAAGGAGAAATCAGCATGAGTCTCAYAGGTTCATATTTTTCTACTTATCCTGTATAAAATTAATACAGAAGTCTGCATTTAACAGTCCTATGGGCAAATAGAGCTGGCATGGTACACAAGGGCTTGGCCCTACATGCTGTGTCATGTAAGTGACATGTCTCAGTGAAGCAGACTGTGCTCCCSGCCCCAAAATCACCTTGTGGACAGGGGAGGAGGGGAAATTAGAGGCCGTGTTCATTTTAAACCTGGATGCATAAACCTGGATGAGTGTGTCATCTGTTTTTCTTGTGCCTTGGGCTTTTCCGAGCTCCAGGATGGCTAAGAGAAAGTGAATCCCTGTCTCTTGGGCAAGGCCTTGCAAAGAGGTACTGTTTTTGCCCAGCTTATCAATATTTTTACCACTTAGCTAMCATTTTTTCTTCCCTGAGTTTCTTGAGCCAGCAGGTGTCATTTACCATGTCAGATACCATGCTCCCTACCCTTTTGCTCAGCTGCAGATAACTTATAAAGGGCGAGAGGAAAAAACAGCTCCAAAAGGAGACAACACCTGTGGCCCCAGGCCTTTTATCTCCTGATGTTATCAAAAGAGACAACACACACAGCCAACTGTGGGACTCAAACTAGTGCAGCCTTCATGTTACCACAGCTGGTATCTCAGAAAGTCATCCAGCTGGGCAGCAGTGTGCTAGGTGCTCCTGCAGACAGCGCAGAGTTGGCTGGGAGAGATCTCACATGCAGAGATCTAACTAAAAAATATTTTGCTATCTCATCGAATGAGACCCACTAATGGTTACCCTCAGAAAAAGGTCAAGAGGAGAGGCAGAAACGGCTGAGTCAGTGAGTATTTGTGTGCAGCTGCTGTCTGTGAGAGGAGTGCAATAATCAGAGCATCTCTCTCCAACTCTCTGCAGATCCTCACTCAAGAGGACTGGAATGTGGTCCTCTACAATGGGATGGCCTCCACGTCCTCCTGGGCAGCKCTCTACTTCGTGGCCCTGATGACCTTCGGCAATTACGTGCTCTTCAACCTTCTCGTTGCCATTCTGGTAGAAGGCTTCCAAGCAGAGGTAAGAGGTCTGAACAGAGGGAGGGAGAAAACTAAGAACCATGTGTAAGCATCAGTAGGGATTAGTCTGTATCAGTACAAACTTCAGATGATGCAGACAGCCTGGAATTTAACCTGAAGCGGGTACAGGTGAGCTGGGCTGGGCAGAGCATGCAAGGTTCCCTCCTTGCAACTAAGACTCACTAGACTAGGCATGGACTAGGGAGATAACCATTTGGTTGACCTGTTACTAAGCTGCTTGTTGTGACCATGAGAAAATTATTTAGGACAGATTTGACTTGCCTAAGTTCCTTCTTTGTCCTATATTTTGGGTTTCTTTATGGTGAACCTCAGGTTTTTGATGTGGCTGACCAAAGGCAGTCASAAGGACCAGGCAGGATGTAGACAGGCTGAATTGAGGCTATTTCTTGTGACTGTCCCCTATATGTAATCTGAGGCTAGTTGCACAGCTGCTAGAAAAGCAATGTTTCAAGGTTGCAAACATTAAATATTGAGATACTTGGGGTGATGTGGAACAAATAAATGCTAATCCTTACCTACACTGAAAATGATGTCTGTGTCAGGTCAATGAGCAGGGTATTTGCTAAAGTGCACGCATCTCATCTCACAGGGAGAGGATTAGAGAAATGATGCTATTTCTCAGGCAACAGTGATATCCGATGTCCTGATCTGAACTGAGCAGGAAGCTCAGCAGCTGTGCAGGAGATCATGTACCGTGGGATCACAAGAAGCACACTGCCCTGGTGCAAACGGTGCCTTGCAGCCCCCTGAGCTCCCATTCCCTTGGCAAATTCATTGGATTCATTTTCGACATCCCGAGGGAGTGAAGGACCTTATCCTCCGCCCTGTCCTCTTCTCCATCATCCTTTCAGATCAGAGCAAATCCACCTGGGAACGATTTTAAATGAGAACAGTGATCTTGTTTCATCTGTAAACATAAGGATGTGTATGCATGTATGTGTTTTCAGAAAAGGAGAACTGTTTCAAAACCTTAGGACAAATGGGAATGATGTTGAGAATTACATAAAATCATCCAGTCCCAATTCAAGCTAAGAATAATGATATTGAAAAGGCTTGCAGCACACTTTGGGAGTTTTTAATTATTACTTTTTTATTTGTGCAACATGCAAGAAGAGAAAGTTAACTTAGTGCTGAACGACACAGAAAGTCAGAAAGAAAATGAGAAAGTTTCAGTTTTCACCGYCTTAGCTCCCAAGGGGAATAAGAGAATGAAACTCCTCATTTTTTTTAACTTTTCATTTTTTCTCCAGAAATGGCATCATGTTTGTATTTGTTGTGTTTATATCACACTTAGGCACACTGTCACTGACCATGGAATGTAATTGAAATATTCATGGACCAACAATTCCCTTCTCTCAATCCAGCACCGTCGCATTTATGTCCTTCAAGGATTCATTATTAAAACATCCCTCCCAGCTTCCTCCTAGCACTAGCAGAGGAAAATTAATTGAAACAACAGGAGCCAAGCCCTAGTTTGGAAAAAAACAGCCCTGTTCTACATTGCTCAGGGCTATTTCATGGATGCTGAGGGTGGCGGATCCTATTTGCACACAAAGAAAGGACCCAAACAGTCCAGCTCAGTGCTTGCAGAAGACAGCTCTGTATTAGTGAGCATCCTGATGGCTTGTGCAGAATGGGCCAGGCTCTGAAGATCCAGCACATCTCACTAAGAATAGCTAGAGGTCGTTTTTCAAGAGCAAGCCTGTACACTGTGTATCAGTGCCTTGAGTTGCACTGTTCATTTCTGAACTCATGAAGCCTTTTGTGTCACAAGTCTCTGCATCCTCTGGTTCTGCTCAGCATCTACAGCCCCTTCACCATGTTCCTGTGCTACTGAAACCTGTTGCAAAAACAGACATTTTAGCCACTGTTTTTGAAAGAGCAAAGCCATCATCATCAGCCTGCATTAATTGCTTTCTTCCAGTCTAAAGGGTTTTCCCCTAGGAGAGTTGCCAGGTGTATTTGAAGCATCTGTGCTGGACCTCAGTCCTGCTAGAAAATGATCTGCACAGGTTGTAGCAGACAAATGTCTGTGGTAAAGTAATAGATTTTCCTGAATTGAGTGGAGAAGCAGCCAATACAGCTGGCCGTGTGGCAAGCCAAAGAGGGAACTTTTCAGTGATCAGACATATGTCTGAGATCCTCAAACTCAACCCAACAGGAAAGCTGGCTGGGAAAAGAGGACATGTCAGGGAAACCCAAACGAGTGATAACCGACGTGTGTGACCCGAATACCTGGAAATGCTCCCCTTCCTGCTGATGCTGGTACAAACCACTGCTGATGCTCCAACCAAGGAGAAGGCATTTGGGAATCCTGAGGACTTTTGTTCACCCCCGACCCTATGGAAGCACGGAGGCTTCTTTTTTAGCTTGAATACTCTTGCCTTTCAACACAGAGCCCTTGCGCAGTCTCCTGCTGCTGCTACACATGCAGCCCCAACACCCCACATGCATCCTTGGTCATCACTCGCTCTGAGAGAGACGTTTTCTTTGCTCCACAGCCCGACAGGCTGCAGGTACCTTTGTACCCCCTTCCTTGCTGCCCTCTGGGAGTTGGATCATGTGCTGATGTGATGCCAGAAAACAGGAGCCTGGCRCACTATCCTCTGAGTACCTGATTGCAGACCCAGGCGTAATGGTTCCTTTCAGAGCTGTTACAAACCATGATTTAAATACGGAGCAGTTTTCAAAGCTTGTATTATTCATTCAGTGCTGCCTCAGAAAAGGCCAGCAGCCACAGGCATGACATTTGCAGGGCACATTTTGCTCTCCACTTCCATTTATTATAAATCTTGACATTAAGCCTGCGGGCTTGTCAGATGTCTCATAGTGAGGTATCAGCCATGCTGCAGAAAACCCTTTTCAGGGCTGTATTTCAGCTGCAAGGACTTGAATCAAGTCTTGTGCTTACAAATGAATAGCTTAGCTCTAGTGGTAAACCAAAGATTGTTAAAGTCTCCTTGGACAAGTCAGAAGAGGAAATATGGGTAGAGCTGGGACTTCTTTTCTTTTGTCATCACTAGTTCTGCCAGCAGACGTTGGGAAGGTGTCAAGTTCATGTTTTGATCTCCTTAGTCTTGTCCTCATTCAGAGTGACTCTCCAAGCACTTGTGGAAGATGCTGATGTGCAGTTCTGCTCCCTTTGCTCAAGTCTGTCCTGCACTYGGGTGGGGAGTGAGTGCAGGCCCAGCTGGGCAGCTGAGGGGTATGTGCTAGAGCCCTGGACCTTCAGCAGTGTTTCAGCAAGAACACAGGAGAACATTGTGCTGTGAATCACAGAAAGATCTCAGCTTCGTCTCTGCTTCAACTTGTCCTTGAAGCAAACTTGACAGCAGTATAACCTAGAAGAGAATGGCTATAACTGGCCACAAAGAACATGTTTAGTACAGATTATTCCTCATTTAYTCTTAGGACAACAAGCAGCCTGACTTCGGACAGGACCATAGTGATGTATTTGTAATCAACTTTATTATTCCCATTGTCGTTTTGACATCTGCTCYAGAGCTGCTCTGGAAAAGCAGACAAACCTTCCAAAACCATGCAACTCAGTCAGCTACTCTGTGCTGTTACTCCTGCTCTAAAGCAGAGAAGATGAATAGGGAAACTTAAGCCTTTCAGTCATCCTGTCTCTTTGGCTGCACCAGTTAGCAGTACATCACAGGTGAAATTAAGCTCRCTGCTGCTTTAGCATCATGTCTCTAGGAGCCGTGGTGATTTGTTCAGGCACCCGTTAAAGCAGTGTGCTCCTTTGCCAGGATCAGCTGCTTTAATCCAACCGTTTGGTACCAGTTTGCRCAGCTTTTCTGCAGTCTTGATGGATCAAGCTAGAGTCCTTCTGAGAGTCTATTGGATTCCTTCCCTTCCACTGACTCCACGGCAGAGGAGAACCCCACACAAGCTCTTCTGCTCAGCGCTCATCTATTATTTAGCTGTATATCTTGGTAGCAGAGGCAGATATGTATGAAAGGGGGAAAAAAGCCACAGGAAGCACTTAAACAGGTGTCCAGGGGCTCTTGGCTCTTCTCTGTCTGAGAACGATGGTGCATGGCCAGGCAAGCTGGACCTGCTGCTCTTCTGCCTCAGCTTCCAYGCTGCCAATAGGTTTCCCAGTGCAGTCTCAGTTAGCAGCCAGCATGAGGGAAGCAGATCAAGGCTGGGTTTTCAGATCTATGGCAAATTTACGGGACTGTCAAGTAAAAGAGAAAAACCCTGCAATGTCCTTTGACATTAAAACCTAAGTGCTTTCAGCTGGGAGCGTGGAGAGAACAAATATGGRACCCGGCAATGCCAATTTTTCTTAGTCACTTCTCTGATTACAGCYGCGCTTTCGCGTTCTCCCCTGGGACGCGCTGTTCAGTGAGGCTGGACACAGCGTAGGAAACGCAATGACATTGCAGGAGCAGTGTTCACAATCACAGCATCATCCTTTCTGTCCAAGGAAGAAAACAAATCAAAACAGGGAAGAGGGAYGTGCCCGGGGTCATTCCCTAGGGCAGTGTCAAGGGAATTTGGCATTCTGCCCTGCTGCTGCTTGAAGCTGTGCTCTGGCCAAGAGGAGCTGAAGGATCTCTTAAGCTTCTGGCTAATCCAAATGGCCTCTGTGCTAAACTTTGATTGCAATAAAACCTTTTAATTATCCCTCACCTTTCTACAGGGTGATGCCAATAAGTCAGACACAGATGAGGACAAGACATCTGCCAACTTTGATGATGATTTTGAGAAGTTGAAAGATCTCCGAGCAACAGGTAGGATTTTGCTTCTGTTTTTCTCCTATGAATTAGAGCTGTGCTACAGCCCTGCTTCTGCACTCATCTTTTCCACAAAATTTATGGAAGAAAGGGGAAGATATTTTCATGTTAGCCAAGTTATTTGGAAATTAATCTGATAGCTAGGTTAGTAGGGAAGCTATGCAGAAGTGTTCAGAAGGCTTTAAAAAAGCCTTGAGAGTTGATAGTTCCTTCAAGCAGATACTTTTCCAGTTTTAAACTGTGCAAGGATATTTAGTTAGGTCTCATGTTTTCTTCCCCATCACAGAACGGTTCACTGGCAGCAATATTTATAAGCTACTTCTGAGCAGCTTTTCAAATCAATCAYGTTCTCATCTCTTCTTTAGTTTCCCACACAAATGCATCTGAGTAGGCTTATTTGGTAGAAATGTTGTTGTTTATTTGTGTTGCAGGAGGTCATTGCCACTGATTTGAAACGAGGCCACATTGTGCTAGTGCAGTATAAACATGGGATCGTTGGAGGCAGTCTTCACTCTACAGAGTTTGGAGATAGGATGAGAAGGGAGCAGCTATTTAAGCACAGTGAATAGCATGCTGGTAAACAGGAACTGGCTCCAGTTCTCTGTATTTTTATTCTCAGCTTGGGCTTTTGTTAGAATTCCTTGAAATGCTTCTAGGGCAGGATTCATTTCAGTGAGTGAAATGATATTGAATGTGGCAAGCAGGTGGAAATCAGCTGAGGAATGAGTGTAAGTAATTTGCCAGAGAAGCTAAGGAGACAAAGCTGCATCAGCACGAGGTGATGGAGCTGTCTGGCCTGCAGATCCACAGGGGTTCCAAACACAAGGTGAACAAAGGCACCTGCCTTGCAAACAGTTGGCAAGGAAGCCACAGCTTACAGCTCCTTTGCAGCAACTGTTTGCTGGGCAGCTTCAAGTAACTAGAGATTTATAGGTGGAGGAAGCATCATCACCTCGGTAATACAGAATTAGGAATTGGGGCTGAACTCTTTGTCAGTCAAAGTCCATCATCTCCATAAGCCTCCTGGGTGCCAACCAGTGACTGAACAGCATAAGGACATTAACGATTCTATTACAAAGCTACTGGTCTGTAAACAGGCACACTGGCAAGAGAAACTTGTACATTGCAGATTAACAAATTTTTAATTGGATCTTCCACCCCTCAGAGGGAGTGGCAATGTTCCCATGGACTTCTGTGGTGCGTATCAGCCAGCAAGTAAACAGATGATACAGAGAAGTAAACTGTGTTACAAAAGCAGCCGGTGGAGGAGAAATAGCAGGGATAATTCACTTGCTTGAATTTCTCATTGCAGTAACCAACCATGGTGAGATGAAATCATTTCGTATGCCGCCTGTTTAAGTACAGGCACRTCCTTCTCTCCCCCTCTCTAACCCTACTTCTGCAGTCGTTAAACCAGAATCCACTAAGCCCAGTAAAACAGGAGTTTGTTCCGCTTAACTTTTGTGTTTGTTCTGGGTATTGGGGCACTCAGTAGTGCTGGAGGAGGTATGGTCTGTAACCTCTGTAGTCTGTAGAGAGGACAAAGCAGCTTTCTGTACGAGTTGAATATTGTGCTGCTGTAATATCTCTCTACAGAGGGCTTTYTACTTGCTGCACAGCTAAAACAGATGCTTTCTGCAATTACCAGAGATCCGTCATTAGATTTCCCCGTTGCAGGAGGTTTAGTCTTCCAGGTGTGTGGATATTTAGAAGCCATTTCCATTTCCTGTCGCCCAAACAGATGACTCAAGACAATGACTAATGTTTGCTTAGTTCCTTCCTGATGAGGGAATTTGAGGCAAATCAGAACTGTATAAAAATCTCTGTGGAAAAGTCTGTGACAAGGAGAAGAGACTAATTTAGCAGATTGGATTGAGGCAGTCCTCAGTGTCCTTTTGCTGCTCTCTTCCAATGCCAAAAGTTTGTGATGCCACTCTCCATTTCCCAAGAAACCCCAAGCAAAGGAAACARTGCTGAAGACCCCTTAAAAGGCCTTGACATTTGCCTTATGTCTCCTATCAAAGCAGAGAGGTGATCTTAGCATTGCCCACAAAATTCGAGCTCCATTCAGCAAAGCCTCTAGAAAACCCAAGCAACCATGTCCATTTTGACCAGTGATTCCCGAATAACCCAGTGTCACCTCTCTTTGCAGAGATGAAGATGTACTCGCTCGCCGTCACGCCAAACGGGCACTTGGAGGGCAGGGGCAGCATGCCACCTCCTATAATCATGCGCACCGCTGCCACCCCTATGCCCACGCCGAAGTGCTCCCCACACATGGATTCGGTGCACGCTTTTGTGGACTCGAGGAGAGGGAGCAATGCTTCACTAGACCCCGTGAGCTACGACCAGAAGTCCTTGGTAGGTTCCCCCTGCTAGCAGCASTCCTACAAGTGCTTGCAAACAGTACAGGTGATTCTGGGTGTTCTAGTCAGCTCTTGTTAGAGGATTGTCTGGTCTTTCCTGTTAYATGTCTCTGTTTCCTGGTGCTTCTGGTGCTGCCACGGCTCAGCAGTGCCAGCTGATATGTTCTTGCTGTGTGCACATCAGTAGAAGATGGAAAGGAGTGTGGTGGAGGTCACTAGTATGAGGAATGGGAGGAGGAGAACAGATTCAGAAGGGAGAAATGGAGAGGTATGCTGAGGCAAGACACCGACAACCTGACAGGACAGTATGTGGTGGAGGGAAACACAGATGTCCTGAGCTTCAGGGCTTTCCTGCCTGGCATCACATYGGGAGCCCATGCTAACCCACTCTAGTGAAGAAAAGCATCTTGAGACAAGACACATTTGAGTGCCTGCCCCAGCAAACTCCTTTGAGAAGAGTTCTGCCAACCACACTGGTCGTGCTGGGATGTCTTGGAGAAGCTTTGGAGCAGGTTGAGGCCTGGTTCCCTCCACAGTGCTTTAGGATTGCAGCTGGAGCACACTTGGGCACCAAGGGAATGGAGCGTTTGTCCCCACCAGCCCCGCAGCTGAGCTCCAGCTGTGGTGCAGCAGCCCTTCTGGAGGGGAAGCAGAGAAGTGAGGTGTGACTTAATGGATTGTGACCAAGTGCTCATGGAGGGGAGAGCTGCCTGGAGCCGCCTGCCTTGGCAAATGATTTCATTTTGCCTGTAACAGGGGAGCAGGAGGGCAGCTCTGTGAAAACAGAGGGAGCAGAGTTAATAGACAAAGTGGATTGCTGCCGCTGCTTATCTGAGCTGTTCCTCTGCTCTGTAACTGCAATATCGTGTTCAAATCAAGGCAGCAGACCGTGAAGGCACTTCATGCAGAGACAGAGCCACTATCCCCTTTGGTAAGCTGCTTAGTCAAGGTAATGCTTTTGAAAAGAAAATAGAGATGACTCTGTTGTTTGCCTTGAGGTTTCATGGGATTGTGAGTTGCTGGAAAAAGTTGCTGGTCGTTTAAATCCTCTCTCTGAGAGCGTGTAAGTGCCACTATCCAAAGGGAGATGAAGCAGTTGGAGGAGAGCTGGCCAACAGTCATGGGAAAGAGGAAGGTATTTTGCCTTGCTCCTGCGCCAGGAGGAAGCAGTGGCAGGAAAAGGAGTTTTCCTTTTAGCTCTTCTGCTCTTGCCTTAAGTGCTCTCACCCTGGCAACTACCTGCCAGCAAAGTGCAGGGGCACATTGATCACTGGCAAAAATTCTCTGTGGGAGCGACACTCACTACACCTCCATATGCAGCAATTACAGAATGGCAGAATGGTTGACGTTGGAAGGGACCTCTAGAGCTGATCTAATCCAACCCCCCTGCCCAGACAGGGACACCTAGAGCACGTGGCACAGGGTCGCAAAAGAGAATGTAGTGTGAATGAGGGCACCATTTCCAGCAAGCACTTGTGCTTTAAGTGCTGGAACAGCTTCAGGTGCCGGAGGAGATACGTGCTGAAACCACTTGGCATGAGGGAAGAAAATGCCAYGTTGCCAGCAATGCCCCTAGGTTGAGGTTTGAATGTTGCCTGTACTGCAGGGAATCACACAGCATAGAGAATTGGTAGGTGTGCTGCAGGGGCAGTTTTAGGAGTATTTTCAGTGTGCCCTCAGCTGTATGCTTGGCTCCTTTCTTGAAGCATTGACACAAYAAAAGCAGAGCTAGAAGGGGAAGGTGACTTGCACTTGAGGAAAGGTCATCCAGTCCAGCCAAAACACGGTTCCTGTTGGCATCCTCCTGCAAATGAAACCTCAAATGCCTTTCTGCTCTCTCAGTCTAGCCTCCGCAGCTCCCCTTGTGCCAACTGGGGGACCAGCAGCAACTGGGGCAGCCGACGCTCGAGCTGGAACAGCCTGGGCAGAGCCCCAAGCCTCAAAAAGAAGAACCAGTCGGGAGAAAGAGAGTCCTTGCTCTCAGGGGAGGGGAAAGGCAGCACAGACGACGATTCTGATGACGCCAAGTCCAGCACGGTGAGCAGGGCCTCGCTGCACCGCCGGGCAGAGTCCCTGGACTACCGCAGCGCCCTGGACCTGCCCGAGCTGCTGCAGCTGCCCGCCCTGCGCCACTCGCTCAGCATCAGCCCCGTGGCCGTTGTGCCCGCCGAGTACCAGGACTGCAACGGCAAGATGGTGCACGTGCCCAGCGAGTTCTTCCTGCGCATCGACAGCCACAAGGAGGACGCGCCGGACTACGAGGACGACATGGAGGACGTGAGTTCAGGGGGGATTGGGTGCTCATGTGTTAAGGTGCAATTCCGCTCCAGGAAGGCCGATGAAAAATCCAGCTCAGGCTCAGATGTGTTGCTGTCTAAGAGCTGGTGCAGACAAATTGAAGATTTGAGGCATGGGCCTTCGTGGGGAGGACTGTTACATTTCAGTGGTCTCCAGCAAAGTGAAACCACAGGGGATGTGCACACATGTGCCTGGTCTTTTGACTGATTGAGATTGTTCCTGTGGCCTAGGATGCCTCCAAAAACGAGCTGTTCAGTTCACAGCGTTTAGCTACTGTCTGTGCTCACAAGTCAGCTGTTTGGCATCTCAAACCTTGAAAGCCCACAGAGAAGAGAATTCTCTCCATCTATTCATTACTTTGTTTTGGGGTTTTGATTGTTTGAGATCTTTTAAGTTTTAATGAAACTTTTTGTCTAACAATGGTACCTGCCCAGAGGTCTGRCTTTGTCAAGTCTGTATCTCACTGTAGATCATCTCCTTTCTTACGTTCCTCTGGAAGAATGGGGTACCCTTTCCCCCTTTCCCATCCCCACCACACCTCTCAAAAATGCCAGGACTCCCTGCAGGCAGTCTGAAATGCCAGGTACTACCCCCTTTCATGGAAGAACTGTGGTGGCTAAAGAGGCAGGAAAATAAAAGAGGAAAAAAGGTGTTTCTTCTTTTCTACCTAGAGTTACTGCTACCGGATTCGTAAAGTCTTAGAGCCCTACAAACCAGAGTGGTGCAAGAATCATGAAGATTGGTCCCTCTACCTGTTTTCCCCACAAAATCGGTAAGAAATCCCAGTGAAATGCCAAGTTTTTGAGGTAGTTGAATAATACCCTTTAGCTAGTTTTCTCATGGGGAAAAATCCTCTTTGAGGCAGAAGAATGGAGAATTTTCGAAAATTGATTCCAGATATTTAGGTAACATTTCTGTTACATGTGGACAGAGCCACTGCATGGGTCATACTATACCTGTGTAGGAAGGACAGTGGTATAGCCACCATTAATAACAGCAACCATCACGTCTGTTTTTCTGCAGTAATAATAATGGCTTCGGGAGTTTGCCTGACCTCCTGGGCTGATACTGTAATCAGCTGATGTAATGGAAGCCTTTTGAGGGCAGGTCATTAGATGGGAATTCCTTGATGACCCAATCATATGAAGGACATTTTTCTGTCCTTCCTTTCTGCAGGTTCCGGGTGATGTGCCAGAAAGTCATTGCCCACAAAATGTTTGATCATGTAGTGCTGGTCTTCATATTTCTCAACTGCATCACGATAGCGCTGGAGCGACCAGATATAGACCCACAGAGCMTGGTGAGCACCTGAGTCATTTTATTGCTTGTTTCTGCACTCACATCTCAGTCTTGTCAGGGAAAGATCCCACGGGATGAAAGGTGTTTATTTTCTAATCTCTTTAAATAACTGGCTACTTTCTGTTGCTCTGTGTTTTACAGGAAAGGATATTCCTAAGTGTTTCCAATTACATTTTCACTGCAATCTTTGTGGCTGAAATGATGGTTAAGGTAATTACGTCTCCATCTCATGATCCTTGGTGAGACCTGGCATAGACTGAAGACATGACATATCTRTGGTTATGCTGATTAGATTTAAACATCCCTGTTCTCCTGATTCCAGGTGGTAGCTCTTGGCTTCTTCTCTGGGGAGAACACCTATCTCCAGAGCAGCTGGAATGTCCTAGATGGAGTCCTGGTCTTTGTATCTATCATTGACATTATTGTCTCCATGGCATCGGCAGGCGGAGCAAAGATCCTGGGTGTTCTTCGAGTGTTGAGACTTCTGCGGACCTTGAGACCTCTCCGGTACTTTCAGCAATAGGGTGGCTGGGGTTGTTTCGCATTGATAGATCAAGGAGCTTGAAAAACATTCACRTGTTCCATCAAAACTTCATTTATGATACAAAAAGCTGAAACCCAGTATAGCTAGAAACACCTTTGGGGAGCTCTTATCTGGTGAAAGTGTTTGAAACCAGCAAAATTAGTTTTCATGTAATTCATCTCCACCAGCATGGAGAAGAGTGGAGGGAGTTTGGAGCAGGAAGCGTTATCAGAGTTAAGAAGYTGGTGCAGCAAATGCCTCCTCCGCTCTGCATTTTTATCACTGTTTTACAAATTAGTCTGGCTGCCTGTTAAACTGCACAGCCACACAGACAGCAGCTTGCATGGGCTAGGAGGGAATTTTCAATTGAACAGGTGCTGACAATAATTTGATAAGCTCTGGCATCTGTACCTGCTCTCTTGTGCCTGCGTATCTAACATCATTGCAAAACAATTTAGCTCTCAGTTAGGAAGAAGGGAGATGCTTTCAGTATTTAAATAAAAAAAAAAAAAGAGAATAAAGGCTATTTGTATTTTGTTTACAGTGTTGCAGTAATAAAGGAAAAGGGAGAAGTGTTRATGCTTGGGGGGTTCTTACCAGCTCACAGCTCCTGCTCCACTTCCATCCCRCTCAGCAAGAAACATAAGCCTTTTYTTCATGAAATTTCATTAGAAAGAAGATAGGTACCTTCAGAGACCTGTGGGCTTTTTGATGAAAAGCCGCCTGCTGCTTGCTTACAAGAAGAGGCAATCTTGGTTAGACCCGTGACCATCAGAGCAACAGCTATTTGTTGCTCTGCACCTCCTTGGTGGCAAGGACCTTTTGTGAGGGTGTGTGCTTCTCTCTTGCTCCTGCACCGTGTTGTGCTCGTGCCATCGCGGTCCCCTTGCAGCGCAGGCTCATCAGGAACGCGCTCAGCTTGCCGTCGCCTGACCTGGTGGGTTCCTATCTGACAAATGTGATTAGGAACAAAATTGAGGACATCTTTCCTTTGCAGAGGAAAGATGGGCTGTCTGGTGTTACCCAGTGCTGGGCAGCCGGGGCCTCTGCTCTTTTCCCAGTGGCAGGCACAAAAGCATCGTTAGCCGTGCGAGCTCAGGTTACCTACACAGACTGCCACCCTCTCCTCCCTACAGGCCCCTCCTGAAATGCCTAGATGTTCTCCAGTCMAAACACCCGCCTCCCTGGAAAAGCTCGCTCAGGCTCGTGTGTGCAAACACGCTTTTCAGAGTCCCATGGGAGGGCCATTTGCCAGGCACTCAAAGAGAAAAAGAAAACACTTGCTTTCCRTAACACCCCAAACCTGCCTTAGGCCACGCTCAGAGATTTTCCGGCCTCTCGGTTGCCTCACGGGCCTCTCTAATGGGATGACCCTTTGGCAGTGGAGCTGTTGGTCACAAGTCTCTGTTGGGTAAGAGTCGGCTCAGGAACTAATTAGGAAACAAACTGAAATGACTCGTTTTGAAATGGGGCCCAGGCTAGTAAGGCAGGTGAGCACTTGAGCTGCGTTTGAGAGTGCAGGGAGGGAGTCCTCCTGATGGCACGGTGAGCGCATGCTTTAGAGCCTTGGATTTTTAAGGAGGGGACAGGGGAAGTAGAGTGTGCAGCCAGATGAGCATTGGAGTCTCCTGATTTCCACAGAGCCCTTCTGAAGGACCTCGGTTTTGTCAGTGTTTCTTCTTCTGTAAAATGAGGACGAGACACATTCTCTAGTGCCAACGTAAAGCTCTTCRCAGAGGTGGTGTTGGAAATCAGGCTCCTGCCTGATCCTCCACTAGSATCACAGAGAGCTTGGAGGGGACCAGCTTTCTGGAGCAAGGTGCAAATCCCCCTGCAATGTACTGTAGCCTGTCTGTGAAGAGTATTCCTTCCTTTACACCTTTTACACTTTTTAATTGCATTTAATATAACTGTAAATGTTTTGTTTGTCCAAATAAGTCATATCTGACCATCTCTGAATAATGCCTGCAAATAGAGAAGGGTGGTGATTTTAGCTTTGCTGCAGCCCATACCAGGAGGGAAAAACAACCATGTAGTAACAGGGCATGCATAAAAACTAAAACCTTTGTTGTTCTACCATGTTTTCTAGAGTCATCAGCAGAGCCCCAGGTCTGAAGCTGGTGGTGGAAACCTTGATCTCCTCCTTGAGGCCTATTGGGAATATCGTTCTCATCTGCTGTGCTTTCTTCATTATCTTTGGGATTTTAGGGGTGCAGGTACGGTATTTCCAAAGCTTCTACCGTCTAYAAGTGACTACTTCAACAGAGAATCTACTTTTTCCAGCATCTGGGGTTAAAGTGAAAATAATGAGCTTAAATCTCATCAAAGGAAGATTTCAGATAGATGTTAAGAAGAAAGAGCTAGGCCTTGAATGAGGTGCTCTGGGAGGAGGTGGCATTTGCTCCACTGAAGGTCTTTAGGTCTCTGAAGGTCTGGTGAGTTTTCACCAGAAGTGGTTTTCCTGCCTTGAGAGTTAAGACGAGYGTCTGAGCTGAGAGACAAGAAAAGGAATTTGAACTTAGCAAACAGCTCTACTGGGGAAAAGAACGATAAATCAGAGACAAGCTTTTCAAAAGTTATTTTTTGTCTTTTCTTCTCAAATGCAGCTTTTTAAAGGCAAATTCTACTACTGTGATGGTCCTGACGTGAAAAACATCACTACGAAGACTGACTGCACTAATGCGCGCTACAAATGGGTTCGGAGGAAGTACAATTTTGACAATTTGGGACAGGTAAAGTCCTCGTTTCAGGGGGCTTCTCTAATAGGTTTTAATGGATGAGCACTTTAAATGTATTCCTTGGGGAGGCTGGGGAACCTTCACCTTAAGACGTTTCCAAGAGCAACATAGACATTTATCTGTCAGAAGAGTCCCTGACTCAGAGCTGCAGCAGACCAGGTCACCTTTTTTGATCTCTTCCAACCAGACGTCCTGGGATGTACAAGTCCTTGATTAGGAGGGAATGTTGTCTAAAGCCACTGCTTTTGCATGGAGTTTCTTGTGCATGAGCCTCAATTGTCATTTTTTAATCTCCTGACTCCTAGCTATTATGCTTGAAAAGGAGAAAAACTGAGCAAAATTAAGCCTGTATGTGGAGGGAAAGAAGTGTAATTGGCCATAGTACCCTCACTTTTAAGTCAGATATGCAAACACATGAAAAGAAGCCACACCAGGTTGCATTTCACCAGTYCAGGCCAGATGATGTGTTAGGAGCTGTGGACTGGTTTTATCAAGTATCATCTATTATTATTTTATTTTCTGATGATTAAAATGCGTGAWCTGCGTGCTTGTTTTTTTCCTGCAGGCTCTCATGTCCTTGTTTGTCCTCTCCTCCAAAGACGGCTGGGTGAACATCATGTACGATGGTCTGGATGCTGTGGGCATTGACCAACAGGTAGATATACTGCAGAGTCCAAATGTGATACTCCTGGAACCCCATGCTGGGTGGCTCTGGTGTTTGAAACCCCAGGGAGGACCTCCTAGAGGTCCTGACTGTGCACCAGGCTGGCAAGGGCATCTGCCCTCCAATGAATATCTCTTACAGTGGCCCATGTAGTGCACAGTCAAGTATTGATGGTGTTTTTAGAGTCATAGTACTTGAGATGAGATATCAGGCAGCAGACTTCAMCAGAAAAAAATTATGGGACTTTCTTAGGCAAGTTCATCGGGACAAATTTGATACAGTTATAGAAAAACTTGAAAAATAAACCCTGTTTTGTCCCTACACTGTTGAAGTGCTGCGATAGCTACGGGAAAAGGTTGGAATAGAAGAGGACAAAATAAGTTCTGTCCCATGCTCTGTTTCTTCTACCTTTAAAACATACCTGTTAAGTAGCTAGTGGGAGGAGGATCTGATCCCTCCAGTCGGACAGGAGCTGAACAGGGAGACTGAGGACGATGACCTGGGGCTGCCCATGCTCAGACCAGAGCCGTTGCAGCATGTGCCATTGCACTGTGGCTTTGTGGAACTACAATGAATATGAGCAAACTCGTGTGAGATGGAGAACCACCAGGGATGTCGTGAAGAGGAATTGCTCATTTTGTGCAGTGTGAGGCCTTAACAAAAGAAAGTCAGGAGCCTTATATGAGTAGTACCCTATTGTAACAGAAGCAACACTTTGCACAGAATTTTCTGAAGAACTCAAAACAGTTGAGAAACATTGCCATGGGCACAAACCACAGAAAAACAAACTGAATCCTATCTCCATCTAAAATAACTCCCATGTGGGATGATGCGCAGTCACTGAGATCTTGTAAGGGATTTATTTTAAGCCATATGAAGTAAGCCCCAAAATAGTAAAACCCCGTAAGCCAAATTACTGGGAGAAGAGGACATTCCACAACATAAGTAAAATACTAAGCTAAAAAAAAAGGGAAAGAGAGGAAAATGCCACGGGAAGAATCACCTAACTCTTCCCAGCTCTCTCTTTCTCCCCATAACCCTCCGTACTGAGTTGCACCAGTTATTCCAGCCTGTCTACCTTGTGTCCATGCATCTTCTCTTTCCTTTTCTTCCTTTCTCTTCACCAGCCCATCCAGAACCATAACCCTTGGATGCTTCTCTACTTCATCTCCTTCCTGCTCATCGTCAGTTTCTTCGTGCTCAACATGTTTGTGGGGGTGGTCGTGGAGAACTTCCACAAGTGCCGGCAGCACCAGGAGGCGGAGGAGGCCCGGCGGCGGGAGGAGAAGCGGCTGAGACGCTTGGAGAAAAAGCGCAGGAGTAAGGAGATATACCTGTCTGGTCGGTAGACTGCGTTACAAACCAAAATCTTTCTGAGCCCTGCCTGCTCCCAAAGCAAGACTTTCGTTTTCCTTTGGTTTTGTTTCCATGGGATTCAAGAGGCTCGTTTGCTTCAATACCTCTTGAGCGGTACCTTAAGTCTTGGGTTGCCAAGCCCCCTGGAATTGTCCTCTACAAGCCCAGCATTAAGCATTACCTGTTTACTTGCTTGGGGAGCAGATAATCCTCCAAGCAGAGTCCTCTATCAGAGATGAGCCTGTTTTGCAAAGCAAAGGTGTCCCTGAGGTTCCCAAGCACTCAGCAGGAGCTTGTGGTGTGACTGAGTAAACGGTTGCAATGCTTGCTGTGCACGTAAAGGCCAGTCCCAAGGGCAGCCCGGTGGCTTAACGTGCCGCTTGCATCTGATGGTGGTGGTGGTTTGATTTAGTAGTTTTTTTCTTAGACCAAGTAGTTGCGATGCTTTTTGGCATCCTGGTGCATGGCCCCGCATGCCACAGAAATCCTGCATGGGGGCACGAGCAAACCAACAGCCCTGGGGAGAGGAATGGAGCCCCGAGGTGGGCCTGCTCGGAAAAGTCTTCTTTGGGAGATGTCCATTACAAGAGATGCTTGCCCCGTTCTGTGCCGGGGGAGCCCTTTAGTGCTGAATATTTTGCTGGGATTTGACTAGTCCTTGCAAAAAGGTGAGATGGAAATGCTGGCCAGAAGCAGGGATATATGAGTGTGCAAAAGAAAACCTCTAGCTGAAATCTGATTCTAGTGAATCTGGTAGGTCCCATTTCTTGACCCAACCATCCCAGGCATCCTTGCATATTAATTCTCACCTCCTGCATGTCTCTTGGCAGCTCCACCAGGAACAAGCTGCTTACAGCTTATCCCAGAGATACTGCTGGCAATGCAGCCATTACATCTGCCCAGTTTTGTGCAAATGGAGAAAGACTGTGTTAGATATTTGCCAGCGTCCTTCAGAAGGGAAGGAAAACAGCCTGGCCACCATGATCAGAGCTGGACCTAGTCAGGGATGAGGCTTGAGTGCCTTTGGCCCCACTTGCCACTTGCCCCTGTGGCTCTTTGCCTATAGCTGAGCTGTTCTGTAATCACCCACAAGGGCTTAATATCTAATTATGACAAGCAGCTAGTTGTCCCCCCAGACATCAAGCTGTAGGTATCCATTTTCAGCARGGAAAGCTGCAGATAGATGGAATAGTCTTTTGTCTGCCTGTAACGAGATAGCGATGAGAGCATTTGCAGCAGGAACTTCAGCCCCAGCCGATTTCCTCCATCCCTCCCCACTGGAGGGAGAGGGCAGGCAGCAGGATCCATCCGGCTCCTCTCCTGCTCCTCTTTATTAGAGTCACAGGAGACCTCAGAAATAAACATCTGCACTGTGGTCTCTACAGGGCCTTAATAGCAGACAGACCCAACACTACACTTAAGGCCAAGCCCTTTGAGTTTTAATTAGCCATGAGTAAAGTAGCTGGGTTAAAATAAAACCCTACCTAGATCAAGTTAGGCAGCCTCAAGAAACAGTTAAGGCTCTTCAGAGATTTAGAAGAGTTCAGATGTGGTTTTATTTCTTGTTTTTTGATTTCAGTTTGTGAGTTTAAGACAAGTTAGTGTCAGACTCTCAAGAGACCCGCTGCTTGCACAGAATTTCTGCCCCAATGTGATGACCCAAGAAGAGACTCAGATAAACCCAGGTGTTACAGAAAAATAAAAAATAAAAAGATAGAGAGAAAGAAAGCTTAACCACAGACAATGAGCAAAAGCATCTTTAGAGAAAATAGATTGAGGCACAGGTAAGCAGGGACAGTTTAATCCCAGGCAGTTGCTGTTCCTCATTAGTGGGTAAATCTTATTACAAGCTCTTTTGTAGCTCACTGCTCAGACACCAAACAGAGCCAGTCCCCGCCAAAGTGCTGGACACTGTTCTCTTGCCCATCTTTATCCAGCTGTCTGGGAGGATGGAGTCAAGGAGATATTTCAGACTGCAGACCCCGGCATTGCACAGACACAGAGTGCAACATTTCATGGAGAGCACACAGAGGAGGACAATTTTCTGGAAAGGGATCAAATCCAGTAGAGGAAATGAGAGTCTCRGTGTTTGGTCCTGTGTAGGCCTTCCAGGAGGTTGCTCGTGATTGTCTGGTCCTGCAGTCTCCTACCTGCACTTGATCAGCATGAGAGCTTGGCATCCAAAACCAAATYGTTGACAGAGTGAAATCACGTAGCAGATACACATCGCTGTGGCTGTTAAACACTTTAATGGATCTTTTTGTTTAAATGGGAGGAGTTTCCATCTTTGGGCTAATTTAGGAGATGGGGACTTTGGCCAAAAAGGGCAGATTCAGAAAGGTGGGCGCTGTGGCGGGTGTGCGGGTGAGCCTCGCTGCGTGGCGTGGGGACGGTGTCCGGCTTTGTGCGTGCCAGGGCGCCAGGTCCCAGGCTGGTCCTGTGGGGCCAGAGGATGCATGGGGGGTGGGTGTAGGTGYGGAGAAGCAAGGGGTGCACTGGGAAGCCAGCAAGGAGCCACCATTTCCCTTCAGCTGCCACTTCTAGCCTCAGGGAAGGAGCTAGGGCTCTTTGCAAGGCTGATGYAGCACAGCTAGCAATTGTGCTGCCTGCACCATGTCCCTCTGGCTGGGCACGCGCCCTGTCTGCTGGCATCTCGTCTCTGTGTCCCGTCACCTGTCTGCGATGTCCTCCATGTGCAGCAGCCGTTTCCCAAGGCCTGTGTGTGTTCCTGTGTGCTGGCGTCTCCAGACAGCAGTAGGTACCTACAGACACCAAAGTGCTCTGTGTAGATGGAGCAGGGCTGTCTTGCTCAGCCTYCTTTCTCCTGTACCCCTGCCCTGGGCCTTCCCAAAGGATGGACGGGAAGGATCCTCAAGGAGCCTGAGGAAAGCAGGCAGCAGTGACTGCCTCTCCCCATGCACGGATTAAGGAGCCTGCACATCCCAGCTCTACCAAGGCCACTGCAGCACYGGCCTGTCCTCCCTCAGGCCGGGCTGCATTCCCGGGCTCGTGTGCTGAACACCTCTAACCGAGCTGCAGCACCGGAGCAAGGAGGAGTATTTGCCAAAATGAAATGAGGAACAAGAGGTAAATATCCCGTGGAAATGCATRTGCGTTGGATGTGTTTTTAAAGACAGAGCTGGAGGAGGTCCTTTTTCATGTGAAGGTAGAAACTCAAGATAAGCTAAAATATTTCTTTGACACAGTCACTACCTCCATCAGATATATCCCCTATGTAAATAAGTGTGCTGTAATTTAATAATCCTGCGGCTCCTAACCTTTTAATGAGCTTCTCAGAAGACACAGACCGAAACCAGCCTCCCCAGATTAAAGTTTCTGATTAAAGCCACATGGAGCGGCTTGATCTCCTCCGTGCTCAGGACACGGGGCCCAACGCCGCCCTGCAGCCCCTGGGCTGCCGAATGGACCTCTCGGCATCACAGCCTGTTTAAGGAAGAGGCCACTTCTGTGCTGGGACCCATCAGAGCTGCAGTCCGGAGCTAGGGATGAGCAATCACGAGCAGCGTTCCTCAGCTTTAACCCTTCCAGATCCTGCCGAAATCTTGGAGCTGCAGCTAACAGTAYGGGCACCGCGTAGCTGAGTGCTCAGTATTCCCAACTAGGGAATCACCGAACCATCTTGCTTGTTTTTTTTCAGGTGGTGGCAGGTGCTGCTCCGTGCCAAGCCCTCGTACAAACCCATTAGGGCTTTCTYGTGTTTCATGCTGAGACGAGTGATGGAGGAGCGTTAGCTGGCAACTGTAATACCAGCTGAAATGCCTTTTAGCTTGGGGAGAGTGCTGCATTACTGTCGTGTCTGCAGAATCTCGAGTGAGGAGGTTTAAATGTTCTTCAGGGAGGTGAGATTCAAGCATTAGCCAATATCCAGAGGCAGGGGCCAGGAAGGGCCGTCGTTTCCCTTCTCTGTGTTTGATGGTGTCTCCTCATCCTCACGTCTCTCCAGCACCTCTGGCCCTTGGCGGTAGCTCCATGGGGTAGTTGGCTCTTGGATGTCTCTGCCAGTTGGCGGGAATCTCATCCCAGAGACAGTTTCCTTGGAGAAACCTGACACAGCCTGTGCTTCATCTGCTGCCCTCCATCTGCCCATACTGCTGTGTCTCACGCAGCCCTGGGGACCTGCTGTGAGCTCTTCACCCAAACCAGGCCGAATAAGCTGGTGTATTAAGAGGTGCAAACGTGATGGGGCTGGAGAGCTGCAGAGAGTTACTGCGGATCAGAATTCCCGTTGAAGGGAGCAGGAATGAGCTGTTGCTGAAGGGAGCTGCTCTAAGCGGCGGCCGCCTCCATGCAGGAGGGGGKCACCTGCTGCTGCTTCCACCCCTGCAGCCCCAGCCCAAGCTCGGCACGGCCTGTCCTCCCCGCACCAGCATCTCCTCTAATGGACATTGCATGGGTGGCAGCACGGAGCATGGCAGTGCCCTTGCATGCGGGCAGCTTCAGCCCTTGTATCCCTTGTGTGTGTATCCCTGAGAGCAGTTGCTTCTCCATGTGTTAAGCTTTAGGAGCATCCCAACCACTTAAGGCATTTTCTAGAGCCTCCTTGTCCCAGCTCAGGTTAAACCGAGCCCAAATTGTCCAACCAGTTGATCAGACTCAGCCAGCACTGGCAGAGGCTGCAGATACAGCCCTCGGAGACACTCGTGCCATGGAGCAGGTCCCCTCTTGTCCCGGTGGGATCCCTCTGTCCCTTTGGATGCCCAGCCCTGCAGGGAGACACTGTCTTGCCGGCAGGCAGCCCAGAAAACTTTCTCCCGGGCAGCTTTTTAGGGGCAAGTGTCTTCTTGRGATTTTGCTTGATGCTAAGAATTAGCCAAAGAGTTTATAGAGGTTCCTCAGTGGCTGTTCCTGTACCGTTGAGAGGGTGATTGCAATCAGCTACAGCCTGCTTGCCTGTGTTCAAGCACTGCCCGTCACTGCTAACCTTCTTCTGAGATCCATTAATCAGCTGCTTATTAATAAGTAGACCCTTAATATTCGACTCTTTGGGGCATTCTTAGACCTCCTGAAAGGTGATTTCTTGCATTCCTAAGAAGACATTTCCAAAAAGAAAAGAGAGGAAAAAAAAAGTCTTTTGTGATCCTGAAGACACAGGGAAGCATATTGTACAGACCAAAGTGAATATCTCCCTGCAGTATTTTTATTATTGTTTTCTAGGCACATCAGAGCATTAACGAAGCTCAGTAGCAACAACAACTATTCCAGTCCGAGATGACTGATAGCATTTAGGAGCATAAGCAATACCAAAATGCACTCAAAATAACTTACATTTGCTTTCATCTCATTTTTTTCCACTCCCATTAGCAGGGAAAAAAAAGAAAAAAGAAAAAAAAAAAAAGCCTAGATGACCCACTGAAAAAGAAATGTTTTTTAAATGTCTCCGTTTCACTTTTAAGTACTACTAAAAAAAAGTACTTGAAAGAGAGCAGCAGATTCAGTTTCCTTTTATCCAACTTATTGTACAGTTTTGAGCTCTAATCTGGCCTCAGCTGCTCTACCAAAAAAAGGCCGTTCCAAGAGTCACTCCGTCTGAAAGATTAGCACAATGAGAGAAGAGAAGGATGTATTTCAGGAGGACTCTGACTATTTTGAACTTATTTGGKTTTTTTTTTTTTTTAAGGTTAAGCCACTCTTTTTTTCATAGGTCCTCATGCATTTAAAGCCAGTTTTGCCAAAACATTTGCAAACAGAAAAAAACAGAATTAAGAACAATCCTGCTCTGACTTGATGTGACCTGAGATGTCTTTCCCACTTGYAAAATCTCCAGTAATGCTGGGTTTGCCCTTAAGTACCCTCTTTGAATGTTTGCATTTCTTAAGCTTGAAAAGAACTAGACCCCATGCGAGTGACCACAGCCATCCTGTGGTCACAGTCTAATTTTAGAGCCACAGGCAATAAATACATTTCAGTCGTGGGGCAGTGGCCAAACACTAACTTTGGAGCAGCTCCAGGGCCTTTGTCATGTGCAGAAATCTCCCCATTTCAAAAGAAACGAAGGAGGAATCCTGACCAGAAGCRGAGATAGAAAATTGATGGGTTTGTGGCCTGAGTGGTTTTTCAGGCACAGCCAAGCCCTTGTTCTTACATTTCTGAAGGAGCTTTTGCTGCCAGGCTTTGAGGAGATGCTGAGCACCCCGCTCTGTTGCTGCTGGCCCATCCCGTGCACTGGTCGCTGTCTCGCATGTGTCCCACTTTGCCACAGGCATTGCCATGTTCTCCTTAGACCTTTGTAACACACCAAAAGCCTGCTCTTAGTAACACTGAGCTCAGGTTTTGGTCTAGTTTACGTGCAACATGCCTAATGTCTGCATTAGAATAGATGYATGTCAAAGTCCCCACCAGCAAGACCTGACCTGGGCCGTTCCACCAAGCTGGAGTTCAAGCTTTGCTGCGGTTGAAGCTTTTCTCTTGGCTTATGGTCTCGTTTCCATCCTGCTTCTCACCCTTCCTAGTTTGTGATGGAGCCCTGTTAAGTGCAGAGGTCATTCACTAGCCTGAGATGAAGCAGTAGGAAGAGAGAGCACTTGCAAGAAGGAAGCCGTCCAGGTYACCTCAGCAGGCCCAGGAGGTTCAGCTCAGGCAGATGACCCAGCTGCAGGTTTGGAAGGCCTTGCTGCCAGCTAGAAGTTCTTGGCCATTTTCCAGTTTCCTTGTTCTCCAGAGGACTTTGCCCTGTGTCCAGGCGGGTGTACAGCACCACCAGCAGGTCCTGGCATGGTCATGCCCACCGCTGAGCTGTAGGGCCTGCAGTCACTGCCTTGCCTCTCTCTGCCTTCCTCTGCAGAAGCCCAGCGCAGACCCTACTACGCGGACTACTCCCCGGCGCGGAAGTACATCCACAGCCTCTGCACCAGCCACTACCTGGACCTCTTCATCACCTTCATCATCGGGGTCAACGTCATCACTATGTCAATGGAGCACTACAACCAGCCCAAGGTAAGAGGCACGGGACGTGGAAGGCTTGAGGAGCACACGCTGCTCCCAGGGGATGCCAGCACCAGCTCCCATGCGGGAAGGAGCCTCTTGTGACAACGAGGAATGTGATTCCACCATCACACAGGTCGAGACCAGAGCTTCTGAAGGCAGAGATCTGCTCCTACGTTCAAGCAGGGCCACAGGCTCGCGGGGAGGGGAATAAAGTGCTGCTGGAAGAAAGACCAGAGCAAATATTTCCTCTCCTCATCCCAGCAATGATTTATCCTCAGGCTGTAAAACAGTCCAGAGTGTTAGAATGTTCCATTAATGGATATAAATATGAAGCTAATGCACGCAGAGCAAAAAGTTTCTTTTCCTCAATGAATTTGAAGTAAATCTCCTTCAAGTACAGTGAGTTTTTTTAGTGTATCCCAAAATCCTGTTTTCCCAAGGAAATCTTTGCTATAAATCATGTAGCCCATGGATTTGTCACCTGTAAAAACCTTCCATTATATCCTGGTTCACAGAGCTCTAGGCTCAGTGTCTGCTCTTTAAATATTACATGATCTGCCAGGTAGCCTGCAAATGCCTCCTGGAAGCTGCGCCAAGGGCCCCAGCCACAGGGGATGTGTGTTTGCCTTTTGCTCACAGGCTCTCTGCTTTTCTGCCCCCATAATAATTCCATTACCTAACAGCCTCTGCTTCGCATGTAAGTGTTATTTATTCAGATTAGATCTTATTTACCCTTGTTTAACGCTCATGTAAAACACAGCAGTGTAAATATGAATGCAAACCTTTGCAAGTACTACGAGAGCTTAAGCTCAGGCAGGGTGAGCTTTATATGAAATAATAAATTGTGCCACATTCTTTTAAGGTTGCCATTTTTTTCAGGCACTAGAAACAAAAGCAGAGTGATGCAAACGGAGGAATACTAGCGTTTAAAACACCTTTTAAATCCAGTTCTCCCAAAAGTCTGTGCGTGTTGATCCTGCATATCTGGGGTCAACAAAGCCCAAGACTCTGAAGAGAAGAGTTTTCCTGTGGCCGGGGATGTCTTCTGTCACCAAAGCCAAAAAAAAAAGCCTTTTTCCCCTATTCTGTTGTGTTTTATTTCCAGTTGTGCCTGTTTAGATATTCATTGTTGTCATTTTTTTTTTTATTTGCAAGAGACCTATACTACATTTAACTAAATTTGGTTTCCCTCCCTCCTCTCCCAAGGCTCTACCCTGATCAAAAAAGATGTTTTACTCTGCAGCTATCTATTTTAAGGTCCATGTAAGATTCTTTTGCTATTGTTGGCCTCCAATTCCAATGAAATCTGTTATAAACACTCATCATCTTCGAGTATAAACACTGTGGATTCCTGACTTCCGAGAGCAGCTCTATAGAGAGAGTGAATATTGCACCAAATATGGATATTCTTTTCCCAGTGCTGGAGATGTAACATTTTTCAAGAAGGCACAACTTAATCTGTCTCCCACATTATTTATGTTTCTGAGCGTGTTAAGCAAAGCCATTGTCCTCAGGATTGTCAYGCTGGCATAAAGCAATGATATTTTATTCTACCCACCTCTAGGCAGTGCAGAAAAAGTAAACTTTATTAGGAGGGGAAGAGGTAGAATCTGTGTCCTAGATCCTGAACAACATGTGCGCTGAAGCGGGAGGATTGATGACTCTTGTCATTTTTAGCACAGCTAGTTATTACTGCTTATGGGGGTTCTTGTTTGTATCAGTGTCTAATCCTTTATTTGCATTTCTCTGTGTGATTTAAYGCAGTGTTTTGTAACTGAGCTCTGCAAGCTAATATGACATTGCTGCTTACGTCTCCGTGCTTATGCCACCCTCGTGTCTGCCGCTCCCTCCACAGTGGATCTAGGAAAGAGCAGTTGGGCTAGACTAACTGGTACCTCTCTTTTCAGTCCCTGGATGAAGCTCTGAAGTACTGCAACTACGTGTTCACCATCGTGTTTGTTTTCGAGGCCGTTCTGAAGCTGGTGGCGTTTGGTTTTCGGAGGTTCTTTAAGGACAGGTGAGAGTGTTTTAAACAACTTTGCATTTGGGATAGAGCTGTACCGACCCAGTTTAGAAGCCAGGTGCTGGGTAAACGTAGCATCTCTGCACCAGTAGTACCACACGCTGTGTGCAAGGAATTGCAAAGGGCTGCCTCTCTGAGGGTGCAACTTCATAGCGTAGGAGCCAGAAGTCCCCAGAACTGCTGTTCCTGTTTGCAGGGGACATTCAGGGAATCTGGCAAAACTGCAGATAAGTTCCTAACCTCATGAACTGCCACTCTGCCAGCTGCAGCTTGCTCAGTCTAGAGGACTAGGCCAGCCTTTGGTAGGCTGCTGCCCTTGTCAACCCCTTAGCAAAGATGGAGGTGGTTGTGTTGAGCCCCAGTGCCTTCAGATCAAGGGTGTGACATGGGAGCAACTGTTCCCTCTAGCCCAATATCCTGTCTCCGAGAGTGGCTCTAGGTGCAGAGGATGATAGGGACAGGGAAGCAGAATCAAATGCCAGCCTACAGCACTGAGTGGCTCAGGGACTGTCCATGCCAACTGCAGGGAGTTTCTTTTGTGCCACCTAGAATGGGATCATCAGCCCAGATATGAGAGAGGAGAGAGTTTGGGATTTGCCTGTGATTATCAGGCAGTTCTCTACTCCTGGGCATCTTTCTAGGCTGACTATCCATGGGTGCTTTTCCTTTATTGTCCTTTCTTTATCCATTAGGTGGAATCAGCTGGACTTGGCCATYGTTCTTTTGTCAATCGTGGGAATCACGCTGGAGGAGATTGAGATGAATGCTGCGCTGCCCATCAATCCCACCATAATCCGCATCATGCGCGTGCTGAGGATAGCCAGAGGTAAGGCTCTCTCCGGAGGTCTTTCGGTTGGTTTTGAGAACAGTTACAAGATGAGGCTGTAGAATGGTCTTGCAGAAGCAGRGTAGATGAAATTTCAGCAGCATTTTGAGAGGGATCTCAGCTTGGTCTCCAATTCAAACCTAGGATTCCAGACTGTTTATACTGGTGCCAAACATGAGGAGGAACTAGCAGAAAAGAGAGGATCAGAGCTTGTGATGATGCTTTTCCCTGAGAAAGCATCTCCCCATCTTGCTCTYATTTTCCTGCTAGGACATACTGGAATTTTTGTGGCTTTTGGCCTGTTTTACCCAAGTCTTTAATATCAGTTGGTGAGGGATGGAGTCAGGATGCTTAGATCTTTATGGACCTTGCAGGATGCAGTGAGTTTGCCATATGTGCGAACAGGTACAAGAGAGATTTGAACCCTCCCAAAAGGAACTGAAATGATATTTTCTTTATGGTTTTGCCCCAGACGTACCCCATCCCCACTGACTGGGTTCTGGTTCTCATTGTAGTGCTGAAACTGCTTAAAATGGCCACTGGGATGCGAGCTCTCCTGGACACAGTGGTGCAGGCACTTCCCCAGGTAAGCCCCCACACTTGATCTGTGCTCAGTTTGTTCTCCTTGGTGGACTCTGCATTTGGGACTGGGGACAGCTCTGTGTCCCTGTGCTCAGTGCACATGAGAAGCCACCTGTCACCACCACCAGTGCCTTGAGAGGAGAGTTGTGCAGAGTAAATCCTGCCCCCGTAGTCCGTGTTAGGTAGGAGAAACAGAATGATGGAAAAGGAGTTAACGGAGAGCTCAGTGCTGTAGACAGAGCTCTTCCAACACAGAGAATTCACTGGGGAGGTCAGGAAACCACAGGGTAGACAGAGAAAGCTGTTAATGAAAGTCCTGGAAGCAAACAGCTTCCAGCGCGGCGGTTTTCTTTGCGAGGCAGAAGCAGTTATGTTTATTGACATTTATTGACAGAGGAGTTGCAGACTTTAAAAGCCAAATAGGGGAGGCATTTCTGAAAGTTCRAACCTTAAAAGCGGGGGAGGGCGGTTCAAATCACTGTTTTCATAAACTGCAGGAGGAACGATGATGCTGCCAGTCATGATATYTTTGATAAGATCCTTCAAATGCTGTGTTCCTGGGACCATTTTTTTTTATGGATCAATTACTGCATTTGCAAAAAAAAGAAAGCAATGCTTTGCTGACTTGTACTTCTCCCCCCAGAAGATCTAAGGCACATCAGAAGAATTAAAGGCAGCTTAGTCTTTCTCTGGTTTTCTTATATCGTATGATATTTAAGCTGTGTTCTGCTGGATTGTGGGTTTGGTGATCTGATTCCTGATTTTTCARTGCTAGAGCTAGCTCAGCTGTCCACACCGTCCTATTTTACATCATCAGTATCACGTAACCTGTGCCAGACAGAACTGGAGATGGGGAAGGGGACTGTGGATTTGCCTTGTCATRGCCCAGGCTCTTGTAGACCCCTTCACCCCCGCATAAAACAGAGTGCAAACACAGCCACTATTAAAAATGGCCTGGGAAATGAGGGGAATTTCTTTTTCTTGGAAAGACGCATTTCTTCTTCATCGCTGCCATAAAGATGGTTCTCATCTAAGACATTTGCCTTTTGGTATTCAGATTTCCTTTTCAGTGAAGCAGCTTGGCTGAGACTAAAGCATGGAATTTACCAACCTGACCCCTGTTTTGGCATTTCAAAAAAGCAGTTGATTTGTGYCTATTATTTGTCTTTTGAAAGCACTGTGATTACAGAGAATACTTTCTCTCCTTGTTTTTTCCCCCCCGAACAATAGGGTGGCAGGAGGCCATTTTTTTGTTATGTTTCCCTGGGGTTTTTTTGCACTTAACATTCATCCCAAAGTCTTCTTTAGAGGGAAATCCCCAGAGATCACCCAAGCAAACTTGTGTGAATCAAAATGCCATTTTGTCTTCCAGGGTAATTCAGAAAACCAGGAGGAAAAATTGGGAAGACTTCTCCCACATGGAAAGCTACAGCTTTCCTTTCAAGGGCAGGGGAGGAGTTCCTACCCACTGAATTAAGGAGTCTAAAACCATAACTAGAAAGCTTCGTTGAATGTGTCTGCTAAGTGACAAGAAAAATTAATTCCATGTTTACCCAGGAAATTTGAGGAGAAAATTTGTTATCTGGAATATGTTAAATGTCCATTTATGGCCTTAGCATAATAAGGTAGTGTCGTTATACTTTTTTTTCTTTCTCTTTTTGATGGTTTCCATCAGCGTCCGATTTGTTTTCATTCAGCTGTAGAGATAGTTTGAGTTACATCTAGAAAACTGCCTTTCTGCAGCCTTRGGGGCTGTCAGCATGGAAGTTTGAAGTTGTCATGCTGCAGGCCAAGTCTCCTCTCCTGGAACCTCAGCTCAGGCTGATCTTGAGCTTCTCTTTGCAGTGCAGGAGGAACTCCTACCCTACTGCAGCCTCCTTGTCCCCTGGTTCTCTGACTACCAGTCCACAGATTTTCCACCAGATCAAAAAAAAAAAAAAACCCAAAGAGATTTGGAGTGGAAAAATGAGGAGAGCAAGAGACGGAAAGAATGGTTGAGAACAGAGCTCAAACAGCACCCTCTTTGCATACGAGCTCTGTACCCTGTCAGCCTCAGCAAACCCTTGGGCAGGCTTGATTCAGTCATCATGTTGTTGGCCCAGGACATCTGTGCTTGTGCAGCATGGTTCTTTTCCTCACTACTGTGCATCTCGAGACAGGATGTCCTTTTCAAAGAGGAATTCAAGGAGTTTTCCAGTTTCTCAGCTGGATGACCAAGAGGCTGGRCTGGCAGGGTGGCCAAAGGCACCTAGAAAAGCAATGCTGGTCTCCGCTCAGAACCATGGTGTGCCATTTTGGAGCATGAAAGCAAACTGTGATGGACTCCAAAGTGCCAAATGCTAAAATTGGAGACACTGGTGTAAACTTGAAATATAGCCACTGCTTTCAACTGAGCAGCTAAAACCAGACAGCGAGCTGGGCTAGCCTGACCAAAACTGACTTCATCCCTCAGACAGTGCCAGGTCCAGCACAGCCAGCTCTGTTCCACACTCAGACCTCCCTGCTGAGCTCAGAGACTGGCTCCTTACATAGCACAGGCCACRGAGCTCAGGATTGAACTTGTGTGTGTCTTTTAAAAGCCACTCGGTCTTGTTTGGTGGATGGGAAGTGTTAGGAAATAAGTTCTTCCAGTAGATGTTTAYTCTTTTAGCCTGCATTGGGCAAGTTCATTTTTCTATTCAGAAGAAAGAAAATCTGCAGTCAACACTAAGCTGCCAGTGCTGTTCCTGATGGCTCGTCATGAAATCCAGTCCAGTTGCCTTTTGGGCTTTGCAGGGCCAGTGACAGCTGATTGTGGGACTTCTCTATCAAATCCTGTCAGCAGCAATAGTGACAGCCACAAAGGGAGAAAAGGTTACTGGTTTTCCATGGTCCTTTCTCATGCAACGATTTCACTTTAGAAAAAGGCCAGGGTCTTTTTTTTAAATAAGCCTAGGGAGAATGATACATTTACAGAATGTAAACATTTACAGAATGTACAGAATATACAGAAATATAAGACATAATTAAGCAGCTGAAGGGTCCCATTTTGCAAGGTGGTCTGTTTTTTCTTCTCTTTCTTGATGCTCTTTTTTATGCCACTCCAGTTATATCACAGTGACTCCTGACTTGCACCATTCTGATTAAGAATGAAATCCAGCCCCATCTATCTAGACGATCCGAGTTCTTTTTCCTTCTTTTTTTTCCACTTGGTCTGTAGAAGGCACTTTAGTTCAATGCAGGATTGTGCAGCATACCTCCTCCTTGTCTTCAAAGCTTGGAACTACCCCCACATAAAGTCTGTGCCAAGAAAAACGTGAAGAACTCCTCGTTCCATCAGTCCCCTGAAGGACAAAGCCTGCAGTTTGCTCCTGTCCAGAGTTTAACTCTTCTTGGTGCTGCAGTCCCTGTGCTTGTCCTGATGGTGTTTTTGGCATTGCCTAAGAGCAGTTATGGGACATAAGGAATCACCTGCTGAAAACTCACAGTGGTTGTAAAGACAGCAAGAACAGAAATGTCACCAGCAAATCCTGCGGTTGAGACGGGCTCTGGAAGATGTGTAGCAGTGTGCCATGCCATGCTGCATACTGGAAAACCTTGCAGAGATGCCTGAGATCGGTCAGTAGAAAAGCAGAAATCACTGGCCAAAGCAGGTAGCCCTGTGTGGGTTCTTAGCACTGGTCCCCCTGGGACTGAGCAGATACCCAAAAGGAGGAGCTTCTTCAGTTCTGCTCGTGGCCTCGGGCCTGCACAAATGAGATGCTTGCAGCCCCCAAGGTTGTCAGCCTGGCCCTCTCCACCAGTCCTGGACTCCACACAGATGGCCTTCATTTTCCAAGCTGACAAATGTGTCCATTTCCTCCTGGGTCTTGTGCATAAATTAGCCTATATTTTCCTGCTTCCCGACTTATTGCTTTGGCTGGAGAGTGCTGGAAGGAGGACAAGGAGGACTCATGTCCTTGGAAAGGATTGGCAGAGGCTTAGTTTTATGAGAAATTGCTCTTGACAAGCATCCCAGGGAGCCGTGCACGTTGCCTGCACAGACAAGTGAAACGCCAAGGTGTGGGCCAGCGATGCAGAAATAACTGATGTTGGAGCAGCCCCATGCACGAGAGGAGCCGTCGTGATCTTCACGCTTGCTGCAGCAGGACAAGGGGTGTCCATGGAAGAGGCATCTTCCATCAGTGCCTCACCTGGAGCAGGGAGAGGCCAAGGCTGCAGAGGGATTTGGGTGGAATTGCACTGGCCAGTGATACTGCWGAGATGTGATGGTTGTATCCTGATCAGTGTGGTAGTAACTTGCATCTCGGCATCCCCAGAGGCTCCCCGCAACGGGTGAAATCCACCCTGCCCGTGCAAGGCGCTGATGAGGAGCAGACACCGGTTGGTACCACAACTTGTGGATCAAGCTAACACAACCCGGTGTAGTTGCTCTGCATCCGGGTGTCTGCAGATCCAGGCTTTTTCCTGAGTGACGTGGAGCAGAGGTCCCGCTCCGATGGCTGGACGTGCAGTGGGGCTGAGCTACCACAGTTCACCTAAGAGAAGCAAAAAAGCTGGACATGGTGCTAGTGGCAGTTGTGCCTGCACTAGCCTGAGGAGAGGCAGCTTTCCCAGGCCACGCAGGAGCTCTAAGATGTTCTTTGCCTCTGCTTCACTCCCTACAGGCTCCAGCCTCCCCTGGATCATGGCAAATGATGGATAGCCCAAATGATGGATGCTGGAGAGTAGGGGGGTTTCAGCTTTCTTTGTCCAGCCAAAGGCACCCAGGACAAGCCAGGGGAGTTTGATGGATAAACAGAGCATGGGCCGAGCTGTTCAGAGCTGCTAGAGCAGAACCACCTCTSCAGAGCGTGTCGGGGTGACAAGCTGCCCAAAATGCCGTTGCTGGTCAGAGTTGGATCTCTGGTCCCTGATGGAAAGTCCAGCAGAGGCGTCCAGGCCTTTGGCTGCRGGGGAAATGTGCCGGGGTGTCTCCTTCCCCCTCCTGTTCTCATAGCAACATGATTCATGCACAGTCTTTTCCTCGTCTGGTCTCAGTAGATCTCCAAGTGCTTCAGAGACATTAATTACCTCCCTGCAAGGGTATTAGAGACGGGTACGTGGAGTTACGGGGGGGGAATGACTCACCCCAGGTTGCAGACGCGCATGCAGTCTGTGCTCCTGCTGCTCCACAGCCCCTGGCTGACCTCGCTGCCGCCTGCCCAGCCCATCCCTGCTCCCAGCCATGGTCCCTGCTCCGGGCACCGGCCCTGGGGAGGACCACGACAGGTCTCGATGAGCGCTGGACAAGCACGGACAACGTATTTGGTCACTCGCTCATCCTGCTCCATGAGGAGGCTACATCTGCYGGGGCAGCCAGAGCAGCAGGGTGCTCTCATGCTGGAGCTTTGGGGTTTGTTTTTGTTTGTTTTTGGTTTTTGTTTGTCCAAGCTCAAACCAGAGCAGCAGGTACTTAAACTACTGTGGCACTCAAGCACCACACTAAGTGCCAGCGAGGCCGCAGCTGCTGCTTGGCCAAATTACAGGTGAAGGCAGCATCCCTGTAAGTGGAAGGGGATGGGGACGTCGTGCTGTGCATAGAAGCAGTGTTGCCCTAGGAATGACTGGTCCTTCAGCATCTCCCATGGTCTGTTGAAGCAGAGTCATGAAACAGAACCAGAGTATTGGAAACCAGGGGAGGTAATGATTGACCTAAGGCCACCAGTCCCTCTTTTACTTGTATTTAAAATGTGATGGAGCAATTTCATTTGTGACCTCAACTTGCCTGACCCTTGTTCTGCTTTCTTCTTGTGTAGGTAGGGAACCTTGGCCTTCTTTTTATGCTCCTGTTTTTTATCTATGCTGCCCTGGGAGTGGAATTGTTTGGCAAGCTAGGTGAGTAATGTGCCTGACATAATTTATTTCATCCGGTTGATATTTATTTGGTATCTAAGCTGTTTCCTTTCTTTTCTCTCTCATTCTTGGGCCTTCCTTAGCTTCACAGCTTGSACTCTAAAGATTAAAGCTTTCTCTTGATCTCAGGGTCACAGATGACACATGGGGATGTAATACAGAACCTGTCCAGTGCACACACACACATTTATAGATTTGTCCAACACCACCCTTGGCTGTAGAGAAGCTATTTACTGTTTAAATATAATTGTCCAGCATGGGTAGGTTCACAAAGATGGAAGTTTGCTACTTAAGGCAGCACATGAGTCTCTAAAGCTGGATGGTAATCAGATCTGTGTTGGCGAGATGCCACCATAAACATATTCTCCTGGGAGCTTCCACCACACTCCATTAGTTTTCTGTGCTTGGCTGCCATTGCTCTTCCAGCTGCCTAAGTCTTGTCGGTCTGTTGTTGCTCTCAGCGTCACCTTCTCCTTTTTGCATAAATCAGGAGGCATCCACTGACTTCCCCATTGTCCAGAAGAACCTTTTACTTCTCCTGCTCAATGATACTGCAGAGCTGGTCATGAACGTGGCCACTATTCAAAAGAAGATGAGGTGGAGCAGMGAGGAAAGACTCCAGCTCTGTATTGCCCAGCTTTGAGGGAGACRAGTCTCCCCTCTTGCAGCCCTCTCAGTGCTCACATCCCAATTAGGGCTTCAAGAGCATCAGAAAGGCCTTTCCTCCACAGTGGTTTTATTGCTGTCATTAATCCCCTTTATGAGTCCAGCCCTCTGCTCATACTACAAATGCCCGAAAGCAAAATACTTCTTTCAACCTGAGAAAAATTATTTTTCAGACTCCACAAATTCTGGAAAAAAAAAAATGGTTCTGCATCCACCCCAAATGAAATCCTGTATATTTTTTATATTGCATATATAAATATATGGCTGTGTATCTGTTCATCCACTGAGATGAAGAATGCCCTATTCGCAGAGGCACCTTCTGCTGCTCTGAATCAGTTGTGTGTTTCCATACACACCCCTTGCTAATCCCAGGGTCCGAGTAGCAGCTACGTGTGGTCAGAGACCAGGAGAGCCCCAGTCTCATCCAGGGTGAGCAGCCAAACCCGGGCAATCAGCACAACCCTTCCTTCCTTTGAGAAGGAAATATTTTCTCTTCTTCCAAATCACTGCTGGTCTAGGTCAGCCTCAAGAAGTGCCGACACTCGCTCCCCGCAGGGCTGGTCAGTTGTGGAGGGTTTGGTGTTTGGTTTTTTAGATTTGTTTGCTTTGCTTTCCTATCTGCCTCTGAAATAAATGTCTAATAGCGAAACGCCCTTGCAAGAGGCATTGCTGCCCATCCTCATAAAAACTTAATGAACCCATGTTTTATGGAAAGAGGGACATTTTATGCGGTCAATTTACATTCATTAGTGTATTAACTCTCAGGGGGAAAAAATGTCAAATCGCTCCACTTTATTCCAGTGAAATATCCCTTACGGTAGATGTGCCTGTAAAAAATAATCAAGACAAGGAACATAACCAAGAGGGTAATAGGCAGAGCTTACTGTAGAGCAGGATTTGTTGAGACTGCACAGCAGAAGCCGYCTTCTTTCCACCTCCTTTTAAATCTCTTTGTGTTGCCTCTGCCTCTTGGTGCAAAGTCAAGAGAATCACAGAAATAGTGGAAAGGACCTTCAGAGACCCCTGTTCAACCTCCCACTAGAGGCATCATCACTAGATGAGGGCAGCTGTGGCTTTGTCCAACCAAATCTTGAAAACCTCCAAGGATGTAACTCCCCCAGCTCCCTGGTGACCTGKCCCAGGGCTGCAGCATCCTGCAGGTGGGATATTGCCTGGCCCAACTGGGAAGAGTTTTGCTCCTTGGTGTCTCAGTGGCTTCAGCAGTTGCAGGCTGAGATTATCTGTCAGTAGCCAGAGTCTTCCTCAGTGCTGTGGATCACCATGATGTATCTCAGGGTCTTGCAGCCAGGTGCAGGAAGGCAGCTCTGGGTACAACAGGCTCCAACCTTATGGCACTGAAGAAAACACAGATATCAGGTGTCCCAACCACATGCTGTAGATGCTGGTGAACCAAAAAGGCTGAAGGTAGATGAGAGCTGGCAAAGCTGGCCTCACTGACCTGCTTCCACTTCTTTGTTCTGCAGACTGCAGTGAAGAGAATCCTTGTGAAGGGCTGAGCCGGCACGCAACGTTCACCAACTTCGGCATGGCCTTTCTCACCCTCTTCAGGGTGTCCACAGGGGACAACTGGAATGGTATCATGAAGGTGTGTGCAATCTCTGTCTGGCTACTTCCCTTAAACAGTAGAAACACAGATAAATTTTAAACAAATTTAGGTATCGCTTGTATCAAAACAGGGCTTTAAAACCAAAGTTTCTAAAATATATAAAAAAAAATAGCTCTTCCATTTGAAATTTGGAGTCTGACAGGAGAAAGTGTGTGCTCTGGTGCTTTTGGGATAAAACACAATCCTCCTGTTTGGGTCTRTAGCTAAAGACCTGTGCTGTGGATGGTGTAATCATTCCACAATTTCTTCTGCTTTGGTTGTACCCCCAAGCCATTGTGTCTGGGGTGTGTTATTACACTTTTCAGTCCTAAACGTGTTGTCTGTGAGTGTTCAATATTCAGAGCCCCACATTATGCAACCCCCCGTCTCCCGCTGTGTTTCAGGACACTCTACGGGAATGCACCCGGGAAGACAAGCACTGCCTCAGTTACTTGCCTGTCATCTCTCCCGTCTACTTCGTCACCTTCGTCCTCATTGCACAGTTTGTGCTGGTCAACGTGGTGGTGGCGGTGCTGATGAAGCACTTGGAGGAGAGCAACAAGGAGGCGAAGGAGGATGCTGAAATGGATGCTGAGATTGAGCTGGAGATGTCCAGAGGATCGACCACTGCAGCTGGCAGCGGGAGCAGAGGAGGTGCCGTGGCCCTGGAGGGCAGGGCACCCTACAGAAGCCAGGAAGTCCTGAAATCTGAGCCAGCGTTACAGCCAAAACACCAAGCCCTGGTAACAGCTCCCTCAAGGCATCTACTCCTCCCTTGCTTGGGGTGGGGGCGGTTCCTGCTGGTCACTGCGTCTCAGGAGGCTCTCCAAGGCACCTGGCAAGTGCCCTCCATGGCTAACATTGTCCTGCTTGTCCTTGGAGGTGACTTGGAAGCTTCATCTCTTGCCATTTCCAAAGAAGTCATTCAAAGTTTGTGGGTTTAAAGTTCAGAAGCGTATCGGTCACATGTCCCCATCCTCTCCCTGGGCCACCACATCTTTCCGTGTCATTCAGCATGGCCCACTGCACGTGGGAGGCATCGCAGAAAGCCCTGGGCACCCTGGCTCTGACAACCCTCATGGCAAGGGAAGGCATAAATTCCTTTCACACCAACACGGTAACCCAACACAGCATTTTTTTATCCCATATTGGGATTTCCAGAGAAGCATCAGATATTTCTGAAGCCCAGGTGACTCTGGAACGCTGCACGTGTTGAAAATGCCACCGTACAGCTCAGGACAGTCCAGCCCTGACTGTGACGTGAGCACGCAGCTCCCCTTGGCTCCTGCTCAGCCTGGGGCACTGTCAGATTTCCCCAGCAGGAGGCTGGAGGTCCCTGGATTTGCTTTCCAGACACTGCCTGCTCTCCCATCCCTGCTAGTCCTCCAGAAAAATAGGGCAAGCAGAAGCCAGGCAGAAGGGAGGGCGTGAGGTGATTGTCTCAGCTCATGTCAGCAGCATATGATTAAGCCTGAATAGAGAATTGCTTTGTGACTGTGATCACAAATAAATCTACCACAAAATCAATGGAGGATTTGAGATTAAATTACATTAAATTAGATTTTTTGTAAAATCCATCAGACTCTATTAAGTTAAGTAAAAAGGAATTTAGTTACATGGCAGTGGGGAATTCACTATTTGAATGTAGTTCCTAATAGAAATTTCTGCAAGAAAGTGTGTCACAAACAGCCAGCTTGATTTTCTGTTTGGGAGAAGAGAGGACACATCCTTCTGCACAGGCTCAGTCTCCATAAGCTTCCCTGACCCGCCAGTGTCTCCTGAGCACATGAGAAGCCCTGAGCTTTTCCCAGCGCTGGTCACTTGGTGTGCAGAGGACAAGTAGCGAGGAACCCAATGGTTGAAGCAAAAGACCCAGCCTTGCTCTGCTACTGATGCTTTTTATCTCCCTAATTTTGTACCCGAAGGAGGCGCTGAGCTGTGAGAATGTGTGTTTAGCCATCCCAGACTCAGACRCGCTGGAGAGGGCAGAGACTCCCATGATGGAAATCTCGTCCTTCTGCTCTGTCTCCCACCATGTCCTGGCAGCTTCTCCCAAAAGCCCAGGCCACGAGGCTGAGGTGAATGGCGCCGCGCCGTGGCTCCCACGTTGTGGCCTTGTGCTTCGGTGCTGTGCAGCTGCCCGTGGTGTCTGACTGTCCTAGACCTGTCTCTTCACAGCCAGAACAGTCATTTCTGTCCTCTGTCCTTCGTACTGCCTTGCGTGTTCAGTAGCTGAGCCAAAAAGCATGGTCTGAACAATTCTGCCAGCAGCCTTATAAGGCACACAAATGAAATGCTCTTTTTAGCCAAAAAAAATCTTGCCTTTAATGTATACTGTGATATTTAAGCTGTTTGCTTTCAAAGGGTATAACTACAGCTGGAAATCCACCCAGTCTTCTCTTAGTTTGCAGTAGAAACGCAGACCAGTTTGGGGTTCCCTGCCGTGACCGTAAGAACCTGTTTGTAGCACAGCACTGAGGAGGCAGAACGATGCAAGTAAATCRACACCCACTGTCCCAGCCTGGGCGCTGCAGGCTCCAGCAGCTCTGAGACGACACTCAGGGCCCTAGTTTACCCGCTGTACACAACCTCAGCAGAGGTTTCTGCTCGTGGCTGAGCTGTGGATTCAGCAGCTGCTCTGGGTGGATCAGCCAGCAGAGCAGAGGGGCTGGAAGCCCCCAGCTCAGTCCCTTCTGTTTGCACCACGGACCGGTGCCCGTTTGCATCACATAAGGGATGTCCATAAGGGCCTGCCCTGCTGGGCCRAGTCAGCTCCAGATGTCCTCAGATGGGCACAAGAACCTGCTCTCAGCCTCAGCCATGCACCRAGGAGGGCTGGTGAGTCACACGGAGCTGCCATCTCTCCTGCCTGCTGTGAAAGAAGTGACCTTTGAAGCCTGTGCCAGCAGCAGGCCATTTCCTGCGCTGACATGCTTTGCTTCCAGTCTTTTTCCTTCAAAACCAGGGTCAGYTTTGGGCCAGCACTAGACCTTGATGTGAAGCTTGGAGCAGGATGTTCTCTGCAGTCAGCGCAGGGCAGCTGGAGGGGCCTGTTGAGTGGAGCTGCAGCTGCCCCAAAGGGCCCGTCAGGTTCTCCTGTGACATTGCCATGTGAAAAGGCAGCGTGGCATCATGCTGGCGCTGGCCACCGCACTCCGTCTTTGGATGTCCTTTGGAGGAGGCTGGTGAACATTTCTTTTCCATCTTTTCCTTTGCTTTTCCTGGCTCCTGAAGATCTTCCCCAGGCTGAAGGAGTTGGCCACCATCATTTGACATTGCTAGTGAATGAGCCAGGAAGAAGGAACGAGAGGCCACGTAGCACTTTGGCCAGAAGATGTCCATGCTGCAAGGGAGAGCGATTTGCTGTGATCAAAGAGAACATGCAGCGGCCACCCGGTGTTAATCTGCTTTAGAGCTGGCCTGTTTTCCTCTTTATTTCTGATTTCTATCATGAGTCAAGGCACATTTAATGGCGAGTATCTGGCAAGATCTCCAAGCAAATTCTGTGCTCAGATTCAGCTCTTGCTGACCAAGCAGGTTTCCCTGTGCGAGGAAGGGAGTGAGCCATATGAAGGAATAATCCACCAAAGAAGCCATATAACTAATCCATCATAGCTCCACCAGGTGTCCTTTAGTTTCTCCACCTGGATATCAAGGGTCTTTGTGGTAGCACCAAAGGGAGAACATGGTGGAAGACATCCTTCAAAGGCAAGCAATAACTGGGACTTTGTAAATACAACTACAAGAGGTCCCTGAGTTTCTGCTGGCAGAGCAGAGAGCTTGTTATCTCTGCAAGGACCAACAGAGGTGGCCCCTTAAGCCCCCAGAGTTGGCCTGCACGGAGGTTTGCACCATTGGCATGTGCAGAATGAGACCTCTCATCTCCTGCCCTTGTTACCTTCTCCTTTCCCCATCCCAGAGGCAGTGGGAGGCGCTGCTGGAGATGCAGCCTCTGGCCAGAATGGACAACAGGGATGAGGAGAAGCCCTTCCTCCAGGAACTGGGCCCACAGCTTGTTTGCGGGCTGTTGGCTCCTGGCCTCTGAGGACTAACAGCATTCCCCATTCCASAATATCCTGCGAATCTCCTTTGCTTACAGAGTAACTTCAAGCTCTTTAATCACCCAGGAAGGGTCGTGTCCTGTGGAGGTATTTGCAGGATTGTTTTTCTTGCATTCACTCAGCACCAGAGCAAAATCAGAGCTCCAGTAGAATATTGATTCCCAGTCASGGGAACTTGGCTCACGGATTTAAGGCACTTGACGGAGATCTCTGAGCTGCATCAACAAGGCCCTCTGCAGTCCATTTATTGCCTTTCTGCTCGGCCTGAGAGGGGTTCCAAAATAAGTAGATTCTCACCTTGCACATCTGAAGACATCTGAGTGCTTGGGATGCTCCTGCCTCACATCTGCTGCTGATGTGTGTTGGCGCCAGCATTCCCAAAAGCAGCCAGTCCAGGATGGACATTCGTGGTATTTGAAGAGCTGCCTTGAATTCCCCAGGTGCAGGATGAGACTCCTCAGTGCATGGAGCTTTTCCCACCAAGCAGGAGTTCTCTGGGGTGTCCCCAAATCTTCCAGTATATGGAGTGCAGCGTGCCAGGTGTGAGTCAACAAGCTTCATGCACATGCTTAAGATTGCCATGGTTCAAAGTATTTCTCATAGCACCTTTGAAATCTGCCCAAGTGCCTGGGTCTCAGTAACTGAAACCCTTAAAATCACAGCTGCTTGTGTCAAGAGGAGATTTTCATACATTCATCCCAGCCAGCAAAGAGCCACTTAAAAGCCTATAAACAAGAATCAAGATTTGATAGAAAAATACTGTGATTCTTCTGTTAGACCACTGAGAAAGAGGAGCAAGGGTTTTTTCCCTCTTCACATAGCAGGGTTTTAACAATTGCCCGGCTGTGTTTGGCTCAGGTGTTGGGAAGCTGATGGCTTATTAGCAGCGCTGGCCCAAGGCCAGCTGGCACAGCCCGCGTTGCTGGTCCATTCACAGAGCAGATGAAAGGTCTGGGTGGCACCCCCAGGTCTGCCGTGCAAGCCYGCACTTAGCACTTGGTGCCAACTACCTGTGAATAACTCCTGCTGATCCCCCCGTCCTCGCAGCCAAGTTCAACAGGGTTAAAGCTTCAAGTAATTTGGCTCAGGGTGTCTTTCTTTAGGGATCTGCGGAGAGAAAATTGTGAGTCAGGAATGCACTGAAAAAAAACAGATTTAACTAGATTCTTGGTGACCTCCAAACTATCCAGTGAGAGATGTCAGGCCCAGATTTTGTTAGCACAGAGGGAAAACAGCCTGGTGGAGCAAAGCAAAATATATATAATTTAAGACGTGCAGCTGGGAAAATGTTTTCAATCAGTCACTTGGAGGCTGACGCTAAAGGAAAACCAGGGCGATTAGTTGTTCTTTAGATAACTTGGTAAATTGTGAGGGGAATGTGTCTAGGACTAAAACCTTGGGGCAAGGTGCCAGGCTGCAGATTCTGTTCCAAGGGCTCCCATTTCTCCATGCACTCGGCCAAGCTGTGGAACCTCCTCTGTTCCGGCATCATTTGACTCTCTTCGGATAAATGTGCCCCCAGGATGAATGTGCTGTGAGACCTATTGAGGTGACCCTGCAGAAGGCCTCAGGGAACCAATGAGGGGACCAGCACTTTGGAGAGATCCATGATGAGCCCTGCTCGTTTTGGCCACTTCCAACTAGACCCCTCTTGCACAGCTGCACACAGAGACATTCAGATTCCTTATGTGTTCTGATGGGGACTCCTCACCCTGTGTGCTGCTGGGCTGGAGCATCTTCCCCTTCCCTCTGCTTCCCACCGTGTGCTGCCTTCTCCTGGGGCTGGTGGTGCCTCGAGCGCTYTGTGTTGTGGGAAAGAGGCCCTGGTGTTAATGTGGGTGTGTGTTTACCTGTCTGCCCATGTGTATGTTTGTACTGGGGGGGATAATACACGAATTTTCGGAAACACTTGGTACCTTCGGTCACTGTGGACTGAGACTGGCCATTTGGCCAACTTTTCCTTTGGCCATTTGGCCAATTTTTGTGGCTCTGGGACCAGGGTTCACTGCCACTCAAGGAAATCAGAATGTAAACATGAAAACTGCTGGCTTTTTCATGTGTGCAGAGAATGGGCCCGTTTCCTGGACCTTTTTTTCACTCTGCRTTGTCCAAGATTCAGCGCTGTGGTTGGTTATTGATGCCTCTTTTTACCCAAGCCACAACTTAAGCTCTGTCCTGAGCAGCTGCGAAGGAGACCACTTTCCCCTTGCAGTCACCAGGCTCTGCAAGATGCCAAGAGGAACATCTGCACGAGGTCTTAAAGCAAAAAGCAGATGAGAAGGAAATTGCCACAAATCCATCACCGAGATGCTGAATGACCCATATTTCCATTTCTGCTCACTTTGCAGGGCAGCGCGACCTGTCTGCGTCCCCACAACCCGCAGAACCTGCTGACGGTCCGCAAGATCTCCGTTTCCCGCATGCACTCCTTGCCCAACGACAGCTACATGTTCCGCCCTGTGATGCCAGCGAAAGCCCCTTTCCCCCTCCATGAGGTGGAGATGGAGACGTATCCCTGCAAAGCCCAAAGAGGTAAGGTTCCTGCTCCCTGCAGAAGTTGGGGTTTTTATCACATGACTGCATTTCCTCGGGATAAAATATAAAATGGTGGTTTGGTTGCGGAGAGTTGGGGCACCCAAGCAGTATGAGAGGCATCGAGAACAAGCTCTCAGCTGAACAAAAGGATATTTGTGCACGTTTGTTCAGAAGGGATCAACCATGACATCATGACTGCAAATCAATAAAATCACCAGGAGTAAGTTCTGGGGTCTGTATTGCTTCCTGACAGAGCTCCTCCACAACAATTGCTTCTGCAGCCCTGTCTCGGAGCAGCAGCTTTTCAGTGCGGTATATTGAGCTCACAGAGAGAGGAGTTTCTTTGGGAACWTGAAGATTAGAAAGCCCTAATGGTTTTCCCTGCTCTCCAGGGCTGCTGCAGCTTGGTCCTGTAATGAGTCTTATGGACAGACCCCACAGTCAGGGAATCGCACGGAGCCTGGAGGCTTTGTGTGTGCGCAACTGCATGCAAGTATATTCCCTCAAAAATGCCTTTCCCCTGCTTTGTTGAGTTGATTTGAAGGGGAAATCAATAGGAAAGAAMATATCTGCCTCCCTAAAAGCACATGTGCTTCGTGAGTGGCTCCCAAGAACTTACCGGCCTGGTTTCCTTTGATTCAATGTTGTTTGAAATGCAAGAACAGCTTGGAGAGATGAGTAGTGGGTTTGCAGAGCCTGGTGGGATTGGCAGGATCTGCTCTGGTTTCCTCGGGTGAAGTAACTCTATATTTGTTAAACTCTCTGGATACCGGTTAGTGTTCTCTGCTCRGTATTTATTATTATTTCACCTGCAAATTCTTTGCTAAGCAAAGAAAACAGAGGTTGAGTTTCATGGCTGCACCACTGGGGATGATTTTCATCTCTGTAGTGGGTGTAGATCAGGATTTATACTAGTGTAAAACTGCTGTGATGCTGGCAGGTGTGGGTAGAACTGACCTRGGATTTTCTCATCTTTACCCAATTTCTCTCCAAGGAAACTTGAGAAATGACTATGATGGGGAAACTTCTTTTTTTTCTGACCTGCTGGGTGCATCTGATTGCTGTGACGTAGCGTTGTGCAACTCCTGACCAGACCAAATGCTGGTTAAGTGGCCGGCCCATAAGCTACAGTGCGAGTAAAATTGAGCTTGGACAGAGGCTAGAATGAGCAATTATACTTCCATGGACTTTCAGTGTCATCTGAAGCTGTCTGGTCTTCTCCCAATATTATGGAGTCTACACAATGAAAATATTGTGAGAGAGACCGATTCTTTTCTTATTTTTGTCTTAGACACAGTTCTTTGATTTATTAGAAAAACAAGAGGAAAATGCACAAATCGTGGGGTGTTTGGTTTCCTTCAGTGTTCCTGACTGTGCAGTTTCGAGGACTTCTTGGTTTCATATAAAAGAGCTAGATGGAAAGCTTCCAACAGGGGGAAATTCCAACCAAGGATGGGGAGGAGAGTGTAGGGCTTTGACTTTATGGCAGTGTTTGTGACAAATTTTATGACTTTTTTTTTTCTGAATCATAAAAAACATTTCTTAAAGCCTGGATTGATACATGGATGGTATGGACTCTGACTGGGACTTGGGCTGTTGGAGAGCCCAGAAATGAAATGGGAAGAAGTGGGGCAGGTTTGGGGTGGAAACCTCGCTGTTCCTGTGGCGTTCTGGAGAAAAACTCCTAAAGAAAAACGATGAAATGCTAAATTTTCGCTCTTCCCTACAACAAATCTCTTTCYGAAATGCAACTGCGAACTGCCTGGATGGCTTTTGTCACAGGTTCAAGTTCCCTGACCTCTGGGCGAGATCTCTTGAAGTGATGGATGGCCGTGTTTTTAACGTGGAGCAGCAATGTAGAAACAGACGTGGGGTTTCAAGCTAATGAGCACAATAAATCMTCCAGCCCCCCAAAAAAAAGAAATAGAAAGGCATGAGACGTTTCAAATAAAGCAGAACTGCAGTAAAGCAGCACCACGAAGGGGCTGGGGTAGAGGGATTGCCTTCAGGCTCGGCCAGGGCACCGGGACCCTTCGGGAAGGGAGTGATTCCTGCTTGATTCCTGACCGTGGCGAGTGTCAGAGCGCTCCAAGTACTCCRTCATCTGAAATAGAATGATGGGCACTGATGGCATGATGGCCCTCCTGTGTCTATGGGGGCTTGAACGGGCATTGTTSCAGAGGGCAGAGCCACATGCAACGCAGCCAAATTGCAGAGGAGACTTCATTTGTAACCTCCTCCCTGTTCACGAGGYACAGCCTAGCATTTAAAGCAGGAGACAGCAAAAAGGAGGTTTTCATCTGGGTGCTCCCCAAGGCTTCCATGAGGTGTGCGAGATTTCGGAGGGCTTTTGCTTTCCCTCTTGCCTCTCTGCTGGAGTCTGCAGGCCCCGGTTCTGCCTCCAAGCCTCACAGTGGTGCTCACTGCTCTCTCTCTTTCCCAGGCTCCATCACCTCCATCCACTCGCAGCCCGCGGGCACCTGCTCCTCCCTGCGAGTCCCAACGGAGACCTTCCCGCTGGCRCGCTCTCCCAACCACGAAGGCCGCCCCCGCTGGAAGATCCTTCCCCCGCACGTTGTCCCTCGCTCTCCTGCTCTCAACAAGCTGCTGTGCAGACAGGTAGGAGGCAAAGGCCCCGCGGAGGCAGCCCTCCCTGTGGGCCCCCGGCTCCCTCCTGTTCCAGTCATTCCTACCCCCAGGATCTGGTTTTCCCTCCTTCAGAACAAAATGTTTCTGATGCTGGTGCCGTAAAGTTTAATACACGTAAGCGGCAGCGAGTTACAATTGAGGAAAAGGTCCTTTCTACCAGTTTTCATCTTTGAGGAGATAGAGTTTCATGAAGGAGRTGCCAAAGTGCAGGGAGAAGATGCCCAGTTCAGCTTTGCTGTGCCCTGAGCAGCCCGGGGCCAGCCCTGCACCATGTCGCTAGCCACGGGTGGCATCGGCGCGTGATTCGGTGCAGATGTAGAGCGAGACCAAGGCTGTGCGGAAGGGCAGGGAGGACGTGGCTGGCACAGGAGGCTCGATGGGCTGCTGTGTGTCAGACCCTCGGCCGCCGCCTCCTGCCACATTCCCGCGCTGCCCGCCGAGGTGCCCAGGCTCTCGCCCCATCTCTCTGTCCCCCCGTTCCAGGAGGCCGTCCGAAGGGACTCGGTGGACACGCAGCCGCCGGACACCAAGGACAAGCTGCAAGCGGAGCCCGGCGAGACGTCCCCGTGCCAGAGCTCCTTCCCCGCCAGCCCGCTGCATCCCGCCTCCATGCCGGGCTCCCCTCCGCGCTCGCCGCTCCGGCCCGCCGGCCTCTCCGCACGGAAAATCCCACGTGGCGGCGGCACYGGGCGGCCGCCCAGCCCCGGCGGCAGCGAGGCCGAGGGCGGCCCCGCCGAGCCCTGCGACGCGGCCGACCAGGAGGTCAGTCACATCAACAGCGCCGCCAAGGCCTGGGCCCAGCGCCCGGACGCCGGCGGCCGCTCCACGTCGCCCCTCGTCTCCCCGGCCCCGTCGCCCCTCCAGAACTGCAGCCCCCCGAGCCCGTGCGGCGGCGGCGGCAGGGAGAAGGACTTGAAGAAGTTCTACAGCATCGACACCAAGGGCTTCCTGGCTAAGCCGAGCTGGGCGGACGAGCAGAGGCGACACTCCATCGAGATCTGCCCCTCCGGCGGCGACGGCTTCGCGGTGGCCGCCGAGGAGAAGCCGCGCCCGGCCGCCCACGCGCCGCCCGAGTCCGAGTACATCCACGGCGCGCGGAGGAAGAAGAAGATGAGCCCGCCCTGCATCTCTATAGATCCTCCCATGGAGGACGACGGCGGGGCGGCCTCGCGCTCCAAGGCCTCCGAGAACAGCACGCTGCGCCGAAGGACCCCGTCCTGCGAGCTCCCGGCCTTCCGGGAGCCCCCGGAGCCGGCCGAGGGCCAGCCCGCGGAGGCGGCCGCCAAGGCGGAGCGCCGCGGGCCTCACCTCACCGTGCCCAACTTCTCCTTCGAGCCGGCGGACGGCGCCGCCTCGGGCGGCCTCCCCGAGCCGGCCCCCGCGGACTCCGACCTCCCAAAGACTCCGCGGAGCCCCCCGGAGAAAAGCAAGGAGCTGCTGGGCCCGGCCAGGAGCCCCCTTCGGAAGCAGGACTCGGCCACGGGGGCCGTGGCGACAGAGGAGGCCGCGCCGGAGCCCGTATAGCTCCGCGCGCCGGGAACACGGGGGTCTCAAGGGCTTGACACCAAACGCGGGGGTTGGAAAATCCCAAGGGACCGCGCGGCTCCGTGGCCCCGCTCCCGGGTTTCTTCTTCTGTTGTTGTTGTTGTTTCTTTTCTTCTTCCTTTTTTTTTTTTCTTTCTTCCCCCCTTTTTTGGCAGTCACTTGTTCTTAAGCGCTGTGGAGGTTTGCAAAAAAAAGACAGAAAAAAAAAAAAAAAACACAAAAAAAGGAAAAAAAAAAAGAGATTAAAGAAGCAAGAAACCAAACGGACGGCTGAGCGGCGGCGGGGCCGGGGAGCGGGCTCTTTCCTAGCGGGACACGGGAGCCGGATCGGGGGGTGGCCCCGTTCCCGCCTGCCCCCCGCGGCCTCGGTCACATTGATTGGGGTGCGGYGTGGCGGGGACGCGGGGGGGCCGGGGGGGCTCGCTGGCCTCTCGTTTTATTTTTTTAAACCTGCTCCATTTTGGAAACGGCGCCTTTTAGAGACGACCCGTTCGGCGGGAGAGCCCCGGCGGGGGGAGCTGTACATTCTCTGTATATCGGCACTTATATACATAGAAATAATGTATTTGTGACATACAAAACCAGGAAAAAGACAAAAAAAAAGTACCACAAAAAAACTCTCTCTTCATAATGCACATATTTTTATAGAGAAACTCTGCTGGTTTTTGCATTACGTGTGACTCCGCGACTGGGTGGTGTTCCCTTGGGGTTCACGTGGACTAATTATTACGGCCCTTTGGTTTCCAAACGTTTCTCTTCGCTTCCCGTTTTCCTCTCGCCCCTTCCCTCCCGCCCTCCACCATCATCCCGCCGGCTTCTTCTCGCCGCTGACGCTTTAGGTGTCTCTCTCGTTTTCCTTTTGTACTTTAGAGGTYGTCCTAACTACAGGAAAGAAAAAGAAAAACCAAATCACTACTGAATTGTAGCCAGTGCAATAATAAGTTATTCATTCTTCTTGTCTGTACAACTGTCCTTTTTCTCCTTTTTCTTTTTTTTTTTTTCCTTTTTTTAACTGAAATTCAGGTTACATGTCGCAATAATCTGAACTAACGTGCACAAACAAGGTTTCTTGTGTTACAAAAAAAAAAGATTTAAAAAAAAGGAAAAAAAAAGTACGAGAGATTAAAAAAAAAAGACAAAGCAAATAAATAGTAAATTATTTAAGAAATGTATTTTGTCTACTGCAGTTCAGAGTAAATTATTGCTACGCTGTGCAAGGGTGTGAAGCGCTGTCCTAGGCGATGTTCTGTGTGAGCACTCGAGCTAACGGGCCCCTCTCCTCCGGAGCTCCCCTCGCAAGAGGAGCCCCAGTCGACACCTCCCGTTTCCTTTCTCTCTTTTGGGGGTTATTTTTCGGTTTTGGGGGCTTTGTTTGTCCTTTGTACCTTCCTTTCCTTCTCCTGCCCCGCTCTCCAGCCAGGCCCTCGCACCGGGCRGCAGCAGCAGCAGAAACACATGAACAGCAGCAACAACAATTTTTTTTTTTAAATCGTTTCTTTTGTTTGGTTCCCTCCATGCCGCCTCATATTTATGCATTCACATATATCTTCTGTTATTTATGCATTCATTACTCCAAAGGCAATGTATCTTGTTTCACRTGTATTAAACTGTATAAACTGGACGCGTGGCTTGACTTTGTGCCGCGAGCCCTCGGGCACGAGCCGGGGCACCCAGGTGAGTCTCCAGTGGGGCCGTTGCTTCCCCTAATGCCCAGTTATTGAGGATTATTGGCAGTGATGATTCCGGCTCGGTGGGAGCACGAGGAGCTGCAGGAAAGCACCGCGCCAGCAATTATTAATAGCGCTTTGGGGACACGGCSGCAGACTCCTCGCCTTGCAGTTTAACCGCCAGGCTGGAAAAGAGGGGAGGCGAATTCCCGGTGCTGGGCTGCGTCCTGCCCCGGCACGTGCGGTGCCCTGCTCCTTGGTGCAGGACTTGGTTCCTGGCCCCAGTGGGTGCCCCACAGCCCCCCGGCGCCTTCGGCAACCGTCCCGTGGGAGCGCCGGCACCCGCAAGGCGTCGAGCAGCCGCATCCACACATGCATCCGCTTCAAGGGAGCAGGCAACCGGGATGTGACGGTGCCCCAGCTGCTCCAGCAGGCTCCGGTGTTGGGAAGTGGCCGGGATTCACTGGATACGGGAAAGGAAAGAAGAGGAAAGCAGGCAGAGCGCCCCGTGCTGCTGCGCCGGGCCTGTTGGCTGCCAACGCGGCTGCTTTCCAGGGAGAGGATGGGCCTGTGGATGAGCAGCTCCCCAGCACAGCCGGCTCTCGGACACCACGACCGGGTCGTCACTGCGGGAACAGGATCCCCCATCCCCAGGAAAAGCCACCCCGGGCGCCGCTGCCGGGTCCCTCCCGGGGACTGTCACCCACAGGGCAGGAACAGCAAGTGGGCACCGAGCTGCAAGTGCTGGCAGCGACGCTGTGGGACGCGGCGCGGGGAGGACCCATCCTCGAGGACACAGCTGTAAGGATGGGAAAAAACACGGCATCGGTGCCTTAGATCCCGCATCCTCTGGGAGCCGAACCGAGGATCCAGCAGCGGGGACACGGCAGGCTCTGCCGCAGGGGACACCGAGGGCTGGGGTCACCGCTGCTGCCCCCTGCGCTATCTGCATTCGGATGGAGCATTTCTGGACCGGGGGGACCGGCTGCTCAGAAACCCCCGCCTCATCCCTAGGGCGACTCCTGAGGTCTCGGCCCAAAGCGTCAGGCAGCCCCAGGCCGGCCCAAACCCGGCCACGACTCGTGAAATGGTTTAATGCTGCTGCCCGTCGACTCGGGGAGCCCATCAGCAATTTCCTCCAGGCTCTCTGCAAGCGTTACGTGGCTCCCGGTCGGAAGTGAAAAGCGGGAGGTAAATGCAGGTCATTATTATTTAATTGGATCGATGTCTACTTTGCATTTTTAATGCCGTGCCGGTCGCGTCGTCGCCAGCCAGGCTCCTCCATCTCAGCGAGACCGCGGAGCGAGGAAGCGTCGCTGGGAGCCTTTGAGGAACAGGGATCAGAGGAAGATTCAAACCAATAGTGCAGGGGACACAAGAAGCTTCACAAAGTGCCTTGCAGTGTCTTCAGACGGGGTCTCTTTCAAGGCTACGATTCAGAGGATGTCGGCCTGAAAGTCTCAGCCTGAGGAGGAGAAAAAAAGCATAAAAAAAACCAAATCTGAATCCATTCCCGACGCAATTAGCTACAACCTTTAATCTGTCATCGCTGCGAGATCATGCGGGTTGCAGGAATACTAATAAGCATTTAGTAATTGTACAAGCTTCCATAGGATAATTCAAACGACTTCGTGCTTTAAACCTTCCCCATTAAGCGTTAAGCACATGGCTGGACTCTAAGGGCTGGGGCCGTGTCGGTGCCTTTATGGGTCGTAATTGGGAGGTTTTTGTGCATCCTGACAGAGCAGCAGCAGCAGTAGCAGGGTCCCACTGGCTCAAATCTCCATGAGTCCGTCCTGCAGCAGCTCCTATTCCCTTAAGGAGCCCCAGGATCCCAGCGCCTCCAGGCGTCACCACCCTCTGCCCATTCCTCTTTGATCCTGCCTGGCTCAGACTGACACTAATCCATTTTCCTCATTGGCAACAACAAAAATCTCACAAACAAACGYGTTCGAATACAAATTAATTCTTCACAGGAGCTCGGACAATTCCCAGTCCTCGGCAGGGCCGTGTCCTGCCTGAGGAAGGGGTCCGAGATGGCCCCAGCCTCCTAATTACCCCTCGTTAAYGAGGGGAGCAGCGAGGGGTGCCCAATTCCCCATCCCAGCGGACACCCATTGGATCCAGGACACAGTTCCCGGCTGCACTGGGACAGGCWGGGCCGCCAGCTCCTTCCCACGAAAATAAATCCCCGGGGAACTATTTCCAGCAGGAATTCCAGGTCCGCGTGCTGAGCTCGGCCTTTTCTCCTGCACTCCCAGGTCCCTTGATGGGAACAGCGGGTGGGCAGAGCTCGAGGAACAGAAGGAAAAGGCGCCTAAGGGAAAGGGCAGGGAAGCTCCCGGCAGCTCCTTGCAGCCAGAAAAAGCAGGCGGGAATGAGTCAGGCAACCCAGGGCAAGCAGCCTAAAAATACAGCCGTTTTAGTGCGGATTAATGACGCAGTAAAATGTATTTCACCCGCTATTTAGCAGGTGTGTGTGGTAAATAGTCGGGATTAAAAACAATATCGCATCCGTGGTGCCAGCGCCCAGAGGCCGGGTGAGGGGCTCCTGTCCCTATTCCTGGCACTCGGAGCCTCATGGAGACCATGGGAGATTTTTTTTTTTTCCAAATCTGAGGCTTTTTGGGCGGGAAAAGGCCCCATTCCCTTGGCCGTACCATGCCCTGGGCCACCAGTATCATTTTAGGTCTGGCTTTAGGCTGCAAGAAATATTAACACAAAATGAAATAAAGTGACAAAATACAACAGTGAGCTCCATTACAACTTTATGTACTATTTTATGTACTATTTTGCATTATACACAAAATCCCCGAGCTCGGAGGGGCCCGGCACTCGGCGGGTGCTTTTCTCCTCCATGCCAGTAACGGAGTCCTGATTTTCTCCACGATTCCCACGGACGGGATTTCGGCCACGCCCTCCCCGCTCCTCGCGACCGAGTTTCCCAAAAATCCACAGCTAAAAAGAGGAGAAAACGGCCGTTTTCCGGCGCCAAACGCGCCGCGGCCTGCGCGGCACCGCAGCGCCCTCTAGCGGCCGCCTCGGGACCGCGCGCTCCCTGGCGAAGACGTGAGAAAAGGTTTATATTCAAAAATAATAATAATAAAATAAATTTTAAATAAATCAAGAAAATCGCGGATGATTTGGTGTGTTTTGGGGGGCGCGGCGGAGGGGCAGCCCCGCGAAGCGCCGCCCGCCGAGGAGGTTTGTCCCCGCCGGCGCGCCGTCCGCGGTTGCCAGGGCGACGGCGCTCGCGCCATGGCGGCCGGCGGCGGCCCCGACGTGTTCCTGGTGTCGGTGAGCGGGGAGATCGAGAGCGGGCAGGTGAGCGGGACCCGAACCGGGACCGGGACCGGGACCGGGACCCGAACCGGGACCGGGAGCGAACCGGGGCCCGCGCAGCGCAGCCCCCGCGCAGCGCGGCCTCGGGCCTGGCCGCGCTCACGCCGCCTCTCCGCAGTTCCCCGGCCTCGACGAGCTCTACTGCAAGTTCTGCTTCGTGTACGGCCAGGACTGGGTGCCCACGGCGGTAAGAGCGGCCCGCGCCCGCCAGGGCTGGTGGGCAGGGGGAGCGGGCCCCACGTGGCCGCCAGGGAGGTTCAGGTCGGCCGTGAGGAGGGGTCGGTGCGCGGTTTGAGCAGCGGGGCACTGGAAGGGGCAGCCGGGGAGCGGGCGGATCCCACGCGGTGCCCAGCAGCGCTCAGGGCACGTGCGGGTGAGGCCGCGGGGATGCGGGGCSGGGAGGGCCGCCCGGGTGGGCGCCGGGGTCTCCAGCGCCGCTGCCGCCGCTCGCGCAGGGCCTGGAGGAGGGCATCTCGCAGATCGCCTGCAGGAGCGACGCCGCCGCCGCCGCGCTCGTCTGGAACCTGCCGCTCGACATCACCTTCAAGAGCACCAACCCCTGGGGCTGTGAGTGCCGGGGCGGCGGGGCCCGCGCCGCTGCCCCCCGTCCCGCTCACGGCCGCTCCCCCCGCAGGGCCGCAGATCGTGCTGAGCGTCTACGGGCCCGACGTGTTTGGGCACGACGTGGTGAGAGGCTACGGGGCTGTGCACGTGCCCATCGAACCCGGCAGGTGAGGCCGCAAGGGCAGGCGCGGGGCCTCGCGGGCAGGGACACCCCTGAAAGCCAGGCACCTTCACTAAACATACCTTTACTTACAATTTAACCCAGCGCCGTGTGGTTCATGTCTTAATTTCTCTGCCTTTCATGCTTGTTTCAGGCATATAAGAACCCTTCCTATGTTTGTGCCAGAATCCACATCAAGGCTGCAGAAGTTTACAAGGTAATGATCAAAGACTTCGTCTTACTCACAAAGAAGGATTTTAAAAAAGAAATAGTATCTCCAGCTATTCATTTGTGCACATGTGTGTATTTTTTTATCATAAACAGATATAAAACCTTTGATTCCCTCAAAGTATTTCTTCTGTGAGAATGGAATCAGACTCTTTCTGAAACTGCTTTGCCATAGACAGATCCTATCTAGCCTAGAAATAGTTTGCTTCTAACATAATGTATATAAAACTGGTTTCATTTTTTTCCCTTGGAGAGACAAAACTTGTCTTTGGTCAAAGCTGATAAGCCATAAAGTTAACCAGTCTACAAAACTCTCTGCTGTTAACAAAGAGTCCCTATGTTTTTTTTTTTAAACCACAAATTATTAATTTTATATGTCAAAACTAGCCACAAATGAGTATATCCAATAACTTGCTTGTTTTCTGTTTTCTTCTTCAAGCTGGTTCACGGGGAGACGTCCCGAATTTACCGACCCCAGAGTGGTGGCGCAGGGAGAAGGCAGAGAAGGTGGGTCCTGAGAGCTGCCAGCTGCACTGAACGTGGCAGGAGGTGCCGCTCGACCATCCATTCCCTCCCGTGGAAAGAGACATCAGGAGAGATCCATGAGGAATTCAGCAGCTATTCCAAAACTCTTAACCAGTGTTACTGAGGAGTTTTYCTCTCTTTTTCTCCTAGTAACAAGAGTGCGATCTCAAGGCTTTGTGACCATTTCCTTCAACGTGGTGACCAAAGATATGACGAAGCTGGGCTATGAGGTGACCCCAAGTGACATGGAGAGCCACTCTATGTCYGTCACAGAAGGGATTCATAATTATTAAACGCAGGAGTGAGATGTGCAAAGACTCACACAGCAGATAGGCAAGTGGGAGCTTTTTGGAAAAAGGAAGTGAGTATGTGACAAACCTGAGAAAATGTCACAGGAGACATGGGCACAAGTCCACGAGGCTTTGGAATAATTTCCTAAGTATAATCATTTCAGTAAGCATACGGGTTGAAAAATAACTAAGTTGGATAAGAGTCTAGATTACACAAAAACACTAATATCAAAATATAACACTTTTCTATATAAAAGAATTTTCTAGCAGTCTTTTGTACACTCTTTATATTAAAAAAAAAAAAGTTTATCTTTGTTTTCCTGCATTTAAAGCATCACCACAAACTGCGCTGTATAGTAAAGGGTTTTTTTTCTGGTAACAATTAAAAATTAAATGCTCACACCTTCCAAAAATGAGGGGCCCTGGAAGTGGTGCAGTGCTACACACCCCTGCTTTGCTCTGCCCTGAACTGCTCTGCAAAAGCAGCAGCTGCTTTGCCAGGTAATCCCGTATAGTCCTTGTAGAATTTGTGAAATTCATTAAGATAGTTCGTGCACTCGAGAAAGCTGTTGCAGTTTTTTTCAGTGAAGCAACCTGAACTTTTGCCTTTTGCACAAGATGSTGACTCCCCATTTCCAGAGTTTCTTTCTGAATAAAGCTCCAAGGGAAAGATTAGAACAGTTTATTATGGAGGAGTTACGGTGAGGTGTCTGCAGCGTGAGGGTACAAAGCTGAGCCTCAGTCTACACCGTTTCTCTTCTGCTCTCTTACCATACCTTTCACTGAACCCCCTTTAGCTTAAGATTACTGTTCTTTTAGGCAGAATAAAAACACGTGTCTAAATATTTATGTGTTTGTCTTTCTGCTGCTAAGGGCTTCATTTGTTTCTAACAGAATAGATGTCATGCAAGATTTACTCTTCTTACAGGTACAAAGAGAAAGAAATATACAGCAAAATGACTAATCACTTAGTCACTTTGCTGTAAGAATTTGGGCATGAAATCCTGTGTGTTTTGACTGTACATACCCCGAGGGGACTGTGAGAAGGACTTAATACCACCCTAGAAAGGAACAGCCACAGCACCRAAACTGCAAAATGAGGGCCCAAGAAGCAATATACAATAGGGTTGAACTGTGCAGCTTTCAGGATGTAGATGCAATAAAGCACCCCAGTTGGTCTAATTATTAGTGCATACTCAACAGTMTAACCTAAGCCTGCTCTTGTAAACAGCATTTATTAAAAGATAACATGAGTATTGGGATTTTGCTCTGAGCATTAGCATCTTCTGAACTATTTATAAATACTTTTCCAAACATGATTACAGATTATGTTTTGTCTCTTGCTTTTTCCCATTATGTTTCTATCTATGTTAGGCTTCCAGTAAGCTCCTGCGCCACTTGTTTTGGCAACTGTTGTAATCGCTGAACTGAGTCATGCTCGAATCCAGATTTTTTAAGTATTTCCTGTTGGCTGAGAGATGTGCAGGATTTTGTTTCCTTTTTTAAAGTAGTTGGGAAGCAGTTAGCTACAGTAGCAGGATAAAAATCTGTCTTCAAAATACTTGAAACTCACAGACACAAACATGAAATCTACTACCACTTAACCATGGGTTTCTCCTCTTGAGCACGCTTGCATTTCCTCATTCCAGTTAGCAAAGTGAGCAAAACAGCGTGACAGGTTCAAATCATGAAAAAACACGTTAAGCGGAGAGAAAGGCTGAACTCCCTGCCCACAGCGGTGCAGGGAAGTTATTCACCTCCAGCTTCAGAGCGTRCAGCTGGTACAAAGCTCAGGAGCTGTTTCACAAGAGAAGCTGGGTGCCCAGCACAGTTGTTTTCTTCTCTTCTGCTCTCCTGGGACTGACCAGAACCAACTTGTGCATTTGTGCAGCCTCGCCGTTCACAGCGAACCTCAGAAGGGGGTTCAGTTAGAAAAAAAAAGTCCCAACTCCATARAAATATTTGAATATTTGCCCCCTGCGAGTCCAGGACGGCCCCTTCGTCTCCTCCCTGCCCACCCAGGCGCCCGCTGGAGCCCCCGACACTCCCGTGCTGTCCGGAGTCACCCCAGGACACAACCCGGGAAGCARAGCCTCGRGAGCCAAGGCGGGGGGGGRGGTAGCAAACACAGGAACCACGTCTGGGTTTGGATTGTGTATATGTGTGTGTATATATAGATATGAACACACACTCATGGATACATATATATCACGGCAGCTGCTGCCGGCCTGCACGGCACCTCCACACRCTCGGCCTCCCACTGGCTGCCATTTAACAGAAGCTGCTGAGCGCAAGGACGCAGGGCTATGAGGGTGACGAATTCCCAGGCCACCCGCAGCCTTGGAGCACAAATCCTGCTGGAAACCCCTCCTGCAGCCCCTGCGCCCAGGCCGGAGCCCCTGAGCGGCGGCTGCGCTCAAACCTGCGGGTCTGCAGCCCCCGTGGACAATTCCAGCCCTTGGGGGAAGATTCGCTGCAGCCTCCAACCACGGAGGCGTCTATTTTTGTATCTCGATCCAGGCCAAGGCACCGAGGTACCCCCATTCACCCTAGGGAACATCCCTCCGTCTCTGCGCGCCGCCTCCCGGGGCTGGGCCCGCGTCCACGCGATCCTCAGCAGGATTTCTGCATCTCAACAGCGCTTTTCCACCCCTTTCAATGCATGAGATCACAGCTAATCATTGTGAGTGACCAATTCACTAATGAACTTGGCTCGCTCGCTTATGATTAAACTTTGCACCATCTCCCGGCCCTACCCACGTCAAGAAGCTGTTGRGAAAAGGATGGCTTTTCCTTGGCATCTCTCAACATGGGGAGCGTAAGTCAGAAGGGAGGACCGCTGCAAGTCCGGCTTTCCCTCCAGTGACGTTCGCAGTTTCCCYGGATAAAATGAACGTGCTGCTCCACAGAGCTGCTCCGGAGAGCTTGAGAGACCCCCGAGCGCTGCCCGCGCTGCCCCCAGGGCCGCTTTGACCAAGGGGCCGACCAGCAGCAGGCTGCAAGGACAGCAAAGCTGGAGGGGCTCCCAAAGAGGCCGGGAACGAAGCGCCCTTCAACCCGCAGCACCCACCATCGGGCACTGGAGCCCCCCGAGCTGGGGCTGGGCTCCCTGCCCGGCCCCTCATCGAGGGGCAGCGCCGAGGCTGCCAAGGGGCGGGAAACACGGAATTCCCCAAGTCCCTGGGGTCTCAGTTTCCCCAACCTTATTCCACAAAGGACCATCTTTAAACTCCACTTTTCCCCAAATTTCTGTCTTTAACATTACGTAATTTTTGAAGCCTCTGCTGGGAAAGCAGTTGATTGTCCTTCCAAAAAAGCTGTTTCAAAAACGAATGTGGTTTAAAGAAGCAATTCAGTCACCTGCAACACAACAAGTCTTCATCTTTATTGAGTTAATAAGGTCTCAACTGGTTCTGATTTAAGTGATCTATAAGAAATCCTCCTTTCTCATAGYAAGAGCAGGCCTGCACCAGGAAAAAGTGATGAATGCCTCCAAGAAATCACATTGACAATGTACAAGAAGCGTTACTCTCAACAGCGATTAGATTCACCCCCGAACGCAGGACTTGCGAGCACGAACCTCCATCATCTCCTCCAATCCATCACCTCTCCGGGAAACTAAACCAAGCAACGGCAGCGACAGTTCTCAAAGGTGACGGAAACACTACGCAGAGTCCAGAAGAAGCGACACGCCTGGAATATAAGCAATACAATTTTAATTCTGACCAGTCACCTACAAACCCCTTGTCTTTCCACTGTTCTGATGGCGTTATTAAATATCACACCTGTGACGTGGCTAGGGAAAAATGACACAAAGATACAGACATTATGATACAATAGTACAAATGATAAATTATTTATACAGTAAATAATGTCAATAGTCAGCACAAATTCATAAAAAGCAGCCGGCTCCCAGTATTATGAAAACGAGTTTGGTAAATATCGAAATTGTAACACTTGTAAAGGAAGCGAGTCTTGTGAGATTCTGCTGTGAAAAATAAACCATATATTTCTCCACAATTTGTGCAATATTAATACATACAGTACACATTAGAAACTGTAACAGCAAAAGGGAAGATGGATAAGAACAGCTGTCTTAGCTCTGGGACTTCAAAAAGGCAGTAAACACCACAAGCCACCACCGTTTTCCTTCCCGGTCCCCTCAGCGTAGTTTAGTTTCTATATAGTATAAAACTGAATAAATAACTGAGCTTATTTTTGGGTTTAAAATTATGCCAAGATATCTTTACTTTTATAAAATAACACTTTTTAATCTTTGGTCAATTTGACCAGTAAGGCTGTTTTGGGATACTAACATTTTTAAAAGCAAAAGCACTTTTAGCATTTCCAAGTGGGAAAAGAAAGGGAAAGAGGGAAACGCACGTGGAGAAACAGGGGAGAGCGGACACGAGCGCGGCAGGAAAACCACTGTGGAGAGCACTTGAACTGCCACGAAGCCCATTTTCCCTTCTGGACACAACGGGAAGGGCAGAAAGCACCTTGGGGTGTTTCTGCTGCAGCGASCCGGGCTCCGCGCGGCGCTCGGACACCGACCAGCTGGGGACCGAGGGGATTTTAACCAAAGCAGCTGCTTGTTCGGCCCCTCAGCTCGCCTCCTCCTGCAACATCCAGGGAACCGCGGCACGGCCGGGAACGCGCCGGGAACCGCGGCACGGTCCGCCCTTACCCTAACGCTCTGCAGCACCACGACCCGTGTTAATCGCTGTTCAGAGTGTCTTGCCACGGTTTATTGTGTAAAATATGAATACACACGTGTGTGTGTGTATATATATATATGCACACATGTGCGTGCACACAGTTAAAATGCAAAAGTAACACAGCTCTGAGAGARGTGGCCTTGGTAAAAGCAACGATTTGCCATTCAGCAGTTTCATTAAGCTAGGGCTCTCTACCAGACCAACATATATTTTTAGCAATTCATGATGACAGCTCATTACCCCGAGCTGTAGACAACGTTATAAATTTTAAAACACTCCCTATCACCCTCATCTTGCCTCCAGAAACAGCTACCCAGTGCTCAACGAGCAGAACTTTTTGGCTGAATAGATAATGCCCCATCTAAACCAGTGCCAATGCACCCAGGTGATGGACTAAGGGAGAAACATCAAACGACTCCATTCCACTATTGAAAAAAGTTCAACTGGAAAAATAATGAAGGATAAATCTTGCCACAGATCAACTGGAAAGCACTTTTTCCCCCCCCATCTGCAAGAATCACACCCTTCATGGCCTACACTTTTCAATAACTTCCACAACAACAAAAAATGTAAAGCATTTTTCCTTATCCCAAAAGGCAACATGAATGGGTTTCGTTCTTTTTTTTTTTTCCTTTTTTTTTTTTTTAAAGATACACTGAGTGTGGATAGCAATTCTTTTTCCTCCTATATAAAAGGAGTGCAGACAAATATTCTGAATCCTACTTGGGAATTCAACGGGAGCAAGAGGACCGAGCAGCCTGCATAGAAACATCCACACACGCAGCACCCCAAAGAYTAACGGAGCTGCGCCGACCTACACAGCCAAGACCCGCGACTGTACCCTGGATGTGACACTCTCAGCCTCCCCTATCCCCATGGGATAAAACGCAGCCCCCTCCAGCCCTTCCATCCCGACACGCTCCCACGCAGTATCACTGCACCAGGACGCAGAGCTCTGGCAAGTTAAGGTTTTTTTCCCCAATTTTTCTTTTTTTTTTTTTTCTTTTTTCTGTTTTCCTTTTCCTGCTAGTTAGGGAAAGGCCACCGAGAGGCACCGGGTGGTTACGAGCACTGGGACATCCCTCGTCTCGCGCTCCGGGACATCCCTCGTCTCGCGCTCCGTCCATCGCAGGAAAGTCCAGACATGCAAGTTAAAACGGAGAGTTCAGCCTACAATTAATAATTGTAAATGGAACCAGTTTATTAATATGGAGTGCACCTTTCATTACGAAAAATTAGTCGATGAAATTAATGAGTCGTATTTATACATTAAGATTCTGAGCATTTCAAGAAGAACGGCAAGAAAAAAATAACTAGCCTTTCTCAAGACCTTCATAAAGGCTAAAAAGCCTGTCCATTTTGGTAGCCAGAAAATGGGAACAAATCAAGGGAAAAGCGACTTTAGTGTTGTTGTGTTTTTTTTCTCTCTCTTTTTTAATGTAGTCTTAAATCATGTCACGTTCAAACTGAATTCATCTCAAAATAATCAGTCGTGCGAATTTGTTTTTTCATTATACTTCATTTAAAAGTAAAATATTTTAGTGTTAATCTTCCCTTTTAAACTCTCTTTACAGAAACAAAGAGCTAAAACCATAAGAGGGCATTAAAACCATAAAAATGACATTTGCCAATATCTTAATTTTTCAGCCAGACTTGATAAATCTATCAAAACCAGACAGTTAAATAAGAACCACATTATAAAAATTAGCAAAAAAAAAAAAAAAAGGACTATCAGGTAACTCTGCAAACTCAAATATGAAACTGTACTAAACAAAATATGTGCAAAAGTATACAAGAGTAACTGCATATAGCAAGGTTAAGCCTGAATTAGTTTTTAAAGCTTGCCCCGGTGAAACTGAATCCAAAGTTGTCCCGCTGTATTTCTGCATTTCTTTTTTTTTTTTTCCTCCTCTTTCCACTCACATGGTACGTCAAATAAAAACAAAATACACATGATAACTTCCAAACGAAGCTGRTACTGGACAAGCACAGAGCAGGACACTCACTCAGCACGAGTGCAGCATGCCACTCACAGAGAGTTCCTCAGGAGTCCTTAGAGAGTAGTGTACAAATTCAACACCGCATACAACAGCACACGTTATACTCGACAACTTGAGAATGTTCTTGGGGTTTTTTTTTGTCTGTTTCTTTCTTTTTTCTCCTCTCCTTTTGAGACAAGCTTGCTTTCTCGGTCAACCTTGGATAGGAAAGCAGTGCGATTTTGCGTTGCAGTGTTTAATGCATAAAAACCAGCCACCTGGGCCCTCAAAATCGTTCTCGTCTAAGAGTAAGGACTATGGGTGAACCAACAGTCTAGAACTGTGTATAGTTATGTGCAAAACATTCACTAGCACTCCGAATCTCAGGTCTATCTTACGGGCATAGGAAGTGACAGATGCAGGGAAATAGTAATTTCAGGATCCAGCACATCATCTGACATCTACAAAATAGCCAACGGAGTTTAAAATGGCAGGTTCTCCCTAGAAAGTGTATTGAAATGATTAACAAAGTAACAAAATGGGCAGAATCTAACTTTGGTGAAAAGTCTGAACATTTCACATAATGCTCAACAAGCCAAAGTAAGGTACCATCTGTAGCAAAGACTAGATTTAGATTAACTGGTAAGTAGAGACAACTCTTCAAAGATCATAACTGTAAACTGCAAATCTACTTCCAAGTCTCTTACACACCGTTCAGTCCACACAGGCCACGTTCATTTAGCTGTAAAGACTTCAGCCTGGAAACACTATGAAAAGAAAGTTCCTTTGATTGGGTCTTTATAGGAGAAAGGGGTTAGTTGTATTTGTAGACTGGGATGCTGCCGGCGGGATTCCTGTACTGTGAAGAGGCTGGGCCATTGATCCTGCAATGCTCACGTTCAGCCCCTGGCCCATCCTCGTTAGAGAGGCCACGGTGCCCATAGGTGGTATCGGTGCCATCCCCACGGGCACGGGGGCCATGGAAGACAGAGGTATTGGCTCCATGCTGATCGGTGGCACAGCGCTGAAGGAAGGGCTGGTTCCCATCACAGGACTTGCTCTCATCTGATTCAGAGTGAGCGGCTGCGGCTGATTCACTTGGAAGGGGTTGATCGGAGCGGGTGCTGTGGCCGCACCTAGTTTTGAGGGGAAAAAGGGGAAGAAGCAATAGGATCACATCTCCACCGAGCGCTGGCGTTCGGGGATTCTCCTCACCTTCAAAGCAAGCAGGTTCTCTCTGTTTCCTACCCCAACACTCGGGAGAAACCTGCACAGAGGCCGTTCAGCTCCCTGGGGCTGCACTGCTGCAAACACAGGCTGCTCCGCCGAGCCTCTCACAAAGCAGCACCACAAAACAGTCCCACCAGTTTCCACTTAGAGTCTCTGGACAAACAGGTTTCCAATTTGATAACCTGGAACGTATCGTATCTAGCCACGGTATCCAGGTCAGTCCTTTTGCAACGCTACTCGAGATTAGCATTACAAAGCAGTACAGGTCGTGTGCGTGGTGCGGCTCTCCTCCACTGCTCTCTGCCTACAGTATCTCTGTGCCTTGGCCTCAACGTCTCAGTCAGGCAGTTCCTCTCACAAGTTGTACAGGGTTTTGGCACTGACTTTTGACAAGAATTCATAAAGTAAACAAGTTGTTTCCGAATTACAGCAGTGCTAGAAAAAGCAGAGAATAACTTTCCCAGCGTTTGGGCTGTCTGGACGGCTGCCACAACTACAAATTCCTTTTCCCGCATATGTATAGAGTTATTTGGATGGCCCAGTGACCCCTCAAAAACTCTCTTCTAGTAACCAGTAATGGCAGATACACAGACTTCCTGTTGCTAAACACTGCCAATGCCGCTCAGAATTACTGTTTTAGGGTTTTGCTTGTTTGTTTGTTTTTTCTTATCTACTGAGTTTAATAAACTCTTTTTTTTTCCSCCATCAGGAAGAAAATAAATACAAAAATTGTATTTTTAAATTTCACAAGAYTGGCATCACAAAAAAAAATGTTCAGTGCATATGAAGAGTCCTTAAAGAATACACAGATCTTCCAAATGCTCAGCACCATCTTTAGGCCTGCTGCAAGCGAAAACTCCCTTACAACAGGGCCCAAGTTACAGAGGAACTAAGACAGCCAATTTGTTTCCAAATATACTAAGAGCATGTTTGGATCAAAACTGTGTTATCACACTAGCCTAGCCAACAGCCTAATAAAACATACACCAGTTTGCCATCTGCAACCTCRGGCTGCAGAGATGCTCATTTGTTGGCAACAGCACCATTAAAAGGGCTATAACTGACCTGCTTGCCACGAGCACCTACTACTCTTCCAAGGGCTGGAGCATCTCTGCTGCCACACGCTCACACCTTACCTGTTCTGACAATCAATGGGCTTTAGTTTAGCTATTTTTAATAACCAAAAGCTCTTTTCTAACCTGGATTATTCTGACAATCAGTGCAAAAGGTTATGTGGAAACAAATAGCTTGAACTAAGCTAGCCCAGCAGATGCAAGAGCAGAACTCTGGGCTTTTAGGGTCCAGCAGCACACCCAGAAACCCTGCTGCCTCACCCTTCTGCTCTCAGGCATGATCTGCAGGCTGAAGTAATCAAGAAAAACAAGCCAAAAATGACTGATGTTAAATCACATGAGCCCGAGTTAGGCAAAATTTCCCTATAGGAAGCGAAAGCATAAACAGAATGAATAGGAACAGACCTGGTGCCAAGAACGGATTCAGTGAAGTAACAGGTTGTGGTGGCTTAGACACCAGCGAATCCAGGTTCACCAAAGCAGCATTGGGGCCCAGAAAAGATTCGGGGGTTTTGCGGGCGGCGCTTTGCTTGCCTGATGTCATGCTTGAGTGTTGGGAATCAAAGAGATCAGGACTTGTGGTACCGCTATGCTGGGATGGCAGAGTGGAACCYGATTCAGCTGTAACAACACAAGAAGAAAAACAAAACTCCTCAATCTACATAATCAAACAAAGCCAACCCTGAAGTCCCTCACAAAGGAAATATTTTGAAGTCTAATGTTTTCATAAGTTTTCTTTAAGCATTTCAAGTACGCAGTCCACCCTCAGCATGCAAGAAAAGTGTTTTCTGGAAGAACACAGAGACTCTAGAATTACACTGCAGTGCTCTACAGGAGCCTCTACCTGACCTGCCTCACGGATATTCTTTCAGCTATGCTGCAATAAATTACATTAAGTTTCCACAGAAAAGATATCAAAAGCCTTGGRCTTCTGCCCTCGCACTACGTGGCTGTTATGCCTCTCCCAGACAGATTCCAACAGAGTTTTTCTTGCGTGTTAAAGAAGCCTGGCCCAGATTGGAATTTGCCAACAATATTCCAGGGAGAACCTAGCCTAAAGCAGACAGTATCTAGTACMAAATTGCTTACATTAAGATCCAACAGGTTTTTAGACCAAAGAGAAATTTAAACCTTCATGTAAGTTATTTTTCTCATTTTTCCACTGTTATTATCGTGCTAGAATTGATGGGTTTGAGAAATTCAGTCAGCATTATTCTGTTTAACTGTCTGAGCATGAGCCATACTGCACACACATGCTAGATGAGATAAATTTAGAAGTCAAGCAAATTTCTGGGTCAATGCAGCACAGAGGTTACAGAGTGAAAGCCTATGGCTTACAACACAAAAGAGGCCAGCTCCCCATGAGTTCATGCACAGGCCAAAATGTTAACAACAAGCTTACGCTGCTGCATTWTCACCAGCTTTGATCTCTTCCTTTGTGAAAGGTCATTCTTGTTTTGTGGGTTTTCTTTTTTTTTTGGGAAATTTAAGAACAGATACATCTGTTGCTGAGGCCATCAGCCAAACTTCCCATTTTCTAAGAACTTGATTCATACCTGGCTTTTTGGAAGTTCGAAGTGTGTCAAATTCAGAAAAATCATCTTTAACTGTACCATTCAAATTACTGAAGAGGTCAAAAGATGTACTTCCTGTTCAAAACAACAAGAGAGCTCTGTCGTTAATAGATCTTCAGTTGCTTTACACACCTGACCCTACTGAGAGGGATTTCTAACCCGTTCACATCACTGGGAAGCCACTTGGTGGGAGCCGGATCAGCTGTGAGGAGCAGCTGGAGGGCTCCCACTTTCACCCAGGACAAAGGAGAAGGACAATGTGAGAAAAGGGTCTTTTCTTACAGGGTGAGCGGACTAATTCAGAGTGATGTGCTCTTAAAGCACAGTACAAAACACACCTCAGCTGGCTGGGGTTTTATTAGSTGTTATCCAGGAGGCACAGGGCAGCATACATTGCTTTGGGAGAAGAGAGCAGCAGTAATTTTACAGGCTAGACTCCACCACRTGTGCTAATCAGCCTTCAAGTAAAACATCACTTCTGAATATACTTGCAAAGACAAATGCAACRTGACTATAAACTAAAAACGATTTCACTTATGTTCCTTAAGTTAAAGTAAGTAGGAATGCCATAGGATTGCAGGAATGTCATCTACTCCATGTAGAGCTGGTTAGGTCTGSTTGAGCTAAGACTGTTCTGTTGTACTTAGCAACAAACAAAAACATAACATTTCCATAATGCAAACACACCCTTACCTCAAAAGGGAGGGAGAAAAGCCACACCTAAATGAAGAGTAATAGCACTCCTGAAAAGCTCTGAAGTTTGCTTTTCTGTATTTGCTGTAATGTTTTTCTTAATTTAGCATTAGCTGCCAACACATTTCAAGCAAATGAAGATGCAGACTTAACTCCGTAAAGAGTTCACAAAAAAACCCACCCACAAGACCCAAATAATATAAGTAAAGATTCTGTACAATAACTGTACTTTCTACCCAGAACAAAGACCATCACAGTTGAGGAATCGTTCCAGTAACGATCCAGTTACTGCCCTTTGCCCAGAGAAAAATGGATTAGAGCATTTCTGCAGCGTTCAATTTGCGAGTCCTTTGTTTATTATGTGCTGAGATGAATGACCAAGAGAAAATGCAATTAGAATAGCCACGGTACCAACACAAAGATATAAGGTATTAGTAAGGTTCATGAAAGTTGCATTAGTTACAGAGCATGAATAGACAGTTACATCACCACCTGTAGCATCTCGCAGCACAAAGTTTTAGGGGAAGATTTGACACCCTCGGTCTAAAGTAGAAAAATCTTAATTTGCACCTCCAAAAACTCCTTAAAGTGTGGAAGAGCTCGACCTGTCACTCTACATCTGCAGAGACATCCATCTGCAGAGTATTTATCACGATGAAAGATAAAATCATAGTAACATTCATTTCTGGAAATGAAGTTCTCATCTAATTAAAGATAAAACCCTTTTAAAAGCCTGACAGCAGCAGCACTGTCACAAATGCACAGCACACATCTGTAYGTACAAATAAAAGAATGGAAAAGCTTGAAAAAGGCAGCAAAATGAATTTCGGGCTCTAACTCAGAATAATGGTACCTGAAGTCTTTTGTTTCAGTACTTCACAATCCAGCAGTGCAAATTAATCCACATAGAGCTGCTTCTACACAACCAACATAAAAATCACTGCGATCTCACCCTGCGTTACTCGGATATTACGGATATGGAATGTGACAGTCTCTCACCAGAAGTAGAGATAGGTTTGTTTGCAGGTGCTGGTCCCCAAGGATCCACGGAAGGTTTTGCTGCAGTAGTTGACGACTGAGCAGGAGCCCAGGGGTCAACGTTTTTGGACAGAGGCTGAGCTGTGGATCCTGCTGGTGCYGCCCAGGGATCAACGGAAGCAGCTGGTTTGGCACCTGCAAACAGAGTCAGCGGGAAGACAAGTAACTGTAGCTTCACTTTGCAAAGCTGGCCAAGGAGATTAATCTGTTATGGACCATTATTGTCCGGTGCATAATAAACAAAAGGTAAAGCAGTTCAACATTAGATGCAGAGTTTTTAATCAGTATTTTCCATGTTACACATGCAGAACAACGAACACAGCTAAATTCTGTAGGAGACAGCTGAAAAAAATAAGCGTCCATATGAAATTCAAATTTGGCAGCTCCAACAACAGGGAAAAACAGCTTGCTTTTGCTACAGACATCACCACCATGATAGAACTGAAGAGAAAGAATTCCACAAGAACCTTGGTGTAAAAGATGGACTATATATGAAAAAGAATAGAGAGATTCACAAATAATAACTTTAGACTTCTCCTTTATACTGTTACTTTGTTTTATACATGTATATCACAATCAGCTTTCTCTGMGGTAGTTTTATCTTTTTAGCCTCATTTGTAAGCACTCTTCCTGACAGATCTAAATTGTCTGCTGACTCTTTCCTACATTTTTAATCCCAGTAACTGCATGCTCAACACGCACATATTTCCTACAAGACCCTGGTAATTCTTTTCCTACCAACCCAGAGCACCAAATCACTTGTGTGTCAACGTGTTTCCAGGGTCCTGCACAAGGTCGGGGCTTCGTTCTATCTCATGGCACACTCAGGTGGAAGGGAAGCGGGAAGGGAAGACAGAAACTTGCCTCCCTATCTTCATCCTCCTCTCACTTCCATCTCACCCATTCCCAGCCCTCCTTCACCCCCTCAGCCAGCAAAGTGCAGGGATGGGAACTTAAGACTTTAAATACATATTTTGTACAATTATAAGATGATGATAGTACATGCACACATTTCCTTTCCTCGATGCAACTTCTAGACCGCTCATGGCTTAGTTACTAAATGAGAAGAATTGTATAATCCAGGAATAGGACAGAACTACCCGTGCAATAAGCAGCTACCACCTTTAACCCCTTTCAGGTTAAAGCACTTTTTTTATTATTATTATTTTTATTTTATTTTTTAGAAATAACACACTAAAACCACTGGTCTCACACTATTCTTTCTGAAAATCAATTCAGGGCTATTCTTGCTGGCACAAATTCCAATTTGCAATGTTGGTCCTTTCACTTCCATCCCAGGTGGCACGGGCTCGCTGCAGCTTCGCGACAGGAAACGCTGAAATCCTCCAAATAAGCCCAGCTATTCCCAGTCCAGCACTTAGGATTCCCTTTATCCGCCCTTACTGCCGAGTTACAATCGATGCCACGCAAATGCTAATGACAGCGCTGCTCATAAATGGAAGCTTTCAAAAAGCCCTTTCTTTCATTAGACAGCACACAGAATTAGAGCATTTGGGAAGCTACCTTCCCTGAGCTTTTATTTTCCATGCTGAAATGCCARAGCACATACAGGATTTAAGAATCACAATTTAGTGGCTCACAGTTTTATTAGCAGTCAAATTCATAAATCTCCCATCTTCAAGACTGTCCTTGGCAGCCAAGTAAGTGGCCAGCTGGAACAAGGGGTTGTTATAAGTGGCATTAATAAAGCTGGGAGTCACGGAGGAAATGCTACAGCTGCAACCGATTCAAGGAAAAACTAGTCAATGGATGATAGATCAGGCACCAGATTTGAAGGAGGTTTTTTGTTGTTGTTGTTTTTAAACATGGAAAATTACATCCAACAGTCTTAAAGGCCTGAAACTGGCTTTTCCTGACCTAATGTTTGACAGCTAATCACCAGAAAAGATACAGATTACACTTAAACAATGAACAGTGGCTGGCTCAGCAGCTAAGCAAGTGCATTTAATGCCATCAGGGAGAGAGGAGAAAAAAAGGACAACAAAAAAGAGTGAGTTTCAGCACTAAACTCCAAAATACTTGTCAGGAATCTGGAGGCAGAGCACTTWTTGCTAATGCAGATGATTGAAGAACTATGCAGCTGAGGTCCCAGAAGCGCCAGCCTAAAGCAAACCTGGCAGACCAGGCTGTTGGTCTGCAAAGGAGCCCCCTTTTCCCCCTCTCCTCTCCCTGCCACAAACACAGGCCCAAATCGAACAAAACCCAGACCCAGGTCCATTCCCAAAGTACCCTCAACACCTACTGTGTGGAACCATCCGCTTTCTTATGCAAAGGAGCAACTCCTTGGCCAGAAGAAAATTCCATTTAAACAATTCAACCCACTTGCTTCCAAATGTATACACGGTCTGTGTCAGTAGGAGCAGYATTAAAGATGCTGCAATTCAAAGCTACAGCCTTTCTGAATCACAGCACCCAGGCTGAGCACTATATTAAGCCCTGACAACGACCTCAGCCCATGAGATTGGACCCAACCTGCAGCCAAGCCATGAGCCTCCGTCCAGGATGAGGCAAATTGTTTCTGCAGCAAAAAGGGAAACCAAAGGCTTCCATTTTCTCCTCCTTCTTAAGATTCAAAATACACACAAATCAACTGCTCAAAAGAGAACATAATTTCCTTTCATTTCTGCTTGAAACTGAGTTAAGGGAAAGTGACTTCTCGTGTACAGAAAACAACCAAAATGGACTAACATACTGATGGGATGCTCTGCACTGTTACTGAGAAACTTGAAATAGCTCAATACTAAAAAGAAAAAGCCAAATATAAGCATCCCCTGTGGCAGGGTTTGCTCTTACCAAATGATTGCCATGGGTCAGAGGCAGTAGCTGCAACCGTGGACCCTCCCCAGGGATCAGTTTGGTTTGCAGCAGCAGCAGCAGGAGGTCCCCAAGGTTCTGTTTTCTGCGATGCCGGTGCCGATGAGGGGAGGGCATCCATTAGGTCCAACAGAGTTGTATGCTGAGGGTAGGAACAGTCTGAGCTTTAATCAAGAGCATTACCCATCTGAAGTACAAGCCCAAGAGATGAAGAAGCAACATTTTTTTTTCCTTTTACACACCTGCATTGACTAGTAGTTTGAAAGTTAACCCACATGGAAGAAGCTTTAAGCTATACAACAAAGCAATCCCAAAAGCATAAACGAGCTCAGTATTAAGCTATTTTGTGTTACTGTATTTCAAGCTTTTGGCAGCGTAACCAGGAATTTCTTAGTTGAAGGCACTACCTCCTTCTTTTTGGGAATTTTAATTGTGTCTCTGCGACTCTCCTCCAGAGCCATCTGTAATCTCAGATCATCTCCGCGTCTGAGGCGCTCCTCCTGCAAAGGAAATCAACACTGTTGATATAGACCATGAGCCTAGACTGTGCTGCTCCAGGTGGCCGGCCCCGCTGGCAGGAGCTGCCCGCCACGGCCTGGGCAGCACACCCTGCCACCCTCGGAGTGCAGCGGGATTGCCAGGCCTAGCTGCTGTAGCTTACACACAAGGCAACTGTGGAAGGTGGTTTGCTCGGGAATCTCACCTCACTCAACCACGTTTGGGGTCTGGAACAACCTGACATCAATGTAATAGCGTGATCGCTAAGGCAACATCAAGTTGTGCGACTGCAATTTATCCTCACACGAGCCTATTCCCAAGGGAAAAGTTATAAGTGAAGCATTTTTTCCAAAAATTAAGTTACAATGCCAGGAACATCCTTTTTAAAACACAGGAAATATCCCAGCTTCAAATTATTACCGCACTTTCGATCATTCGCATCACCACTGAAGGACGTAGCAATTTCAACTTTAGTTTTCCTGAGTTTTTACAGCTTCCCTCCACCCTCGATGCAAGTCTTACATCTACAAAGTGAATGACTTAGTCAACTCCGTGCATATTTTACAGGCTTTTAAACATCTCTACACTACCATGTTTGTGATAGATCCAACTATTTCAAGTATTTTTGCTTTCATCACGTCTTTCACAAGTTGACAAACCCCCCAACTGGCATTTCCCCATTTCCATTGACATAATTTATGATTTTGTTTTTAAACTCTATTGCTAAATAATCAGAAAGTTTACTGGGTTATAGTGTCTCTCTGCAAGCACAGAGATATTATGGTTCATCATACATTTGGAAGCTACATCTTTCACAGGAAGCCTCTAAAATACTGCAGAGACACCCAGAGTGGTGGACTTCACTTTTCACACATAGTTGAGATTCATCAACTTCGTTACATGTTAATATGCAGTAGACTCTACTCAGAATTACAGCATTTATTCCAGATTCAGAAGGAACCTCCTAAGAATTAACATATTACCGTAACCACTGTGATAGGTTAGGAGCCAAGTTGTTTAAAACCAGGTCCCTTAAATATTCTAGCGGTTGGGTCAGATCACCCTTCTGTCCTAGAAAATCTAACCAAATGAACAGATAACTCAAAATTCCCTTCTAATCAAAATTCACTGTTTTTTTTTTTTTTTTTTTTTTAATTTTATGCTGGCCCATTAATAAAGGCTTTCAGGACTAGTTATGTTTTCAGTTCTTCATAACTGAAACCAGCTTCAGCAATGCGATGATTAACATCCTCCCACACAACAAAGTCTTCTTGCAAAATGACTGTTGTCTTCCACTAGCCTCAATCGCACTGAGGTCACAGTTAATTTTAAGAAGATATTTAAAAATAAGATAAATTGCTTTCCAAAACGACCACTCTCCTCCCCACTACACCTGCAGCAAAGCCAAGATGCCATTAAAAACACAAAAAGAGGGTTGTGGCCTCCACTATGAAGGCATGGAGGCATTAGAGGCCGGCACTGACCTGCTCGGCGACTTCCCTGCTCATGGCGAGCGCGAGCTGCAGCTGCAGCTCCTCCTCTCCGCTCGTCTGAGGCCGTGCTTGCTCCAGCTCCGAGGAGACCCGTGGGGATGTAGCTGTTGGAGACAAACACAACAAATAGGGCTTTTTTATATAGTGTTTTATAACAGGGCTGGTTACCTCTCTGGCCAGACGCAGCCGTTCCCATAGGTGGTCGATGGCTAACGCGAGGACGGGCGCTCTGGGTGTCAGGGCTCGGGGACCATCTGCAGAACTCTGAGCTATTAGAAATAAAGTCCATACAAATAGATGAACATCTTCAATTCCCTGCTGAGGTCAAGAAGCACGAGAAAAACTTGAAAGGTAAAAACTGCAAGATAGCTCAACTACCTTAAATGAAAAGTGCTCCTGGAAAACAAAAGACTTTTTCTTTTTAAATGGTGACAATAGCAACAAAAATCAGCAAGCTTATAGTGATACCCTGTGTCAGCAAATCAGGGCTTTAGGGACACAGTCACTGTAGGATTAATCATTCAAGATATATTTGTTGAAGTGTTTTACATGTACCAATGTCGATGATTGCATTTGCTGGGAGTCAGCCAATGCCATGGTAAAATTGGAAACCACCCACTTTTTGGTAAAATAACAGTCTTAAGAACAGTTCTTTATCGCTCCCATTCAATTGCTAAGAGTGCTCACAGACAAACAAACCAGCTATTCATATTCCAAATTTACAAAATACAGTATCATTTCCCATACAAAAAYCTATTTGGGAGGGAGGGTTGTTTGGCTTTTGGTTGTCTTTATTCTTGCATGAAGACTTGTTAGCTAAGAACTATCTGATAATCTGCTTCCCAGTCTCCCCTCAGAGCAAGAATTACAGTTGACAGATCAAACATACTATTTTTCAATACACAAGTCATCTTGTGTTCGTGTCTTCACTGCTGCAGCAGAAGCAGAAACTTCTATCCCAATGGGAGAACTCCCGTGTTTACCACTGCGCAGCAATTAAACGATTCCTCTGCTCTCTCAGATAATTCTAGAGCAACCACATTGTCTACACTGGCACTTTACCTCTTTTGCAAAGGAATTTCTATTTAATGGTTGGGAAGGAAATTACAATTCTGCAAAATATGTATTATCATTGCATATTTTACAGCCAGGATATCAAACTCAAAAGAAATCAACTTCCCTTTAAATAGTCCAGCTGGGTATATAAAAATTAGATTGCCAAAACAGTAATTTTAAAAACACATTTTCAGGCACTACTTTAACCCTCCAACTACTTCCCGCTTCTATGTCTAACTTGAATTTGTAGCCAAAATGTCCCTGTAAACTGTGTGAACTCCTCACCCACCCAGCAGCAAGAGGGGAGGCAGCAAGGAGCCTCCTCATCCTCTCCTTTCCACCCTGCGCTCAACGTCACCCCCATCCCATCCCATTTTTGAAGGGCCAAATTAATCCATCATCAGAAACTAGATTCTTTCATGCTGTGCTGGTCCGGCTGCTTTCAAGCCAACCAGGTCAGCTCCTTCCTTCACATTTATAAAGATGTTACTGCGACCTCAATACAATTACTTTTAAAATTCCCTTTTTTTCATAAGAAGCCTCTRAATTTATCTGCTTAACTAATACTTTTTGCCTCACAAATCACTGATGGGCTCTCCAATCTATTGGTACCTTTACAGACCAGAAGTAGGAATAAAAGGGACATCAGAGAACAGGATGCCTGACAGCAGGGGAAAGTCCAGCCTTAAGAATATTCAGACTTTGCAAACACTTTAAAGACAAAAATACAGAATTAAAAGGAAAATGGAATAAAACCCAGCAAGAGGTTACCAAAAATAGACTATGACAGAGGAAATCTGATACCTGGCTCTTATCTTTTTGTCAAAGCAGTAGAAATAATCTTATAAAGCATTTTATGACGCCAATTAGGATAAAGGCCACATTTGTTCACTTTTTAAACACAAGCAAAATGGAGATTATGAAAAAATGAAAAATAATGCTAAGAAAATTGTCAAACTGGAGGGAAAAACTAGACTTTTAAAAACAGTTGACTGAGAAGGAGAACAGTAAAAATAGGATGATGACAAAGTGAAATGATTTCTTCAGTAACGGCATCTTCTACAGACTGGGGGGGCATCAACCGGAGGCGACAGATGTAAAGGATTCTGTATATTACTAAAACATRCAATAACATCAGTCACTAACCTGATATAACCATCGTTAACATTAGCCCTGCTACAAAGCCATTAGTYCCACTCTTCTAAGACACCAAATGCAATGTGGCCGTGCCAGTTCGAGAGAGATGATTCCCAACGGGCCCGGGTGTGACCCTGCTTCCCTCCTGAGAACACAGAATGCTTCAGATTTTTACTGTTTCTAGAAAAAGAGTGGGCAGATTATGTCYGAGAGTGCTGTGGAGTGAGAAAAGCTATTTAAGATAAAGAGACAAGAACCAATGATTTAAATTGACCATGAATAAATTAGATATACAAGTTGATGGGAATAAGCTCAAAGCAGCAGCCTTCCAGCAGGCATTAGAGAGGTGAGAATTTTAAGTGGCTTCAAAGCAGGGCTTGATAAGCACATGGATGGGACACAAGCTGCTCACCCAAGAGCAAACGGCAACTGAACCAGGAGCAAGGAGGAGCCTTTAGGTCTTCTGCTTCTTCAGCTGCGACTACAGACAGGCAGGGATGTGATTCCCTTAATGTTTACACAAGAATTGGTCATCTCTTTCAATATATTTGTACATAGCAAAGAAGCTGATGGTAGAGCGCCTAATGAACCCACACTGTCATTTTTAAGTTATTTTCTCTGTTATTCCTCCCGTTTCCACGCAAAGGGCTGCTTGCTCCCAGTGCTCCTCACCTGCAGCGTTCAGCAGCAGGCAGCGCTTCTGCACTAAGCACTGGAAGCGCGAGGGGCCGCATCCCGCTCGGAGCATCCCGAAGCTCYGCGGGAGCGGCGGGCGCCTTTGGCACGGAGCATCATTACCTCACTGCTCCCAACAGAGCCCGGCATTCAGCAGCTCCACAAGCCGAGCCCGGATAATAAGGGGGTCTCACATGTACAGTTTATTTCTTTTCACTTTTAGGCTTTTCAGCAATTCATCCTCCTTGGTTTTATTAACTCTAAGCAGCGCTGCAGAACTCGCTCTGCGACAACAGCAAAGAAACTGCCCATTTGAGATGCCTCAGTGCGTCCCGCGTTCAAAAAACACCAGTAAAAACGTCGCTACTTTGCATTAAATATTAAGAAGCGGTTATAAAACCACCTCTGTTAAATGGCAGCCAGTCCATTTTTCCCCAAAGAATTAGAGGAAATTCAGAGCGGCGTTCTTGGTTGAATGCCGACAGTTTTTTTTACCCAGCAACTTCCCTCCCAAATGCCCTCGCTSTTAGAGCCGTCCCTCTGCATCGGCCACGTTTTGTATTAACATTTTGGTCGCGAGGATCCAGCCGAGAGGTTATTGCCTTAGTAACAGTATCGTTGCCACACAAAGAATCTCTTATCCGCCAGCACATGACAGTTAACTCAGATGTTTATGTAAGATGGGGCTCAATAGATCAATTCTGACCCGGTAGGCCCTGCTTTGTTGCTGCTTGGAGAATTTGGAGGTCCGGGCTCCTCCACGGGGCTGAAAAGCGACTGTGTGGGCACGGGCTTTTAGCAAAATAAATGTGCCCGGCCTGTTTGCTCTGCAAGACTCTCATCGGAGCGCTAGGAAATCATTTCGAACCTCAGTTAATCACTAAAGCAGGATTCGGCTCTGCCATCTGTCTCTGTTAGAGGCTCTGACGTCTTTTATACGTATTTACAGACAATTTACTATATTTTGGCTAYGTTAAAAACCCTCTGGAGATGCCCAAAGGTTTGATTAAGTTAATGACAAAGTATATACACAATTCTCAGCTAAAAAGCAGAGTCACTGTTTGCATTAAAAATTAAGGAAAAGTGAATGCTAGCGGGAAATCTGCCTTGGTCTTTTCATTCAAAAGCAGGAGCTCAGTTTTTTAGTGCCGCTCCACATCACCACACCAAGCAGTGCTACCGAGTGTCAYGGAAAATGAGRCTCCGCTTTGCCACTTGCAGCAGGYAGCAATCTTCTGAATTCAGTTTTTGGTCACATTCATTGAGAAAAGTAGAGCCATTTCATTCTTCTGCAAGAAAATGGACAAAAATAAGGCTGACTTGGAGAATTAAAATAACCTCAGGATAGGAAACTGATAATAATGCACCTGGAAACAAGAAGAGATTCCAGCCACTGGTCTTCAAACGAAAACCTAATAAAGATGGGATACGTTCAAAAAGTATCTTTCAAATTACGAAAGTGCAAATTGCTTTTAGGGATATTAGTCTGCTTTTACGCTGGGAATTAAAGGGATCCTTTAAGGATGGAAGCAATTGCACTCGTGAATGCGACAAGCTGAATGTCATGAAATTTGCTTAACCCTAAACAGATCCTTAAGGCTTTAGTTAAACAGTGTTTTTTTGTCTCAAATTGTCCCTACACTCATTTTTACAAACATGCTTAGATGACTTGGGACATCTAGAAAAGCCTGGTCACATCAGCAGCATTCACTTTGTGCACCACAAAAACTGCAGTACGAGGAGGGTTAAATCAAGTCGCCAGAGAAGTGACACCTGACAGAGAATATAGGAACCTATTAACCTCTTGTGACAAATTACAGAAATTATCAGAGTTGGTCAAGATTCATTCCTGGATCATAGGCCACATATTTCCTAACGCAGCAGGAGCACCAGAGATGCAGTGCAATCTGTAAAACTGCAGAACACAATATAAGAAAATAATAAAAATAGGAGAACTCTGAATTTCCTATAAYGTCAAACTCAAGCTATTAATTTAAGTCCTTTGCCCCACTGCGAAGAGTGAAATAGATGACTGAATGCAAACTTGCTGACACATCGCAAAACTGCTTTTAAATAATGAATCAAGTTAATGTGACCAATCATTGGGAATATTAAAACTCATCATTTCAGGTTAAAGAGCAGATCAATAAAAAGAATCACTCCCAAAATCTTTAGGATGCAAGTCTGACAGACTCAGCATTTCGCCAGAGCCAGAAAAGCCCTTTTCCCTCCACCTTTCAGCAATCTTTTATCAACCAGGCCGTATGTGCAATGAATCCGATTTCTCAGCCAAGTGGCCAACCTCCAGGCAAAGTGCTCCTCAGAAATTAGGTCACACTGAGCACGCTGCGCTGTCCCACGCGCTGCCACGTTTGTATAAATGAAATGAGGACATTAAAGCACCCGCCAGTCTCGCTCTGCGAGCGCTGCTCAACRCGAGCCAGGCACAGGGCAGCAGATGGCCAGAGGACAGGACACAGGCACTACCTCAAATAGCACAGGTAGGGCCTCTGCTAGACCTAACAAGCCAAAAACTCTTTAAAAATCAAGGTTTTGGTAAATTTGGTTCTTACTGGATGAACTTCTGCAGGCACAAGGCGCCCAAGCAGCACTCGGCCTCTCGGAGCACCCTCCACCCGTGGAGAAGGGGCTTCTGTCCTGCTGATGGCTCCAATGTCACAGTACCATCTACCTCAAGACTAGATGACAGCCAACTACCCYAGTATAATCACAGACTGGTGACAAAACTGAGCTTAGGAGGGAAGGTTCCTTTGGTTTTAGCTTTACAAAGCTCTCATTTATAAAATACAAGTCTATGACAGCAAAAACCATACTGTATTTTAACAAATATCAACATCAACAGTCAGCAATATTCACAYGCCATAACTTAGCCCCTCTAGAATTACGTAAGCTTCACAGTATAGAAAACCTTGGGGCCAACACTGCCATTAAGATAAAGTTTTGGTGGAAAGGACATTAAAACATTATAAGCTCCCATCGTGTCACCATTTCATTTTTACTTGGTTTCTAATGGATTGGTAGAGGTAAGATGAAAATATCTCCAAAGCGAAGGGAAAAATGTCTTATCAACCAGTCTTTAGAAGGTGTTTTACGTAAGGACAGGATCATACAGTATATTTTGTCTGTAGCAGTGAGAGACTGTGGCAAATTACCCAGAGGATCCTTCTCCATCCGAGATTTTCCTCATATATGTAAAACTAGCAATATTATTATTATTATTACTAAAGAAAGAACAATTTGGGACACAGATATAAGCAACAGCGATTCCCAAAGCAATGCGATCCAGTGTTGCTAATTCAACATTTTCCAGCTAAAAGTTCTTAAAARCTGGAATCCAGACCCACTGTGTCTAGCAGGTCATGAAACTAAAAACTACCTGCTAATACCAAAACATTGTGAGCTGAAACATCACTTAGCTCTGTTGGTATAAAGGCTCTTTCACCTTCCCAGCTTTATTTATGTTAATTCTTTCCTTAATTCCCTTTACATAGTTTACTGAACCTGTATTTTCAGAACAAAAAAGGGTATCATGATAGAATTWAAAAAAATGACAGATATAATCACTTTCAGTTTAAATCATGAAAAATGTGTTTTCCATTCAATTTAAAAGGCACAAGAATAACTCTGCCTTTATGTAGGAAATTAAGTTACTGGATTTTGATGCAAGTTTCTTTCTCAAAATAAAGGGCAAAGCTTTCTCCAAAGCTTTCCAATTATTTCCAATTTTGCTTAATGCTGCTGTTTTGTAAGATGCTAGTTCGCTTTGCTATATTGAATAAACCATCTGAATAAAGAACACACATTAAAACTTCAGAAGAAACATACTGTAAAAATTAACTACCATCTATATTTTTGCTGATAGAATTAAGTACAGAAAAGACTGTAAGCAATGAACAACAACAACAACAGTCTTGGGTTTCTAGAGCCTTTCGGGTGTTTGCTTTTGGGGACGGGTAGCAAAGATAAAAACCTGAAAAATAATCCTGCAAACTGAGCTGTGCAGCCAAGTCATGCAGCAAATGAGAACACGCACACTCTGTATTGACAGAGTGGCCAAAATCTCATTCCTGACATCTAGCATGMCACCAAAATTCTTGTAATGTCCAACAAACAACGATTTAGCAACATGCCCCGTGRCACTATTGCTGAAGGCACAATTTGAGATTGCTTTGGGATACCGGGCAGGACAAATTCAGGTTTCTCCAAACTGATGCTGCATCAGTTCAGCACACGKGATCCGTTAAAGTTCTCCAAACACTATAAGCCTTCATTTAAAGAAAAGATTTTCCTTCAAAACTAGACCACAACCACTGACATTTCAGCCAAAGCAGCTTTCATCAGATCATTACTTATTTTAAGGAAGATTTGGTGCCAAACCAGGCCTCTTCCTAACACGACAGGGAGTTTCCCCAAGCAGTGGTATATAAAATGTCTTCTTCCCACATCATGGTATTTTTCTTTTTTTTATTTTTTAATTAARTAYSAWATWTSRTAYTTAAGACTGATATTTGCATACCAGAGCTGATAGCGTGAATATCTTTTCAAACTAAACACTGACAGAGTGTTACTAGTTAGAGAACTGCTGAGCAAGCAGTAAAGTTAAATGCCAATGTCTTCCTAAAATAAAACAGCAGCAACAAAAAGAAACCATCTAAAAAATAATCAAGGGAATAGTTTATTTTTCAACTTCTTTTGAAATTATATRCTAGGGAAAACAAATGAACACAACAAATTTTCTAAAACTCCTTTCAAAATTAAAGAAATAAAACTCCATTAAGAACCTCCCTACTGAAGACCAATCCCATCAGCTGTGGGATTGTACTCATGGCAATAGTGTGACATTGCTACCTTCTGGAATGGACAATAAAGAGCTGCTTTTAAAACGGATTCACATCAACACATGCATCATCTCCMAAGTGAATATTTAAGTACAGCCATTTGAAAGGACGGGGCAGATCTCCAGGGATTCAGCCACTGCAAAGTGCCCCTCATAGTCTGCACGTTAACCTCCCGAGAAGGCACCATTTGCTCTCGCTTCTAACAGCAAATTAGAACACAGTGTCTCTGGAAGGAAGAAAAATCCCCTTTATGTGTATTYAGTTTGTACTTACAGCCATGGTAAGAGGCTGGGGAGCCTCCAGACTTTCCATATTCTTGCTCCGAGTAGCTTGTGGATAAGTTTGGCTGGCTGGAACCGCGGCCAAACGTGATCTGATTGCTCCCCACTCCAGTGGCCACCTGAGCCATCCGTTCTTTGGTCTTCAGGGCTTGAGCCCTCTCTGTCTTGAGTCGCTCGTCATCCTTCAGCAGAGACACTAACTGCTTGGATTTCTCCCTTACGTTGATGCCCTGGTCCTTACCATCTCGATCGATGTACTGAAAATCTTTCAATGTCTGGATAGCAAAAATATTCTCTTTGCACTGCTGAGCCACTCTCTCGGAACCTGTTTTGATCAGGTAATCTAACAGGGTAAGGGCCTTGTACACGTGCCGCCAGTTCTTGCCGTGGTCGTTCAGCCGCTTCCAGATCATGCTCATAATTTCAGAAAAGGCCACAACATTGTAAGTCAGATCTGCTATTTCAGTCATTAACGAACTGGAGGGACCCCAAGGGTCATTAGAGGTCGCTTCCCGAACTTTTATTTCGGCTTCGGAATAGTTGTTCACAATGTTCTTCATCTGCCGCCTGATAGACGAAGTCGTCATTTTTATTTCCCTTTTAATAGCACAGGCTCCAGAACAAAAACAGAAAAAGGGTTATATTTGTTCTTCTATGAACGTTTCTGAACTACAAAGGCTCCGTATCAGTGACTGACTTGTAACAAGTTCCACTACAATCATTTCCTCTCTTCAAAAAAATGACACGAGAAAATGAAAATCATGACCTGGAAAGGAAAGAAGACAAAACTATGTTAGCTGGGTCATTAGTTACTCCTGCATGGAAAGCAATCTCTAAAGTGAGAAATTTGGCTGAAGTCAGTTGATGATTTTTCTTTAGGAGAGACGATTTCCAAACACAACCTGCTCTCCTCACCTCAAGACCAGTTCCTGGAAATGCACAGTATTTAAACAGGTAATATTATGGTCCAAGATTCAGAACATGAGAACTGCTAAAAAGGACAGATAAAAGAAAAATCCATACTGACACAGACACATAAAAAATGGAAAACAAACCAGCAAACAGCAACTAAGCCTAAGGAATGAGCTACCTTTCCAATGAGGTAAAAATAATCATAGAATTTTAATACAGAAACAATCTCATGCCCTAACAGCTTGCAGAGCTTAGATTAAACCACACAGGCTTGATCTAAAACGCACAGGAAATTCCCAGTTTAGCAGTCAGTAGGTTCTCTCCGATGGTTAACAGTTTCACTGCACTGACCTGGTACAGTTGCTGCATGAATCTACAAACTGTGTGGATAAGAAAATCCCCTAAAAATACACATGCATATMTATATGTTTATATATATAAATAAATATCCAGGCTAGGAGCATGCAGTTTCAGGACAGAGATCCTGATCTGTGCTCTTTACTCAGGCAAGGCCCAGGGAAGACAAGCGAACACCAGAAAGATGCATTCCAGTTCAAGGTGACCTTTCACGTTAAGCAGATTAGAGGGATTTTTTTTTCCAAATGCTTTTACTTTGTGCATTTGACAGCACTCATCAGATTCATAGTTTCTGCTCTGCGCATCTTTCACACAGCACAAAAGAATTTTCAATTACATGAAAACGAAATTATAAAACTAAAATGGCTGGCAAGAAAACTTGAGAACAGGCTTTGGAGCTGGGAAGTTATTTAAGAYCACTAGGTTTCAAGTCAACAGAGGCCTATTAAGCTTTAGAATACATTACATGAGTAAACAGATTTCAATACTGCATTGAATAGCCAGAGTCACTGGTTGCTCAAACAACAAGCAACGAGTCCATAAAGAAATGTGCCACACAGCACATTTAAGATGCCCTATAAAAACATCTATCCAAACACCTACCAGAAACACCAGGACCATTTACGAGAGACACAAGAAAGTGCAAAAGCATCAATTTCAAGCCTAACTTGGTGATCATTCCTCAAATTACTACCATGTGATTTAAAATAAAAGTAGAATTAACAGATAACTTAGAAATCAGCTTAGTCACAAAACTAACACTAAACTTCAGACAAACTGCATCATCCTCACATTTTCCTCAATATTCAAACACAGACACGACAAAGAGAACCCTGATCTGCTCTCAGATAACTAGCAGCAACAGAAAGAAAGAGTCATCTCCTCCTGAGGCTCCTATAGCCCCAGAGGGGTTATATATTTCATAAACCCAGATTCGGAAAAAGATGATCCTACATAAATATTTCAGTGCCACTCCTCCTCCTATCAATATTTAAAGAGGTAAGGATTATAGGACAAGAATCACTTCAGAATAGAAGTGTGGTCAAGAGTTCAACAGGGAAAAAAAAAAAAAAAAAAAAAACCAACAGGTATTTCTGTTAGACAACAGCACTCCATTCTGCTGGTAGTCAAGAAGTAAGTGTGACTTTTAAGAATAGCAAGCAGTTCTTTCCTTAAGGTAAAAGCAGCTTCACCTCATTGGGACAAGGAGGACGGCTCTCTGATGGACAGATTGCCCCAGCACTACCTTTGCATGATTTCTCGGGAGCATCATGGAAAGAAGAATCRGTCTAAGCAACCCCAGCAGGCAGCACGATGTGTGAAAAATACTTCTAGGTTACACATGAACTATAACCAAACCTACCTATACGCTGGCATTAAACCACAGCTGCTAAAACCCAATATACAGCAGTCTGAATGGTATTTTTCCATTAGCCAGATGATATGCTCTCCAGCTGCCCTTAAGAAAGGGCACTGATGCAGTTATTAACCCCACTTTTTAGGGGAACTCCTAAGCGTTCAGTGCTGCTGTGCTTTTCCTCCCACAGTCACAACTAAGCATCAATATACGATACAAACCAAAGAAAGGCACATGCTGCAAGGCAGCTAGTGACTGCTCCCTAATCCACTACCCTCAAGAGGAGCTGCATTAATAAAAACGTGTTATTTAGCCCAAACCATCTCCTTCTGCCCCGAGCAGAGCATGGAGAGTTCTCACAGAAGGCTGGAGCAAGATACAGGAGGCGGCGGCAACATCCGATAGAAAGGTTGTAACGAGGAGCTAAAAATGGGCTGTAGGCATCACCTCTTCCCTGGAGCTGGAGCCAGGGGATGCAAGTGCTTCCTTGCCCGTATGGAAGGGTGAATACTGAAATATTGGAATAATCAAACACCCCACAAGGGCCGAGCTTATCACTCAACCAGAAAAGCAGCCGGGTAAACACCGCGAGCATCACAAAGTCAACAGAACACCCAACCAATGAGATAAAAAAGTCCACCCAGTCCAACATCCTGTGTCAGGCATTAATCCTCACGGAAAGGGTATGGGGAAAGAACACGTACGTTCCCTTGTTTACATTATGAGCAGATAAGCAGCTTAGACACGCAGGATACAACCTCTGGTGCCGGGTGTAACAGTCATCACTAATGGGAACGCTCTTTCTGCCTCTCCTAATACCTTTTTCAAGCCATTAGCATTCCCTGCTTCTCCCTCTTTCTCTCCCATCAGCCTTGTTTTCTATGTAACACTTATTTTTTGGAATATATGCCATTCCAAGCATTTAAGATATGGCAGGGATGTGTTTATACTGCAACATGATGATTTACTAATTATGATTTAGATTCTTTATCAAATAGCTTCTAACAAACTCTTTCCTGTTGAGCAGCTTTGCTCCCAATTTGCACATGGGGATCTGGGATCATTTCTTTTCCATATGCGAACACATTGGGACAATTTGATCTGCCATTTTATCACCCATCTCCATCTTCCTCCATTCCTTCCAAATACTCCAGGTTAATCTCCAATTTGACTACTATGGTTCAAATTGGTGACCTCAGTATTTAGAAGCAACTTGGGAAGGGGAGGGAATATTTGCAARTGCTCAGATCTGTGGCAGGATGCTTCACTGGAAACAACCCTTTGCTGTGAGAACTGACCATATACCCCTAACCCGGCTTCCTGCCTTTAAATCTAGGAAAAACATTCCTGTCTTATGAGAGTTTTGTTTCTTTAGGGGCCAGGGATAAGAGGCCTTATCAGCATTTTTTTTTTAAATAAACTACAACCAGCTACATGTACCTCCATGGAGTTTTTATTTCCTTACAATTTGACAAGCCTCTGGAAAAAGCTATTTTAATGTCACACATTTTTTTTTTTTTTGAAAAGTAAATTTTACAGTAAATTTACAGTACTGAATGGAAATACACAATAGTCCTAAGAAACACCAATTTGTGACTCCTGAAATAAATCTAACCGAAGAATTAATACCAATCCTAACATAAGCAGGCCCACAGAGAACCCAGATGCAGTTCTGCACATTAAGCCCATTAATTACAAACTAACACCAAAGGCAGTGGCTGCCCATCCCTCCAACTGCTTCCCCTTCACATCTCTTGCATCCAGCCTAGCCCCTATGGAACTGGGCAGTAAAGCTAATCAATCTTACACCCACCTTTAGGAAAATTAGCCTTTTTTTTGCATCCATCAGCTCTCTGCCAAGTCAGTGAGCTTTAGATTCTTCATCTAAACCAGATCAGGATTTGGGGCTTTGCTGCAGCACACGGGCAAGAACCACAACGCAAACTGGAGCCTCACCGAGCACAAAACTGTCTGCAGAAAACCCAGTRTTGGGGGAAAAGACTAGGCTTATGTGTAGGATTTAGAGTCTAAATAACAATTAAACTGCACCCCCAAAGCAAGTTCACACACGTCCAGTCAGCCCCACTGCCAACAACTGCTGCAAAGCGGGAGCTTCACTCTCGCAAAGCTTCCGAAATGAGTAAAGCTAAAGAGCAAAACTTGGCAAAAACACGAGTAGAGCAAACGTTTCAAGAACAGAACACGCTGGATTATGGGAAACAAACATTCTTTATTCCTCCAGAAAATTAAAAATCTCATTTGTTATTCTTTACTAGACTCAAAAGCCATCAGTCCAAATGCTTACTTATTAATAAGCTGACATGATTCATTACCTTACCTTTGATTCATGAAAACAAAGGCATTTAATAAGAACCAGATTAATGTCCATGCTTTATTTTTCCTGAAGGAGAGAGATGCTTTTTCTCTTACTATTCCACTTTAACCCCGGTAAAGACAATTTATTCTGAATTTGATGGAAAGATAACCGGGTTTTTATTTCCAAGAGCAAGCTTTAACAGCACGTGAGGTGGCTATTGCAGCAGTAGCCGTACTGCTCACTCCAAGCGCTCTGTATACCTTCCAGCGTCTGCTTTACAAACTGCTTCCAAACCACACAAAACAAACATTTACTCAATTATTATAGGTCATGGAATACCATAGCAGCCTGTGTTATGGTCAAGGAGATCAAAAAGCCCAACATCCCTACGGCATAAAAGGAAGAAAGGGATGTTTAATGCATGATCAGACATTTAGATGGAACGTGTCTATTTTTTCAGGGACTTCGGCGAATTCCCATGTCACCGGCAAGCCGCAGGGATGCACAACACGCCTGTAACTCCTGCAAAAATCAGGGGCTGCCTCGTGAACAGCTCGGCTGCAACGAGAGCAGAAAGCCGAGCGACTCGATTGCTCCCTGCGACAGCAGGCCGGGCGGCGTGGGCTCCAGTCTTTGAAAGCTTAAGCAGAGGGGAAGAGGGAGGTGTTTAGTCTTGTTTGGCTTAGCTGAACCTCCCAAACTTTCCTCCCCACAGGCCATTTTCCCTGTTTTAGAGGTAACTTGTCATTTTTTGACAGGTAAAAGAGGAAACTTGTAGTTCTGCAGACAACAAGTGAGGGTTATCCGTGCTTCAGGGGAAACCGGGAGGGGAGCACCTGATTTCCTCTTCCTATCCCAGCAGTTTCGTTGCCCAAATCCTGCTGAATCCTCGTGGCGCTTTTCTGGATGCAGACGGAATTCTTGGCTAAACTTCTCAGCAGATCTCTCACAAGAGATTACGTTCACTAAATGAAATCTACCCGAGGAAACCATCTTTAATTCACTAAGACTAACACAGAAATGAGGCCAAGCCACAAAGTCCTTAATAAACTTAGTTCAAAGAAACAGCCCTAGAAATCCACCTAAATACAGACTTTCAACAGAACCCATTCACATCTAAGGAATGCAAAACTCAAACGGGGATTTGTCGGCGCTGATAAAATGCCCTTTGCTTCAAGCCTGAAAGTAAACATATAAATAGTCCAGCTAAGTATGGACTAAAAATATATACACGTATAGTTAGGTTTGAAAGGCCTTTCAAAGCAAGTGGGCATTAAAAAAAAAAAGATAAATAAACATTAAACATAAAAACAAAGTAAGTCTGAATACTGGCACAGAATTTTAATTCTGAACTGGACAGTGTATTAGACAAAACAAATTAATCATTTACTCTCAGTATCATGTATACAAAGGGGCTTTTCAAAACGTTATCTATTTGGTCATTATTTTATGATATTGAGGCCATCTGCACACATATCAGTCTGCATAAAATCAGCTCCTCSCCCTCTCCCAAAGGGCATGGGAAGATAACTACAAGTTTATGCCCAAAGATTCACTGCACAGTGATGTGAAAATAACATTTCGCTGGTTACCACAGGCAAGTGCACTCAAATACCTCCAAGAGGTTCCCTTTCCGGGCTCAGGGAACAGCCTGCAGCCGCTATGGGGCTGCACGGACCGTCCTCTGAGCTGCTAGGAGCCAAACACCCCCACGGAGCGGGAAGCCTCCTCTCCCAACTCGCCCTCCTTGCCGTCGGAATCAAAGGACGGCGGCAGGCAATCCGCAGGATAAATTAGAGCAACCTGGGCCTGCAGAGAGCTTCCTACCAGGCTTCACGAATTAGAYTGAGGCAAGTGATGCCAGATGCTGACTAAGGAGAAACTGTCCCAGCCAGACAGGYGCTGACACCAAACCCACCCCCAGCAAAACCACGCGCACACCCCAAACCGTAACAGTCGCCTCTTGTTATGGTAAAGGAAAAGGATTCACGTTGCCCAACACTCTCATTCTCATCCTCTGGTAACTTATGTGCACAGATTGGAAACTGCTGYGCTTTAAGAAATCCTCTTTTCCCACAAAGAGGAAGCAGAAATCACTGATCAGTAAGTGGAACATATGCCTTTATTTAGAATTCAGGCATATAATAACCCAGAGAAAAATGTTAGCAAAGACTTTATATATATATAAAAAATATATATACACACACACTATATACATATATATAAAGTCAACTGCTTCCAAAATCTCATTCTWTTCCCACAATGCTAAAGAAATTCTCAAGCTAATTAATTCCCTTTGATTTCCCTCTCTCTTTGTGAATAATTGAAGCAGAACAATGGCCTGACCAAGAGGTTATCGCCATACAGCCTACTGTGCAGCACGGTCCTGTAATGCAAACACTGCTGCYGAAAGCAAAGAGGGCAGATGCACCCGGCGAGGCCCTGCAGAAAGGAGAGCACCGAGACGCTGGGCACAGTGTGCTCGGTAGCTCTCTCGTGCCGTGGCACCGCAGAGCAAGTGGCAATTCACGGGGGCAAGACAGCACAAAGGCGACGGCAAAATCACCATCAGAGCCCTTGTGAAACCTTCAAAATTACTGATGAAAATAGCCAGGAGTACTGGCTGACAGGAATACCACGCTGACAGACTGCCCAGAGCACAGGGCTAACTTCAGGTTGCTACGGTTTAATTTACATTTTGCAAAATCTGAATGTATACTGCTAGCAAAATTTCTGAGCACACTGTCTAAAATTAAAAATTGTGGAAACTTTCCACTCCCCGTTATAAAGGGGAGAACAAGGTCTGCTTTCACRAGCAGCAGGTGGGCAGACGGTTTCTTAAAGAGTTAATGCCCAAGGAAATTCTCCTTCGCACGCATGCATATTCATGAGCTTCAAGGTTAGATTGCACCCTGTTTTCAGAGTCGTGCCTCAGACACACAGTGATAAATTAAGTCCAACTTGTAGAGCAATTTAGCTGTACACCATATTCACAAGTACAGATGTGTCCACAATTTCTCCACAGCACCTTTTCTTATTCCATATCTATTAAGTTATGAGGGTGGCACTGGAGCTCTACACAGGGCTCCCCTCAGCACTCGCGCGGTCTGAGCGGAGGGGTAGGTGCAAACGCAACAACCTGCGTCTCAGCAGCGAGCGCGCGGCAGCCTTACCTGAGCAGGCGGCCCCGGCAAAGCCGACGTGCCAGGGACTTGGCTCTGCGGATACACCCGGCCTTGCAGCTGGCGGCACAGCTGGAAGCGCGGAGAACGCGGGCGGCGGCGGCAAACGCACCCCAAGCGCCGCGRAAGGGGCCGGTCTCTGCGAGCGCCGCACGGATCCCTGCGAATGATCCAAAGCCGCCCTGCGCTCGAGGTCTAATTTTAGGATTACAGGCTTTGACAACATCTCTTTAAAAATAACACGTTCCTTCACCTATGGCTGGGTCAAGTGTCACGGGCAGTGCTACCTTCCTTTTATGCTACAGATCTTGGTTTGTTTTCCACTCATCATGCAACAAGTGCCAGATGAGAAGGGAGTAACAGGATTGCAGAATTACAGGAGAGCGTTCATGTCAAGGCGTTAGGCACTGAAACACAAATGCTGCATGCAAATTAATCCAACCTTGCGGTGAAAACAGCTACCCAAATTCTCAAAAGGTATTTGTTCTCCAGGGATTACSTACCTGAATGGAAGCAAATCATCTTTTATTCTCTCAGAGAAGGAAAGGAAAAAAAATAAAATGACCCAGTGTGTGCCTTAGCAAAAAAGGCAACAATTCAAAATAAATTTGGTTTAACATGAATTAATTAACATGAAGTTGAGGAGTGTTTTCAACTGAATTTAAGATGGCAGGAGCCATTTCTCTCTTTCTGCGGCCTCGTCTTGGGAGAGAGCTGATATTCTTGCCAGGGGCTGTCTTGGGATCTCACAGTGATTAGCAAGGCCCAGCCCTGCTGYTTAGGCTGCTTATGGAGGCGGGAGCCCTTCTGCCCTCTCCCAAGGCAGAGTCCCGAGATMCCAACCTCAACACAGGCTCTGGGTATCTCTTTTTGCAGTCCCTGCAGTGCAAGGGCACTCAAAATGGCGCACAATACAGCAGCCTCATTCATATAAAAACACCTATAAAAGTAATACACCCATTACTTACAAGCAATTCAATGTGTTTACACATCCCACATCGCTACCGCCTCGGAGGCGTTGCCTGTTGCACACAGCAACCTGGAAGAGCTTTTCGTCTGCTCAGAGCCATCTAGTTCTGCTGGCCTCAGCCACAAGGCTCATGCTTTCTCCAGGTTCTCCTAGATTTCTGTTTCAGAATAGACCAATTCAACCGGATACTCTGATCACTGCAGGAGGGGAGAGAATGCAGTCTTTTAAATTTCTTAGGTAAAAAAAAAACAAAAGGAAAAGCACTGCACTTCTCACCAGTATCACTGTTTCTCTTTGAAAGCCACCTAGTCTTATAAAACAGTTATTAAGCCGAGCTTCATAGGGGTGACACAGAGACATGCAAATAAGAATCAAACACCTGTAAGGCCACAAAATACTATTTATGGCCACTCAGTCACAAGGCTTTCTTATGTCACTATAATTTCACAAATTCACCTGACAAGAACAGTACACATATATAATTTAYGTCCCTGTATAAAACATGGTATTTTTGGAAGGTATCCGTTTCTTAAAATTACTTGGTGATTCCACCAAATAATTTCAGTTCTCAGTTTATTACTACGAAGCAGACAACAACATTACGAACAGTTTCTCCTATCCACCTACACACAAACCACATTAATAAATTCAATAGGCCAGAGGCAATCACAACGACGACYAGGGAAAAATACCAGTTTAACTCTCTGCTACTACTACTTGGGCTGGAAGACTAATTAATACTTTAACTGAAAAATGTGAATTACTAATGACAAGCATCATTTAAGGATACTATCTATTCCTATAGCAAAATATTACTATCTTTTTTTTTCCAGTTAAAGTTATTACATGTATTATCTGCTAACACACACTGTAAGCCTGCAAAGAAGCAGGCAATTGATATAGTTATCTACCTTCTCTCACAAATGCCTGTTCTCAGCATAAAATTTTCAAGTTCCACCACTCGCAGCTACCAAATTTCCACGCTCATCTTGAAAAGTCAACACATGGTCTTAATTCAACTGCAACATAACTGCTAACAATTAACATAAGGTTAGTGTAACCCCCATAAATTAAGCTATGTGTAGTTCTATGGTCACAACTAATTTAGTTACTATAAAATTATAAAGCAGGAAATACATGTCTTAAAACCCTCTACGCACTCTGCTGTAGGAACTTTGTGGCCAAATCAAGGTTTTACGTTAGACACTTAGGATCACGGGTAAATACACAGATGCTGAAAGGAAAATGAATTTGAGAAAGAACAAAAAAAGCTGGTACTGCACCCAGCTGCCTAGGTTTCCTACATCTCTGGCTTCTCTTATGGAAGTATGCAATCCAGAAGCACTAAGTCCCTTTAGTTAATTCTCTAACTTTATAAAATATATCTTTTTTTTAAAAAAATCACCTTCTTTAATGAAAAAATGTAGAGAAAATGAACAAAGAAAACATAACAATTACTTAAATCAATGCACAGATATAACATACTGTCCTTGTTAACAAGCAGTATAAATGCAGCAGAAGGGCTATATTTAGAACAAATGTCTGCATTTTAATGCAGTAACCAGTAACTAACTCAACCTTTTTATTTTTTTAAATATCTAGATTAAAAAAAAAAAATGTTTGCTTTCCCCAAGTTTAAACTGCAATTAAAACTAATTAATTAAAAGAACGCACCTTGGCACGAGCTAGGCCAGAGGATGGGGAAATACAAACAGGCTCCACTATTCCCCAGCCAAGCACAGGGAGAAACWGAGGCTGCAGTTTCTTGTTATCCTTTATGCCCAGCTACCCGAGGACCCATTCTGGGAGTGTCAGTCAACCTTCTGTCTGTTCACCCTCCTGTCCTCTTCCAGAATTGGATCATGTCTCAAAGCTTTGGTCTCACCCTTTTTACACATATTTCTGCTATATGACCCCGAACACTTGCTCCTCATCTTTCCCTTTTATTCCTCCATGTCTTTATCTTTTCATACCGTAAACACCTAGAGATTTGGGAAACTCTAAAAAAAAAATAAAACAAAGTAAAAAGTTGTATTTACAATGAAACACCACTCCAAAATATTGCCAGTCACTTTGGTCTATAGGGCACTGCCCCAGTTCTCAACTTGAACCATATTCCTAAGCACATCTTTGATGGAAGCAAATCACYAGAAGAAGAGACAAGTTAGTCCACTTGATCAGGACTTCCAGGTTTTATTGCCCCCATCTCCCACTGCATAAAAAACTCCTATTGCTTAGTCACATGTTGATAAGAATCATCCTGATTCCCAATTGCAAAGACTTTCTTAGAAGGTTTACTAATGTCTTCTTGGTTTTCTTTTGAGTTAAAATTCTGGCTTTGAGATACCAGTGAATCTCACATTTYCCTGCATGGATGTTCACAAATTTTCATCAATCAGCATAACAATTCTGGAAGTCTTCCAACTCTATCCTTCAGCAGTTAATATTCTACCTACTCTCTTATCTATTCTGGACATTTAGATGGAAAATTATTTGCGTGGGAGTTAGTTTGCTCTTCTCAAAGAGGATGACAAAGACTTGTTACTAAAAAGCATCTGTGCCTGTTCCATTACTAAAGGTCATTTTCTTCCAGACGGCTTTGGTAGAGAAAATGTTATATTCTCTCAGCTTTGACACTCTGCAACCAGCAAATGAGCGCGGGTCCTTGGGAACTCACATATCCCAAGAGGAATCCAAAAGGTAGAGGGGAATATCCATCATATGTCATCTAAAACTCAAGCCTCAGATATTTCTGATGCGGCTGATTATAGTTAAAAACAGATTAAAACAAATGTAAGTAAATTACTGTATAATACTAGTACTGTCAGCATCTACCATAGCTGGCTAGTGTGCCTCCACTGTTGCCTATTCTTTTACCCACTATTTTAATCCACGTTATTAAAAATATTGTCTGTAAATTTATAAACTGAAAAAAAAAAGTGACTTAAAAATTCACCCACTCCATTTTTCTATTTCCCACCTCCCCCCGCCAAGAGCATCCATCTAGTCCAAATGCATAGAAGAAATTCTAGCCCATTAACATCCATCAGCCAACAGAAGGGTAATGAATTCATCAATACTGCTAAAACGCGTGGGCACGGTATCCTGCTGAATCATTTAGTAACTACATTTTGAGCAAGAAGAACTCAAACAACCTGCCTTACACGGGCAGCAACCACTTTCCTGAAGGAGGCAGGATTATATATATTAACATCACCCTCAATTTTGCTGTCCCTCTTGTCGAGGACGGTCGTGTTTCTGCACACCAGTATTTCCAGTCAATTCCTCGTCTGCCGTTACTTTTCTCTGGACATCATCTTCGTTAGCAGCATCATCACCAGTGCGCTACCAAGCAGCTTCATCGCTCATGTCCCTGCAAAGGGCATTTTCCTGCTTGTTAATGACCAAGTCAGACGATCAGTCTTAACATCAAGGTTTCATTTTGTGGACAAAAAACCACTGTTCCCTCAATACCAGGCTACTGTAAATCGTTACAGTGCCATAGATTTGTCTTTGTTATCTCTTTACAAAGCTACGGAGAGACCATCTTCTACCTCCAGCAAGAAGCCTTTTCTTCCCAGTAGTGGTAAGTCCTAAACTAAGAACAGCTAGAAGTTATCACTATGAAGCAGCCACAGAAAAATAGCAACCTTCAGAGAAAAACACATTATGGACAAATATGAAAGCATAATTACCAGAAAAAGTAAAAGTAACCTATGGCTGTGACTATAGGCACAGAAGAATACCACACAGTAAACAGCGAGGAAAGAGGTCTTCTTMTTATTATTATAACAGTATTAAGCTCCTTCTCCTCTAAAGTGAACAGGAAAAGGCGTTCATTCTTTAGTTTATCCTAACATAAAACTTCCAAAAACAATTTAGGATTTCTTCCAAAAAGGAATCATAGAAAGAAACAGGTCTCCCAAGTGCAAAGCAGAGATGGCTCTGTTGCTTTTGCTCTGTCCAGCATGGCCAAGTTTGGTCTCTGTTGCTCAGTAAATTTCAAAGTGATAGTAAACACATTCAATTCTGTTCACACATCTGCTCTAAGACCAAAAATAAGGTGGTTCTATTAAGGTAGCCTTTATAAACCCAGCATGTTAACTCAACTTTCAGTAACTTAGCTTCCTTAATGTAGATAAAGTCTTAAAGTACATACAGTTACACATGTGTCTACATATCCTTAACTCCCACGGCTTAATTCAATTAATACTATTAAATCTTTAATGCTTAGCTTCAAAGTTTTTTTTTTTTTATTTTTTAATAGCTCTCATAGGTTAGCATGAATGCTTTAAGTCTTTCCACTACATTTTAAATAAACCTCTTTCCTTTCCACTTTGAAGTTTGCCTTTTTGACAACCCGATATTCTCTGAAGCTCCTAGAATGGTGTTTTGGTGAAATGATGGCATTAGAAACGCAAAAAGCTACGTTAATCACAGAGCTGCAATCAGAGATTTCTTCCTCTCACTTGCCCTCTGGGCTGGGAGTTGGCAACAGAACTGCTTTAATCAAAACAACCAGCAACCTGTAAGGASAGAGCGGGTAAGAAGTGAGGGAGGGGACTCTGATTTGCATCCGTTTAGCATGTAAAAGACAGGCCCTGCTTAATTCCCTTTTACCCTGGTTTCCCATGAAAGGGGAAGATGCAGAAGCCACCACCAGTGGGTTTCCCTCCTGCAAACACCAGGTCTCCCAAGCGCCCATGCGCTTGGACTGCAGCACCCGGGTGCAGCCGCGCTTGGCTTCGGGATCTGCATCCATTCCCAACTGCTCCCAACTCCAAAGTTGTAGGGAGAAAAAAAACAACAAAGTAGGTTCTGAGAGCCTTTAAGGGCCTTTAAGGCGTTTCTATAAAGTGTATGTTGGGGGGCGGAATGCAAAGCAAACAAACAAAACAAACACAAGCAGACTTCCCTCACTAAGATTATTTTTCATTTTAAAAAACTTTATTAAAAAAAAAGCACAAAAAAACACAGCATTTCCAGGGAAAGCAATAGGTCCTAGAGTATTTAAAAAAAACCCTCTGGCCCGCAGTTCTCTGCCTATAAGCACATAATAAAAACATAATAAAAACATCCCTAAATTCAGGATTTTTTTTTTCATTTACATGTAGAAAAAACTAACAACAGACCACATTTGGATAAGCTATAAGCATATGATCAACTCTAAATCCATATTTTTTTCACATGTTTGAAAGAAAGCACTTGCTTACATATCTCACTTTTAGGTCAGAAACTGCAGAAAAAATGCATATTAAAAATAGTATAATGRAGACAACCTACAAAGGTCTCCTATTTTGCAAAATGTTACCAGCTTGCAATCTACGTACAGGATTGCCCTCATGCAGAATACTTCTCATTATCATGCATCTTAAGCTACATTCTACCTTGAAAAACCTAAGTAAATACTCTCTTGAAGGCACCATATATTCATATTTTAGTGAAATCAAAAATATGCAAACGCTATTATTTGGAGGCCAGACACAAAAGCATCACTTATACCATTCAGGGTGCTTAAACCTGCCAGCTAGGCAAATGGAGAACATGCATGAGGTATTCGAACACGTAAAAAAGAGGCTTTCCGTCTTCTCCCGGTGTTTCACAGCAGGGCGAGTGTTTTGGAAATTGAAAATGCAACAGTGCAGCAGTTTTACAGCCTAAAAACAATCAAAAAAGCCCTCTTCCTACCCTTTGAAGATATACCTCAGTGCTTCTCTGCAATAAAGCAGTATAAAGTGATTTTGCTCCATCACAAAAAGGTTTATTACTTCAGTTCTCCTAAAATAGTAATTTTGAAAAACAAGTGAAATCATTCATAAACATTCCTGCAATATATCTCCCTACCTAATCTTTTCAAGAAAAGCAGTAAACACACAAATAGTTACCAGAGAGGAGTCACCCAGGTATCAATCATTCAAAATCTCCAAAAAGCAGTTGTTTTGAGCCAACATATAAAAACCATGGGCTGCATGATTGGAGTCCAGCACAACGACAGACTCTGTTCTCCTGAGTAGCAAGTAGGAATTTCTGCATTAAGAAAACTACACAGATTCTCAAAAACTGAAACTAAAGTATTAAACATTGATTTCTGATGTTTCTAATAAGAGAAGTGCTCTATCATCTACAGTATCTACCTAAAAACATTCAACAGAGGCATTATCTTTACTCTCTGAGACACACTCTAGGTAGACAAAATTAAGACAAAAGTTGAGACAAAGTTACCTGGTTACTTAGTGATACACAAAAGTTTAACTTTGCTAAAAAGCAAGAAAAAAAAAAAGCCTCATCACTCATAAGTATTTCTTGTCTTAAAAAAAAAAAAAAAAAAAAAAAGTTACTCCAAGAAACACAGCGTTATAGCATTGCAAGCAGCAATTCTAAGTCAGTCCAAAGGAAAACATGTCATTAGATAACCGAACAGATGCAGGTCTTACTCTTCCAAATGATTACTACAAAGATTTTTTTTTTTTTTCCAAATGATGAAATGGCTAAGCAGAAGTGTTGTAAAGAATCACCATTTGGATCTCTGAATCCAAATTTTACTACACAGGCAAGACCCAGATATTTCTTTAAACATACATTCCTACTCACATTCCTGCCTTATCAAAAGCCATTTTAAGTGTTTCACTGATTAATAACTGACTAATTAAAAACATTAAAGGTCTGTTTTTCATATAATTATTCCAGTGCTTTCCTTTACATATGCCACATGACAGAGGACATTCTACTTGGCCATCTATCAGAGGACAGATAGGCATATTAAATTCCATCTATTCAGAACTGAACGATGAGGCTTAATTAACGATGTTAATTTTTGGTTGATTTTATAGGGTTGGAGAGGGCTGGCTTGAACATCTCTGCCTTATTCCTGCTGCCACAAGCCTCACCCCCGGCCAAAGAGAGCTCAGAGCTAGCAGGAAGGCAGCTGCAGCAGCAACTGGGTCAACAGAATCAACTGAAAACCCCTCCCTGCTTCAAATGTGGCGAATCTAAAAACAAAGTCAGGAGATCGGCAGAACCCAAATACCACTCAGTGCCAGTTAACCCAGTTTGTAAGACACAACCAGCCACCTGGGTGCAGAGTTTCCATCCACAGAAAAATAGCTGGAAGATATTTTTCATGCCTGTATCTCAGGCCAAGAAATTGTCCTCTGAAACACCTTTTTTTTTTTTTTTTTTTTGCCTTTACTTAAGAAATAATGGAGGTAGAAAAATCAACTATTTTAGGGGTTTTGTCCACTAGGTTCTACAAACAAATTTGTTGACTGTACAACCCTTACACCAGTGAGCAATTACTCATACAATTAGTCCCACTGAAGTCAGTGGAACAGCTTGAGAAAGTAATTGCTTGCCAACCTAGGAGTTGCACAACCAGGAGGAAAGAAGAAAAAAAGGAATAAAGTAACACTACAAAAACACAGAGGGGGATAAATTGCATCTGACAAAAACTACAGTCAAGAAATAGCTGGTGACAGATTGTTATTTAAGTGCAAGGAAGTGATTTAAACAGTCAGGAGCAGTTGTAATAAGATTATACGATTCGCTATTAAGATTCTTAAAATGTCTTTGTTCTAGCAAAGCTACAAAAAGATCATGGCCCTTGTAAAGGCTCAGAAAACTACAAAATTGATGTTAAATCTAGAAATTAGTATGATTTCAAACTGAGGGGGAAAAAAAATTAACATCCCTGACATTATTAGAACTTCTGTGCTGACATTTCAAACTAACAGAGATACCACAGACACTACAGGATTTGCAAGTGGCAAAACCCAACCAAGCAGAACAGACCCAACAAGCGAAAGCAGAGAGCTCGCTCTGCTTGGATTTCTGCTTTTTAAATAATGATAACCACTATTCTGATTTTAGAAGACGGAACATTATGTAAGTGACATCTGGAGAACTGCAGAAAGTCTCTATAAGGTTCTACTGCAGTGAGATTAACTCCAACGTTTGGCTGGGGAATTTCTTCAGAGTGAGGAACAGATGTGCTATTTTATCTGTTTCCACTGCCTGTCTTCAAGCAGCCCCTCCTAGAAGGGCAGACCCAGAAGACTGACCTTGAGTGTAACTATTGCTGTATTGAACATCATACATAGCAAATCAGCCAACCTATTTCTGCCTTAAAGAGCATACGTAGCAAAATATCTCCAGGTGAGATGCCTGGCATGTTTTTAGTCTAATAAAATGCTTTGAATTTAACATGACTTTAAAGATCAACTTTTGTGTGTGTGTGTGTGTGTGTGTGCGCTCCTTTATAAGCATTAAAAAGTAAATGATGCACAGATTAAAATTTTATTATAAGGAATAATTTTTTTTTTTTTTTTTTTTATTGAAAGAGAGCATCCACTGAAACATTGGGTCTGGACGCTGAAGGAAACCAAATCCCAAAAAAAGCATGTATATCACCCTGCTGAAGATAGGGAACAGAACAGCAATTCAAATAAGCACTAAAATAGATACATGCATGTCTAAAGTGCAAGATAATTAGGAGGGCAAGATAGCAGGAGGAAGCAGAGAGCAGTGTGAAATAAAAAGGCAGGTTTCGTACCATCTCCATAGCACCAGACTGCATTCAAATGTTCTCCCTCCTGGCTCACTACCCCCGAAGTATTCTACCTCTCATGCCTTGCAAATTTAGTATTATACAGTAACATGATGGAGGAATCAGTATCTGTAGACAACGTCAGTACAACTGTACTTGGAGGAAGGACGGGAGCAGTCAACAACAAAAGAGAACCGCATAACATCAGAAGTCTCATACAAGAATCCAGACCAATTATTTCAAGCAGTTTAAGGAACCCTGGAAGGAGAAATATTACTCAAAAATATATTGCTTGCGTCAGGACAACAAAACACATCAAGTTTCAGCTTCCTCAGACTCTTCCTCCACCACAAAGCTGAGATAAGGAGAGCCAGCAGAGCAGCGATGTGGCCAGGCCCGGGCTGGGACTGGTTGTACCTGGTCACAGCACCAGCGCCCGTGGCCAGGGAGGACCTGTGCCCATCCAGGCTACTCCCCATCCAGGCTCACGCTATCCCACCTGGAAGAGGACATGGTGTTTTTTTCAGATCAGAGCACAAGCCAAGACACAGGTGGTGTGAAGGATCTGTGTTTGACCTGGAGCAGAAGTCACTAGTTAGAGGCATTTATGTTAACAGCCCCAGGTGACATGAGAACACAGAGACACTATTAACAATTAAAGCACTCAGGAATCCGTTCCGAGATCAAATTTGGTGATGATACCAAGGAAAAACTGCATTAAGAATCACCTAATATATACAGAAGAAAAGCATTCCAGTGAACATATTATTCAAGCAAGAATTTTCAAAGAAATTTTTCATATAAAAATGCATGATAATGAAGTATAAGCCAAATTCTGGTAAACATTTCCAGTTGTCAGTAACATGCAAACTCAAAACAGAATAGTTCTTAATTTTTTAGTTAGTATAACCACTCACAGTAACTTAAATATTATTTACATGCATTTAACTTCATGTTGCAATTCTGACGACATATGTTACAGTCTGAAGAAACTCAATTGAAGCTACCTTCCCTGTAAAAACCACCTACAATTTAGTTACTTAAAACTAGTAACTCAAATTTGAAAATCCAAGCCAAGACAGTATTTGCAAAATTACAAATAAGCAATACCGGCTTTTGTGCAACTTTCTACCTCCTGCATCACTGGGCCAGCTTGAGATGATAAACTTCTAAAATCACTTAGTTCTCAATTCACGCTGAAGCTTACAGTCTCCAATGACTGCAGCATCCAGGCATTTTATATGTTCCYCGGGCCCAAAAGGAAAACAATTATATCCCAGGCACCAAAACTGAATATTTGTGGGAGTTTTTTTTATGGTGCATTATGCAGCATATTGTGGTATGCAACAAAATCTAARTACAGCAATGCTAGTGGGCCTACAATTAGGCTTAGCAGGTTTTCTTCTAGAGGACAGCACACACGTTGTTCTCCTCCACAGTGTCTCATGCTTCCTTAATGAGCAGCGAGGCTCCCGAAATACACAGAAAAATGCAGCTCTTTGAAGCACTTAAGACAGCAGGATACTAGTACATTTCAATACTTTCCCTGCTCAGATCAGAGCGAGGCAAAGTGGAAAAAGAACATTACAGACAGTCATACAAACCAGACATCTTTCATTTTCTATTAGCAAGATCCCCAGAGATGATTTAGCACTCTGCAAATATGGCACTAGAACACTGGAAAGTTGTTTTCCTGAGTACCGATCACACAATAAAGGATTTTACAGTAACTTGTACTCTGCACTAGGTAGCACTGATAGCCACCGCTAAAGGCCTTGATATTTGTTTCCCCATCCTCAGTATGGGATCCACTAAAAGCAGAATCATGGATATCGAAGTATTCTATAGTATATTACTCTTAAAGCTGATCAAAATGGCATCATTTGTTCAAGAAGAAAAAAAGTCCCAAGATAAGGCCTACCAGTATCTTTATGAAGTAAGAAATTAGACCTTTGGCATCTCATAGCAGCAAGAGAGGCTTCTTAAAGCTCTCAGTTTTAAGGCAATCAAAGGGCTGACAGTTGGGATGAAGTTAGCATGATTAACCAGTTATGGAAATAGCGCCGYGGTCAGTACACGCAGAGCTCATTTACGCTCACTCCATTACGCAGCGCTGCTGCACTGGACATCAGATGTTTGTCAGCTCTTCATTAGAAGTGACTGTAAGAGTAATGGGTGTGAAAAACACCCTGGGCACTGCCACCACCCAAACTGCTCAACGGCCACGTCCCAAAGATCTGGCCTCCTCTTAGGACAAGACCACCAGTTCCTCAAGAACTTCCAGCTAGGAATTTTCTTTCTCAGATATTATCCAAAGCTATTTAGTTTCTATACACACTAGAWTTTTTTCTGCTCTTCCGCATATTTTTTTTTTCTTTCTCAAAGAGTAAAGGTCCATCTTTAAAGCACTTTATATCACACTTCGTAAAGGAAGGCATTCATTTCCAYTCGTCATTATGTCCAAGTCATTAAGAGAAAATAATCAATCTTGTCCCAGATGCGACTGCATAGCAGGAACATCGTCGTGTTGGGAGGATGCTGCGTAGTTACTTTATGACACGGAGCAATCACAGCGAGCACTAGGGAGCCAAACTTCCTGGAGCACAACCTGTAGCCACAGCAGCCTTATCGCACGTCATCTTCAGGAATGCACAGTCAGGGTTAATTTGTAATGGACAATTTTTGATAACATGCCATATATTAAATATTTAACTATATTATCTTGGAAAAATATAGCTGCCTAGTTTATCATTACCTCAAGTTTATGGGGCAAAATTTATCTACGTTTTGATTTTTTTCCACAATAAAATCCCATTGATGAGTTTGCTTGAAAATACCATATCTGAGACAGATATGTTATTTGCCAAGACAAACAGGTTTAGGAGAGCTTCCTAAGTGTGTTTTACTTCGTTGAGGATATCAACACAAGATTCTTTTTTAATCAAGTCTCATATTTTACATCCTAACAGTCCAATTTTCTGTGACCTTGCCTTGCACACAACAAACCAGCACAGAATTATGCAAGAGTTCCACATTACCATAAAATATATCTTTCAGCACATAGAGTAATAAAACCGAACCTTGTGGTTTGAATTGCCATTTGAACCCCTCAAGTCTGTCTCTGCAGTCCATAATGCCCACAACATAGTAGGCTGGARCAAGCACATTAAGTCTCCTGATGAAAAATGTGTAATTTGGGAAGTTTTCTTAGAATATTAAGAGAAAAAAAAAAAACACATCCTGATCGTGTAAGTTTTAAATATAACTAAGCTTGCCAGCTGTGACCACGCCACACACAAAAAAGGAAGGAAAAGGAAAAAAAAAAAAAAAAAGCATTACACGCCCTTGATACAACTGAGTAAAAACTAAGATCAAATAGAACATTTTTTTTTTACAATTAAGCCTTATGACTTTTAAATAGGAAACTTTCATTGTTGCTAGCCTGTGATAATTCCTGTTTAAATATATTTCATAAGAAAAGAAATGAATAACAGACACAAAAAAACCCACAGAATACTCCAAATCCGTCAATGGCATCAGATGGACTGTAGGCAAAGCTTAAAAAAAAAAAAAGAGGAAAGGACAATAAAAATAATATTGAAAAGAATTGGCTATTCCATACCTTCCAAATGGATTGTATTCATTAAAAATAATAAAAGAATAAAAAGAAAAGAATAAGGGGGAAAAGGGCCAGGGCGAGGTCGGGGGCGCGGGTCGGGCCCCTGGGCTGCACAAGTCGCCCCTTTTGGGCCCAAGTTGCCCCAATCCCCCCGCCCTGGGCGGGCCGGCTCCATCCCCCCGGCCAGGTGGAGCCGCGCAGAGGGCCAGGTAGGCCGAAACTTTATTAAAAGCCTCATAAAGGGAGAGAAAAAAAAAATCCCTCATGGCGTTTATTATTTTTTAATTAATATTTTTTAATGGCCACCAGGCGCTGCCCACCCCGGGAAGCGGGGAAAGGAGGGGGGTAACTGCTGCCCTCGGCCCCACGGAGACAACAAAGGCCACCCCGGGGGTGCCCCGCCGCCCCCGCGACGCCCCCCCGGGCAGCAACGGCCGCGCAGCCCCCGCACGCACCTGCCCCAACGGCCGCAACGGTCGCAACGGCCGCGCGCGCGCAGCGCCCCCCCCGCCCCCGCTTCCCGCGCCCACCCGCCGCTGAGGGGAGGTTGGGGGGGGGGGCGGCTCTTCCGCCGCCCTCCGCACGCCCCGCCGCGGCTCCCCCCGGACTGACCTGTGGCTGCGTGCGGGGAGCGCGGAGCCGGGCGCGGGAGGAGCGGCGGGGACGGGGAGGGAGCCGCGCAGGGGGGCGCCTCGCTCGCCGGCAGCCGCCGCCTCTGGCTGCGTTTGACACCCACACGCACCATCCAACATGGCGGCGGCCGGGGGGAGGAGGCGGCGGCGGCGGAGGAGGCGGAACCGGCGGCGCGCGCGGCCCCGAGGCGCGTTCGCGGCGGCGGCGCCGCCCCCGGCCCGGCCCGCTCCCATCCGCTCCGTTCCGCTCCCCGCGGCCGGGACCCCGCAGCGCCGCCGCGTCACGCTGCTTCCCCTTTATAAAGGCGGATATTTCCCCTCGGCGCAGCTCCCCGCATGACCAGAATGCCTGGATTCCCTTCGCATTCATTCTAATAAAATACTCCCTTTTCCCTCAGAAAGGGCCGAGCCGGGGGGGTTGCAGCAGGGCAGGTCCCCCATGAGGGGCGGCTTTGGGGGTGACCGGCACCGCCTTCCCCACAGGGACCTCTTGACCGGAGACAGGCAGCGGGTTCCGTCCCACAAGGACGGAACAAGACCAAAACGGCCCAACAGCCGCGAGTCCTGTCCCACATGGACGGAAGGAGACCAAAACGGCCCAACACCGGCACAGATGGCCCCACCAGAGCCCCACAGGGCCCAGCGGGTTGGGAATGGAGGTCGGAGGAGCTGATTCGGGATGCTCTCCACACAGACGGCCTGGCTCTTCCCATGGAAATACGCAGGGTCTCGGGCGCATCTCGGCACGCGCGGCCTCCATCACGGCCACGGAGACGTTTTGGTGCTGGGTGCCACAGCGTTTCCCTAGAGAGCAGCAGCAGGAAAGCACGGAACAGCTTTGGGAAGCAGGAGCGAGCCCACCTCCTCATTTATGTGCCAGGATGGGGATCTTACTGGGGCCGGGGAAGCGCCGTGCCGCAGGAGGAGGTATTGCCCCACAAAAGGCACGGCCCGGGGTGGGTTATAGACCCCACGATGGCTCATGTCACTGAAARCAGCCCCTCGGAACCGTGCGCTCTTGGTGACTGCTCTCTTCCTCCCACGCCACTCCCTCTCCCGATGCTCAATTAGTCAATACGAAATAATGGCATTTACGCACCTGGGGACCCTTTGGAATCACAGCAGGGAGCTGGCGCTAATGGAGGGAGGCCTTCATGGTCACTGCACTCAATGTGGAGCTCGCTGGAGCTCCAGGCTCAGCAGCAGCCACCCCGATGGGAACTGGGTGCCTTGGAGCACGTGCTCTTCCCCTTGGGAATCCTCTGTGTCCGAGATGACAGGTTGAAGGAGGTTAGTGGTGCTATTGTCCTCCTTGAATATTTCCCCCCACTAAAAAAATAAAAAAAATAAAGACAATTCAAGGAAATGGGACATCGGTATTGAGGAGACAGTTGGGGTTGATGCAGGTCAGGAGAGAAACCATTTAATGGCCATTTAAACTCCCGCTTCCCAAGGACTGTCTCCTTACTGAAACGTAATAAAAGGAGAGAAACTTGGAGCAATGTCCACTTTATAAAATGCTGCTGCWCAAGGGAAAGGAAGGCCAGGCCCGGCACTGCAAACTTACCACCCAGACCTTTTTCCTTCGGAGTCAACAGCAAAATTCCTCCTGACTACAACATGAGATGGATCAAGTTTAAACACACATGAACATGGACTGCAGCGCAACACACACAGAGCAAACTGCATTACAAGCTGCTTGTTTGGAGCTGCTCCGAGTTCAAATGCTTCGAATACCAGCTGGTAGCTGGGAATTCAAGCCTTCCACAGCCAGCTGTGGTATTGGCTTAGTCGCTAACCTTGGGCTGGGAGAGCAGAGGATAATTTAATTCTGGATGAAAAAATAAAGTATCTAGAAGCATCTGACACTATCAGCGGGAGCTGARGGAAGACTTCCCTCTAGGGAAAAAAAAACCCAGCAATGGACAAATGAAGGCTGAGTGCCCACATGTACGGAAACCTGATTTTTCTGCGCATGTTCATTAATACTAATGATTAGGTGCTGACAGCTCTRAAGAACAAGACGGCAGTTCTTGTTTAAAACAAAATGTGAGGAAAAGACTACTCCTGCTGCCTCTCCTCGCAGCAGCTCCCTCCCGGCTCTGCCCAGACAGCTCTGAGACACAGTGGGAACTCCACCTCCATATCCAGCTCATCCCAGGTGGGATCCTGTCTGCACTGCACAAATAAACTAACCCAGCAAAGCGCTGCTGCCACCAGCACACTTGCATCAGGGAAGCCCTATTTCCTATCAACCCCATCAAGCCGCGCAGTACAAGTGAGGAAAATGTAGCTCTGCCCAAGTAAAACTGCATTTTTTTATTATTGCACCTGTGTTAACACCTGAAGCTGCAGTGTTGCTGCTGCACCGGTGCCTGGTGGATATCCAGCAGCAGTGAAGATTCACCAGGCTGCAATGGGACACACACAGGGCAAACAGATACTCTGAGCATGGACCTGTGGCTCTCATGGGATATTAGCAACCACAGTCACTGCTTTTAACCCGGTTAAAACCCAGTTTTCGGCATCACCGGGAGCAGGAGGATACGGAGAGGAGTGGCTGTTGCAAGCGACTCTGCCCCACCACGGCCACCCAACCAGCGCAGCAAACTGGGGCTGCCAGGAGGCCCCAGGAGGCCCCGTTCCCCCCGCCGTAACGCCAGGGTCGTCCACGCACCACTAATTAGCTAATGAGTTTGCGCCAAGCGTCTGGCCGCGGAGTGACTGGCAGCAGGAACAGCGCCTGAGAAGCACCGAACAACGAGGCGCTTCTGCCTGACCCCAGCCCCGCATTAACAAATGGGTCACAAACAGCAGTGCTTTATGCTCAGCTAATCCTCCGGCCATATGTCGGCTGGCCGGAAAAAAAAATAAACAAAAAAAGAAAAAGAGCGARAAAGCTGCACGGAGGCGGTCAAAAATCTCTGCGAAAATTCTAAGGCAAACTTGATAAATATATCCCTGCAGTTTGAAATTTGATTTCCTCACTCTATTGTTTCTCATTTCCTGAGAGCAGCCTTGGCGGATCACATTTTCTGCCTCTGTCTCCAGTCCTTGTAACCAAACAAGACTGAATCTCATTATACTGATGCATGGCTCTAGCTGTATGCAATTCAATCTCTAAATCACAGTCATTTTTGCTCCATTACCAATTTTCCTTCCCCCTCCTAACCTATAGGTCTTCAAAGCAATCAGTTCAAAAATAGAGACTTAACATCATCCCATGAAGGTGTTTCTAATGTTCAGCACTTAAGCTCGTATTAAGTAGCTAAGTGAGAACCTGCCTCATTTATCACAAAACTGAGCACCCTCCTTACACACCAGCKCCATTCCTCAGTCTGTCTATGAAGCTGTATGCTTCCACATGGGATAAAGATGGAGTTAAGCCCTAAACTGCCTAATTTTGGAAACTGGCTAATCAAACAAGAGGTGAGACAATAATGAGAATATGGACACGATCATTAGATCCAAAGCAGCGGGAAATTTCTTGACAAGCCCAGGCCACCTTCTGAATTCTCCRAGCCGTCTACACGTTGCCGAGAGCAATAGGGAATATATTCAGATTTCCATGGGGTGATGTTCACCCCATGGATGCCCTCCTGGACTCATGAATATTTCATTGAAACACACACGGTCTGTCTGCTGGGATTAGACCTGTGGGTCCACAGGGTCTGTCTGACCACCCCAGCTACCAGCCTAGAGAAAACAAAATAGTTTCATTCATATCACATTTCATTTGGCTTATCTGACAGTTTCTTTATGTAAGAATTTATATAAATCATGCATCTCTTTATATAAGGGCAATTACAGAAACAAAATCATAATTATGATGAATGGGGGAGAGTATACCAGTAAACCTGTGCCTGATTTCAGCTAAAATCAGCCCGAACTTAATCATAATCACCCATGTTTACATCCAGCACGGGGCTATTTTTTCATTTGTGATGCAAACAAACTTACAGAACCGTTTCCTATGCAAATATTCATTTTGACGAGTTCAGAATGAGTACGCCTCGAGTGCAGGCTTCCAAAACAGCCTCTTTCTGAGCACATCAGCGGCTTCGTGGAAGGGGGGCGGCAACGCGACGCCAGCACATTCTGCCCTTCTCTCAAAACGAACCCGCAGCGACAGCCTAAGAGGCGGTGACGGTGGAAATGCGCTTAGTTTGGGTAATCACCAACTGTTGGGTTTCTTTCGGAGTTAGAGACGGCCTCGTCTGTGGGAACCTTCCCTCATTCCTTTCTCCTTACGGCTCCGCAGCGGCAGATTCTCCCCGTGCCGCACCGGGAAGCCCGGGCTGCGGTGTTGCTTACATTAACTCCCACTGAAGCCTAAGGTGAAATTCCACAACAGTTTAATTGCCCTAAGTCAGGGTGTTGTGGTTTCTGCCGTTCCTCCACCACCCCCAGCCACCCATTCCCATTCCCTCCCTCCCATCCGCGCTGCCTTATCCGATCAGTGGTGAAAACTCATCGCTTTTGCACAGGGAGGATACCTTTTCAGCCAGTTTATCTCCCCAAACCAGCTCACCAGAGGGGCTGGAGAACAGCTGTGTCAGCAGAAAGAGCAGACAAGGCCACTGCAAGACACTACTCCATGCCAGAGAGGTGCTAGTCTTCTATAATATAATAAAAATTAATAAATTAATATGATAAAAATTAATGTATTTGTCCCAAAGTGGCTGTTATGCTGCCTGTTCTGAGCTGGAAGCACTTGCACATTGGGTCTCTATAATCATGAGCAACAGTCTCAGGCCCAGAGTAGTCAGAGTGAAGTTGGTTTCACGTAGAGTGACCATCCAGTTCTGCAGAGCAAGTCAGCAACTCAGAGCCTCTAGCTCCATGCTGGAGGACAAGGATTCCCTTGCGGTTAGCACAGTTTGCTCTATCCTTTCTTGACTTCCTTTCTGCCAGACTGTAAAAATTTCCTGCCAGGAAGGAACCGACAGACAACATCCCCCTTCCGGAGCTCCTCTTTCTCATTCCTTCAACCAGCCAAAGAATGTCACCCAAGGAGCCAGGCCCTCCCTTTTGCCCTGGGCCCATCCTCAGCCCGGTCCAGCCTTCCYAATAACAGGCCAACGCCGGGATGACTTGCAGTGTTGTGCAAGGAGCTCACGTGGCTTGGCCTCCCTCCTCCCTGGTGAGTCTCACCCTGGGCAGTGTCACCCCATAAGGCTGGGACGAGGAGAACAACAGCTGAGCAAAAGCCACCGTCCTCCAGAAACTTGTCCCCTCTGTGGCTCAGTGGCTGGGCCTGGGTTGGTGATTTAGGGAAAAAAACCAAAATCAGCATTATTATTGGAGGGTGCTCCTAAACAAGGAGACTTGGCTGGTCCGCAGGAGCTTCCTTGGCATGAGCTCTTCTCCCAGAGCATCTCCCACTCTAGAAGTCCCACATCTACTTATAACCTGTGAGCTGAGCTGTCCCTTTGCATGTAAACCTGTGGGCATCTTGGCTCAGAAGTGTCACCGTCACAGTGGCAGCAGCAGGGACAGGACCCCTGAAGCAGRGCACACACTGGAAGCTGCTGGCATTTTGACCTACCAAAGGTTTAAACCCAAATCCCGAGGTGGGGCTGAGCCTCACAGCACTGCTGAAAAGCTGGTGGTTTTTCCTCYGGCCTGATGAAACCAAAGGAGCGAAGCTGCTTTGTGCAGCAGCCAGCCCCAGCCCTGCATTGCTTGGGCCAACAGTTAGATTTGTGCTTTCCACTTCTGCAACCGACTTCCTCGGTTCCCAGGCTCACAAATCCAGTTGCAACTTTCATATCTCTATTTGCGGTCACAACTCCTCCTTTGTCGCTGASCTACTATGAAAAATACCTCATCCTTGGCAGGCCTTCCCAGGTGTTTTCATAATGCAAAAGCTAAATAACTGTGCAGAGCTGTAAATACATGGCCCCTAGGTAATCAGAAAGCAGATTAAAAAAAAAAGTCACCGGCGTGGCTGGAGGAGATTCAAGACGAGGCATCAGGACTTCACAAAGCAAATACAAACGGCACAGCACCGCAGGCAAGGAGCTCCTCGAAACCATAAGGCTCCCTTGGTRGAGATCAGCCTAGGAGAAAAATCTCCTTCTTCTAGGAGAGCAAGTTTCAGCAGCCATCTGAGCACCGTGGCTGGTCAAGCAGGTTCTAATGGGCTATAATTAATACTCCCACGAGCTTCCACATTCTTACGAACTGAACAAAGCGGAGAGCGGCAGGATTTGCTCCCTGACCTTGCAAACATTAGAGGAAGTCAGAGGCACTTGTTCTCTTCTGATCTTCAAAATCAAACAGTTGTGATCAGAGGACGTGAAAGGCATCAGCACTGCCGGGAACTGGCTGTGCTCAGCCCGGCTTTTTCTGGGGCACAAACCACAGCGGCCACAACCTTACTCAGAAATAATYGCAAAGCAACTTGCTAAAGACAGTGAGTTTCCTCCGTGCCGCAGGAAGCCTCTTCCTGCTCGCACGTCACTGAGTGTGCTGGGGCCAGGGGYGCAAACCATGACACATTCGTGATGGATTGGAGCTGTGTCAAAAACAGCCCTCGCTGAGACGCAGGAGCTGAACAACTTGACCAGTAAGAGCGAAYGCCAAATAAGGCTGAGCCTCATGCATTGAAATCCCACACTGGTCAGCAGTGGGCAGGAAAAGCTCCCAGGACCTGCCTTGCTAACCTAAGCGCACGCTTTAGGCTTGGAAGGGTCCTAGCTGCTTGGAAAGCGAAGGCTGCGTTTTACGGTTTCCTCTACCAAAGCCACCAATCTGATCCCAAGGGACTGACAGAGGCTTCCAGGCAAGCTCGGTGTGCCCGTTGCTCTGCATTATTCCCTGTGCAATGCTTCCCGAGAGGTGTTCCATACGGAGCAGCTCTGCCTCGGCCTTTGCAGCTTGCGCCCGGAACTCACAAGGAACCACGTGGCTCCGGATCTGGCCTCCGGGCAGGGCCTCCCGGTTCACAGCGAGGCCAGCGCCCGGAGGGAGTCGGAAACCAGAGCTCCCGACATCCACAGGTGCTCCTGCAAAAGGCATCCTCGGATGCACCTCCAAATTGGGAGCGTCCAAGCTGCAGACTGGGGGGTATCTAGGAGAATGGGACAAGAAAACCCCCATGTGTCCCCATATCCAGTTCTTTCCCTCAACCAGCCTTTCCCAGCAGGACCGCTGGCTCCCCTCGGAAAGCGGCTCTCYGCCGGCTGCCATCTCGTGCACCCTTGAGGCTGATGAAGACTCCCGGGCAGGTGACATCCTTAGGCTCCAAGCCCCAGGGACRCGGGATGCCCGTCCTGCGCAGGGACATTTAAACACTTGATTTCTAAGCGTTTCCTGAAGATGGGACCTGGGGGAAGGACAACAACGAGGCCAAGAGCTTCAGCGCGGGGAGACCGGAGGGAGAGCTCAGCCCTGCACTAGGCTTCAGAGACTCCACTCCGCGCTGTCACCTCAAGGCAGCAGCCGAGGACACCCAGGCCCCCCCGGCGGCAGCGGGAACACATGCGAGAGGCCACCCGAGGCCGGGGACATCCCTCCGGCAGCATCTCCGCTTCCCCCTCAGGAAAAGGCGGTCAAAGCATCCAGGGCCGCGGCGGCTGCACCTGCATCCGTCGGCGGCAGCGAACAGAGGCCCTCAGTGCTCCGGCTCCCCTCAGCTTCCTCCCTCTTGTCCTCCTTGTGTCTCTCCTGAATAGGCGGCTTCAAGAGGAGCGAAGTGCCCGGATCCTGTCCAGTTTCGTGGTGCATCCGGCACCATGGGAATTACCGCAGCGGGCCCCGCTCCAGCGGCCCGGCTCCCTCCTCCTAGATGGACCAGGGATGCGGGGACACGCACATCCTACAACAGGGAAAGACGGGCCAGGAGCCTCCTCCTCCTCTTCCTCCCTTCCAGCTCGCTCCACCTGCCCTGGCAAAGGCAGCAAAACCTGTTGCACAGAGTCCCCTTCTTTTCCCCTTTTTTTTGCAGGATTTTGTATCCATTGCATCCTACAGGAAGCAGCACAGAGGCCACAACACGACGCAAGCACTGCCTATAACTATTAATAATAGTTATTATTAAAGCTGCTTTGCGGAGCCGCCAGCCCCACGGAGGGGCCGAGCGGGCGGCGCTGCCCCYGGCGCCGTCTCAGCCCAAACCCTCCCACTCCCGGAGAGCGGCCGCCACGCTGAGTCACCGACACGGCCTTTCTGCTCGTTCTTTCCTTCCCCCCTCCGCCTCCTTTCAAATCCTAGAAAAATAACAGATGTCCTTGTTGGGGGAGCTTCTGCTCGGGGCGCAGGCTGGCTCGGAACCARGGCAGGCTCCCGCTTTCCCCAAACGGAGCGGTTTTAGCAAAGTGCAGCGCTCTCCCGCTGCCCAGGCCTTGGTGCCTCAGCCGTGCGGCTCCGGGAGCAGGAATTTCCTGCCCGGCAGACACCGCGGGCGCATTCCCTGCACCCAGCCCTGCACCGCCTTGGAGGTGGCAGATGCCACCAGCCTCCTGATCCGCTGCAAGGCAGGTGGCACTGAGCCCGGTCCCTGCAGCGCTGTGACTTGCCAACCTCGGCTGCTCCAAAAGGACCCACAAGAAGCGATGGAGAAATCCCAGCTCAGGTACCTGCTGTGACCTCGAACCCACACAAAGGATGGGCTGCAGGGGCTCAGCACCACACCAGCTCTCACRGCAAGGCTGGAGACCAGGTGTCCGAGTGGTTGGTCATCTCTTAAGGCTCTCTTAGTCTCATCCCCAGGTGAGAGCCCAGCAGGTGCAGCTGGAGGCATCTCAAGGCACTTCCAAGTCGCACGACAGGATCCCACRCACACAGTTTAAAGCAGATCTAGGGTTAACCCTCAGCTAAGGACAGCGGCAGGTCTCAGAGTGACCCCAAGACCCAGGCCAGCCCCAGCAGGATGTACTCACAGGGCAAAAGAGCCATCCCAACACAGCCACAGGCTGCTTCCAACCAGGGAGCATCTGCTCCAAGCAAATCTGTGGAGCTCAGCTCCAGCTCACCCAGAGGGAATCACTGGCTGCGCAGACGGTCAGGAGCACCTAGGAGGGAGCACCTACGAGGGAGCACCTAAGCCACAGACCTAGCCCCAAGCCACTCTTCCCAGGCCAACCCAGCTGGTGGTATCGATCTCCCTAATTTATAGGGTGCCAATAGAGCTCAGCTGTGGCTGCCTTTGGGCTTGGCCTCGTCCTCCCTGCATGGGCTCCTTGCAGGATCCTCCATGGCAGCGCTGAGCCAACACGGAGATGGTGCCSGTACCCGGAGCTGGGCACCAGCACCGCACACGTCAGGCAACYCCCCACTCCGGCCCCAAGCCCCCCGGGAGCCCCCAGTGTCCGTGTCCCAGCGGCAGCCGCTCCCGCTCCTCGTGTCCRGGATGGCTCCTCCAGAGCAGCGCTTTCCCCTTTTCCGGGAGGCTGCATCCAGCCCCACGTACCAAACACTGGGACTGCTCAGGGCTGAGCCGCTCCGTCGCGGCCCTTCCCTGGGGATCTGCGCTTAGCTGCTCCCCAAAGCTTTGGGGACACAAAAGGCAGCGCTGAGCGCCCGTGCCAAAGCCAAGAAGCTGTCASGGAAGGTATCCGGGATCCAGCCTCGCCATGGGGCTAAATCCAGGGTGTCCCTTTGCTTTAGAGGTGATTTCACATCAGGAGACCGAGCGCCAAGGAGCTGGCCCAGGACAGGAGCTCCTGTCTTGGCTGTTGGGGTCACCACGTTTCTCCTCGGTCTCTGGCTTCTCGGCCAGTTTGGGGCGGCATCGGGCCGTGCTTTCCATCCGAAACACTGGAAAGGGAAAAACCACGTGCAGCCCCACGGCTCTGGGGAGCCAGGATCGGGAATTGCCTCCTTAAAACCCACCCAGGCTGCAGCGGAAGAGGAAGAGGCTCCTGCCCTCCTCTTCCTCCCCTCGCTGCGGCGTTGCAGCCAGGCAGGTAAACACAGGATGTTGCTGCAGATTGAGCAAGCCTGGAGCGCCCGGAGGGTGACAAAGGGTGATGCCAGCGCCGGTCACACGGGCCACCCGGCTCCTTGCCACGGGGGAGACTGCTCCAAGCCAGGGTCCGCGTGGGCTCCGAGGTGGGGGTTCAGACCCCCAGGGTCTSGGTGGGCTCTGAGATGGGGGTTCATCCCCAGTGGTGCCCGCGGTTTGGGCTCCACATGCTCAGGATCCTGTGCTGCCGCGTGTGGATTCACCGCCCGGCTCTCCTGGATTCGCCACCCGGCTCTCGCGGAGCCGCGGGARCCACAACTTCCCCCGCACCGCTACAGGCTGCGCTGCCCAAAATATAGAGGAAAAAAGGGAAAACGCAAAACCATCCTGTTGTGAAGTTGTTTGGAGGGGCCGCAGGGGCTGCCCSCTTCCTCCGAGCCCCTGGCCGAGTCCCCAGGGAGGGAACAAAGGGATCGCTCCGGGGCTGGGAGAGGGATGGCAGGGCTGCGCTGCCGGGACACTGTCCCCGCTGTCCCCCTGCTGCCACCTGCTGGCAGGACCCCATCCTGCTCCGGTCCTGCTCCGGTCCCGCCGGGTGTCACCCAGCGCCGGGAGCCTGCGGGGCCGCCCAGTGTCCCGCAACCCCCCAGCGCGGAGACCCCCCCCGCGCCCCCGCACCGAGCCCGCGCCGCCGGTGACACGGAGCGTGCGCGGAGCCAGCCCCTTCCCACGGCCTCGCCGGCCTCCTCCGGCCTCGGCTCCGCTTCCCGGGGCCGGGAGCCCCGCCGGGACACAGCCGTGCTCYGCGCAGCTCCAGACTGGGCTGCAATTCCCATCCCGCCTCTCCTGGGACAAGCAGGGGTCCTGGGGGGTACAGGGCGTTTGATTGTCCCATGCACTCAACTAGGGCAAGATTTTCGGGAGAACTGGGGGCCTGTGGTCACCACAGGAGCTGTCCTGGCCCACGGTCTCCACGTTAGCCCTGCTCATCCCAATGGGACAGATGGTGGTGGCTTCCTCCTCCTCCTCCTCACCTCGCTACCTAGGTCCTTTTGGTGGCATTGAGCCGCAGCTCTCCCCAGTTTAATTCCTGCAGCAAAGCACGGCAATGACTGGGGATTTTCCACACACACCATCCCGCGGGGCCATTGCTCCATCCTGCACGCTCCACACGGAAGCTGCAGGAAGGTGCCCAGCGGGCAGCGCATCCACCCTGATCCCTTCCAACCCCTCTGCCCACATCTCGCCAAGGCCACACCGGGAGCTCAGCCCTTTACGAGACATCAGAGACTCCCTCGGGGCAGCGGCTAGTCCCCATAACGGAGCAAGAGGGGGACAGCGGTGGCACTGGGCGGTCCGAGGGGGCCCCGCYGCCTCCCCCGGCACCTCCGGGCGGCCGCGGGGCCCGCGCCGGCGCGCTGGCGCCCACGCCGCTTCCTGCCCCGGCACCGCTGCCGGGCCCACGCAGCAGCAACCCCAGGCGCCGGCCCCGCCATGGAGTCCGTGGCTCTGTACGACTTCCAGGCCGCCGAGAGGGACGAGCTGCCCTTCCGCAAGGGCGACACGCTGAAGGTACAGCCCGTGGGGACGACGCGGCTCCGGCGCGGCTCCGGCGCAGATCCGATGTGACTCCCATATGTGCCCAGCCTTGGCGTCTCTCTGGGGCTCGGCCTGCGGGAGCACAGGCATCGCGGAGGGTTTTGGGGAGCAGGGCGGCAGAGCCAGCAGCCGGGGTGCCCGTCACRGTGCCACCGCACGCGTCTCCCGCATGGTCCCGACTGGGGCCCACCGACCTGCTGCTCATGCACAGTGCCGAGTCCCAGGCCAGAGGGACACGGGGAAGCGCAGGGACGTGGGGATGTGCAGGGATGTGGGATGCACAGGGATGTGGGGATGTGTAGGAACACGGGCATGGACAGGGATGTGGAATGCACAGGGATGTGGGGATGTGCAGGGACACAGGGATACACAGGGACATGAGGATGTGCAAGGACAATGCACAGAGGGACACAGGGATGCGCAGGGACATGCAGATGCCCAAGGAGTTTGGGATGTGTGGGGACACAGGCTCCATCCACCCCTATGATGCCTCCAGACCCAGCTCCTTCCCTCCCTGCTGGCTGTAGGGAAACAGGGGCCGCACGGGGCTGKGGGGGCAGCCACCGCGTCCCGGGTGGCACAAGGACACGGCCCCGGCTCCGGGGCACGTTCCTGTGGGGCAGCCCCAGCCCCAAGCCTGGCTTTGGCAGACCCCTCTCGCTGGGTGACACTGGGTGACGCCAGCTCCTGTCCCCGCAGATCCTCAACATGGAGGACGACCAGAACTGGTACAAGGCCGAGCTTTACGGTAACGAAGGCTTCGTCCCCAAGAACTACATCAAGGTSAAGCCTCACCCGTAAGTACCGGCCTGCCGCGGGACCCCATCCCATCCACCAGCACCAGGGACCATCCACACGACACATCCCCGCRCCCAAAGGGCTGCCGTGAGCTGGGGTGGCCCTGGGCACGGGGACACTGTCACGGAGCAATGGGCAGCGTCCCCGGGGCCCTGCACCGCGGCAGCCCGTCCGTGCAACCCGCACGCGCAGAGCCGCGGTCCCGCACGGGGCTAAAGCCGCCGTAATTGGGGAGCGAGGCGCATTTATGGGATTATCCCGGCATTAGCCGCAATCCTATTACCGGCTCATTAAAGCCCGGCACAACCCAGGCCTGTTGCAACCTGCGCGCGACGCATCCTTGTCCCCCTGGGCACCCAAGGGCGCCGCAGAGCGCGGCGGGCCCGGCTGACACCCCTGGGCTCGGTGCAGGTGGTACGTGGGCAGGGTGGCACGGCAGGCGGCCGAGGAGCTGCTGCTGCAGCGCAGGCACCTGGGGGCCTTCCTCATCCGCGAGAGCGAGAGCGCCCCGGGGGAGTTCTCCATCTCSGTCAAGTAAGCGGGACGCGCGGGGAGCGCGTGGGATGTGGAGGGAGTGGGTGGGATGCAGAGGGACATGTGGGATATGGAGGGAGTGCATGGGATGCAGAGGGAGCATCTGGATGCAGAGAGACTGTGCAGGATATGCAGGGAGCACATCGGGGGCAGAGGGAGCATGTGGGATGTGGGGGGAGTTCATGGGATGTGGAGGGAGCGCATGGGATGTGGAGGGAGTGCATGGGATGTGGAGGGAGTGGGTGGGATGCAGAGGGACATGCGGGATGCAGAGGGAGCACATGGGATGCGCACGGAGCATGCGGGATGCTCCAGCGTGCACGGTTGCGGAAGCACGGGATGCAGAGGGAGCAAAAGCAGCCAGGGAAGCGACTCCCATGGAGCAGAGAGGAGCAGGTCGCCCTCAGCATCCCTGGGCCCCAAGGCACCCCAGGGTCCCYGCAGCTCCGCGCTGGGGTGCAGGGCGCTGCAGGAACCCGCCACCCACCCCACGGCTGCCCCTTGCGGCCCCCAGCCCACGAGCAAGGAGCCGGGGCCGGCCCGGCGCTTTCTCACGCTGCCGAGCTCTAATTAAGCGCAGAAGGAGGTTCTGTGCCCTAATGAGAGGGCCCGGCGCGGAGCCTGCGTCACCAGCGCGGCCGGTCCCTGCCCCTGCCGCGGGGCCTGGCCCTGGCGCCGCGGCCCCCTGCGCGGGCACGGTGACGGTGACGGTGACGGCCCGGCCCTCCGCAGCTACGGGCAGCACGTGCAGCACTTCATGGTGCTCCGTGAGCGCAACGGCAAGTACTTCCTCTGGGAGGAGAAGTTCAACTCCCTCAACGAGCTCGTGGACTTCTACCGCACCACCAGCATCGCCAGAGAGCGGCAGCTCTTCCTCCGGGACCACRGCCGGGAGGTACCGGGGAGCCGCGGCGGCGGCTGCGCCACACCGGAGAGCCCTGGGGTGCTCGTGGGTTTGCGCTGGGGCTCCATGATCTCAAAGACCTTTCCCAACCTTTTTTTTTTCCCCATCTTTTCCACCCTGCTTCCCGCAGGTGAGCAGACCCAAGTTCGTGCAAGCGCAGTTTGACTTCTGCAGCCGTGAGCGCTCCCAGCTGCCCTTCCTCCGCGGGGACATCATCGAGGTGCTCGGCTGCCCCGACCCCAACTGGTGGCAGGGCAAGGTTTACGGGCGCGTCGGCCTCTTCCCCCGCAGCTACGTCCATCCCATCCACAAGTGACCACCCCGACGGGCTCCTCCGGATCCTCCCTTCCATCCGGACTCTCAGGAGCCCCCTGCGTGTCTGTGGCCTCTGTGTCCTCTTGGACCACRCCAGGCTGGGCGGACTTCACCATGGCTCTCCCAGGCTTCTCCCATGCAAACGGCAAAATCCCRGGGAAACCCTGTTGGGATGTGGGCGGCTTCACCCCACGTACCCGGTAGGGTGATGGTGACCACGGGCTGAGGATGAGCCCTCTGGAGGCGCTGCGGCAGCCGCGTGGGAGGCTGTGGGATTCCGAGCTCCGGGTGCTGGGAATGAAGGGCCAGGCTTGCTGACGGGTGCTCGGGGCTCCATGCCAAGGAGCCGTGCGCGCTGCTGGAATCCGGCTCTGTTGCTCYGCAGTGGCTCCCGGTGTCCTCCTGGGTGCAAGGGAGCCCAGTCATACAAGCCTCAGCTTTTTTTTTAATCATTTTTCATATTTTGTTCTTTATTACTGTTTTGAGCTAATAAAGTGTGTTTGAATGAAAGCCTCAAGCGGGACCGGTCCTTCCGCGCCTCTCCAAAGGGCCTGACCGGAGCCATCCCGTGGCCACCTCCGTGTGCGAGCCCTGAGCCCTGGACAGGGCTCCTGGYTCCCTTGCTGCCCGTCCGCCCTCACCAGCACCAGGACAACCGCCCGCTGAGAACGCCCAGCTCGTTGCACTRGTGGAAACATCCCGCATGCCAAACACGGCACAGAAAATCCATCCCGCCTTGCCCGTGTGGCCCTGTCCCCCCGTGGGGCCAGCGGCCCGCTAGGCAAAATAGGCGTAGCCGAACACGTTGAGGCAGAGCAGGAGCAGGGCGCCGGCGCCGCACGCCCGCGTCCACGCCGGGCGCTCGGCTGCGGCCGGCGGCTCCTCGGCACCGGAGCGGCCGCGCGGGGACCCGTCCTGGGAGCCTGCGGGGGACAGGGGCAGCCTCCTAGAATCACGGGATCCTTAYGGGTGGGAAAGGCCCTCGAGATCAAGTCCGACTGTGAGGTCCTGCCATCCCACCTGGCAAACCGCGTCCCTACGCGCCTCATCCGCACGTTCCTTGAGCGCTGCCGGGGATGGAGACTCCCCCGCTTCCCTGGCAGCCYGTTCCAGTGCTTCCCCGCTGTATCCCGTACAAATCCCTCCTCATGTCCAACCTGAACCTCCCTGGGTGCAACTTGAGGCCGTTTCCTCTTGTCCTATCTGCAKTTATTCCAGAGAAGAGACCGTCCCACTGCAACCTCCTTTCAGGTAGTTGTAGAGAGCAACTGAGCCTGAGCCTCCTCTCCCCACACTAAATGACCCAAATCCCTCAGCAGCTCCTCGTAAGRTCCCTRTTCCAGCCCCTTCACCAGCTTYGTGTCCCTCCCAGCACCTCAACGTCCCTCCTGCAGCGAGGGACCCTCCTTCTCGTGGCACTGGGGGCAGCCAAGGGGAAACCGAGGCACGAGGAGGGCCGGGACGCGGGGCTCACCGGCGGGCAGCGGCTCCGGCGACAGCGTCCACCACGTGAGCCGCCTGAGCTGCAAAGCACAACGGGTGCATCAGGGGTGCCCGGCGTTGGGTTGGGGGGCTGCATTGGGCTGGGGGGGGCTGCATCAGACCGGG